>NW_016107803.1:1159215-1235552 GCF_001604975.1 Cebus imitator | reverse complement strand
TGCAGTGGTGCAATCTCGGCTCACTGCTGCAACCTCTGCCTCCCGGGTTAAAGCAATTCTCCTGCCTCAGACTCCCAAGTAGCTGGGATTATAGGCCTGTGCCACCACGCCCAGCTGATTTTTATATTTTTAGTAGAGATGGGGTTTCACCATGTTGGGAAGACCGGTCTTGAACTCCTGAGCTCAGGCAATCCACCTGCCTCAGCCTCCCAAAGTGCTGGGATTATAGGCATGAGCCACCATGCCTGGCAATTCACTCATTTTAAAGTGTATAATTCAACAATGTTTAGTATATTCAGAGTTGTGCAACCATCAACACAATTTTAGAACATTATGTCACCCCAGAATGAAACCCTGTACCCATTAGCTGTCACTCCTCAATTCCCCCAGCCCCTGGCAACCACTGGTCTACTTTGTTTCCTTGTTTTTGGGTTTTTTTTGTTTTGTTTTTCCTGAGTTTTTATTTTACTTTTATTTTAATTGCATTTTAGGTTTTGGGGTACATGTGAAGAACATACAAGATTGTTGCATAGATACACATGTGGCAGTGTAATTTGCTGCCTTCCTCCCCTTCACCTATATCTGGCATTTCTCCCCATGCTCTCTCCCCAACTCCCCACCCCCCACTGTCCCTCCCCTATTTCCCCCCTACAGACCCCAGTGTGTAGTGCTCCCCTCCCTGTGTCCATGTGTTCTCATTGTTCAACACCCGCCTATGAGTGAGAACATGCGGTGTTTGCTTTTGTGCTCTTCTGTCAGTTTGCTGAGAATGATGGTTTCCAGGTTCATCCATGTCCCTACAAAGGACAGACTCATCGTTTTTTTATGACTGCATAATATTCCATGGTGTATATGTGCTACATTTCCCTGTCCAGTCTATCATCAATGGGCATTTGGGTTGGCTCCAGGTCTTTGCTACTGTAAACTGTGCTGCAATGAACATTCATGTGCATGTGTCCTTATAGTAGAACGATTTATAATCCTTTGGATATATACCCAGTAATGGGATTGCAGGGTCAAATGGAATTTCTATTTCTGGGTCCTTGAGGAATCGCCACACTGTCTTCCACGATGGTTGAACTAATTTACACTCCCACCAACAGTGTAAAAGTGTTCCTATTTCTCCACATCCTCTCGAGCATCTGTTGTCTCCAGATTTTTTAATGATCACCATTCTAACTGGTGTGAGATGGTATCTCAATGTAGTTTTGATTTGCATTTCTCTAATGACCATTGATGAGCATTTTTTCATGTTTGTTGGCCTCATGTATGTCGTCTTTTGTAAAATGTCTGTTCATATCCTTCACCCACTTTTGAATGGGCTTGTTTGTTTTTTTTCTTGTAAATCTGTTTTAGTTCTTTGTAAATTCTGGACATTAGGGTACTCTTATCTGCACTAAAAACCTATTCGGGCCCATACCGTTTTTCCTCAATGATTAACTGATGTCTTAGAATTTGTTTGCTACTTCCTTGTTGGCAGAAGCTGCCTCTCATGTTGCTTTAAACTTTTTTTTGTCCTCCTTTCTTTCTAAAGAAGAAACTTTAAACTTTTCCAAGCTGAATTTCTAAAACTAGCTAATCGGCTGACCATTTGCTTCCATCAAATGCTCCAGCTTTAAATCCTTCACATTCCTTTTGCTATAAGTTGTCATAGGAAGGACATTATTTTTTCTAAATACTAGTCTATAGGTATGCTTCTTAGTGAAATCCTGTACTACATAGGCTGCATTTAGTATGAGATTAAAAGATTTTATAAAAAGCACAAGGTTTTCCCACCTGATTGTATAGTTGCAATGGATGGCTTCATGAGGATTTTTGACTGTGGTCCTTATGCTAGATTGATTGATCTTGAAATGGTGAGCAACTGCAGCAGCAGACCTCAGTCTGTGGTACATATCACACAATTCAACTTTTCCTTATAAGGTTATGCCTCTTACCTGCTTCTTGGGAGCACTTCCAGCATAACTAATGGTGCTTTGTATGGATCCCATGGTGGGTGGTGGTCAAGGTTCATGGTATTCTAAACACAATGAAAGTCCAAAAGATCACTTTATATTGTGACATACAATTGAGTAGAGGAGACAGCAGATCAGGTAGAGATAACTAGCACTGCATGGCACTTTAAGAGGATACTTGCAACATTTGAGTTACAATGCAGTAACGAGATGGCTATGAAATTACAGGTATCGAGGATGTACTATAGTTTTATGTAGTTCAAATTTAATACTGCATCTTCACACTTCTCTCAACAGCAAATGGAACCGTGTATAGTTTGTGCCCAAGTTGAAGTTTCAACTTGTATGTTTTGTGGTAACAAATTGTATTTATACTTTGTGCATTTATGACATTTCTATTTCTATGAAATTTGCATTTGTCAAATTGGTTTCACATCTTCAAAAACTTTCCAAAATATATACTGGAAAACTAAGTGCATCTGATTTTAAACCCATGTTAAAGGGTCAACTTCAATGAGGATGGTGTTCTACTGATGGAAATCTTCCAAATACTTGATATAACTGGCTTTCTACTGTTCCCTGTATTTTCTGTAAACATGGATGAACTTTCTGAGTAGATCAGGGTCCATAGGTGTTTGAACTGCACCCCCTGGGTCATGAAGGGTGGCCTGAACCCAAATGCAGGAGAGTCCTGTACCTCTGTTCTGCAGGTCTTTTGGGGGCCCAATACAGAAGCTGTTTGATTGCAACACAATCCCTGTATCTGTTTTAGCCTACTTGTTTTCTGCAGGCATCAGAAAGTCACCATATGATCTTCAGCCATACTCATTCACGTTTGTATGCTACATATTTTCATGCGGTACTATATCTGCTCCTCTATATTGGAGGACATCTCTATTGTAACTTTTTGATCTTAGGATTGTCTCCATAAATATAGGTTCAGTTCTCTTGAGTTGGTTTCTTTAGGTGATTGCTCTGTCCTTCAGGTTCCTATAGTGGATATCAAACACTTGTTCTGAGTTGATGTCCACCTGGGTTGAACGCTGTATAATAGCTGGATGTCTTTCAAAGTTGTATCTATGGTGCTGATCTTGAAATAACCTAAGCGGAAACTAAGACTGAAATGCTAGAAGTTCTAACCGGATGTCCCTATGGTTTTCCTGTGTATGCATTTGGAACCAATAGAATGATAGGCCTGGTGAGATGAGAATGGTGATCATGCTTGACAATATGGTACCTTCTCTGGGCAGCCAGGGTCCATCTGGGGCAAAGACTTCTAAAACCATTGTCGTTCCATGGTGGCCACATGACAGAGAATGACTGTTAGCCCAAAACTGATCCAAAGACCATTTTCTGTGTAAGAGTTAGGTGTCGGTTATGCCCTCTAAGCATGAGTTCCTGTCTTGAACTTGATGGCTTTAGAGAGAAGCTTGAGGACATTGGTGGATGGCTAGGATAAAAAGAAAAACAGTGGTAGGGCTTTTCCTAAGAAACTGTTTGTCAGTGTGCACATGTGGGTATATTTTGTCTTCTGGCAGCTTTGCCCAATAACCATATATATATATATATGGCAGGGAGCTCACTGTGTAGCCCTTTGGGCCTCTGGGCAGCCTAGCCAATTTTGCTGGGAAAGAGTTCAAGGGAATCATTACCTTGAAAATATTTTTAGCTTCAAATTGCCTTCTCTTCCATAGTTTAAGTCCTTGCTACTGGAAAGGTGGCAATGAGCTTTCCTGAGCCAGGCTGGATTCCATTGAATAGAAAGAAAAGATACTGAAATTCCATCGTGATTGCCAACCACTGAAGACAAACCAAGGCAAAGTGCTTGTAAGTCTCTAATGATGTCTGCTAGCTTGTAACTGCCTCAAGAAATGAGACATGTTTAGACTTGCTTCATTTCATCTAACTTGTCATTTGTTTCCTGTTTGTTCATCCTACTGCTGGGATGGGCCACATTGTTGAATAAGAGGGTGGAAAGTTAGTTCTTCATTGGTATAAGGTGAAGGTGTCTGAGAGTAAAAATAAGGTTTCAGTGGCATATCTTGCTCTCTGAAAACTCATTAGCAGACAGAAGTCTTGACTCTATCAAAAGCTGGTGGTAGGACAGAGGCTGTGTGTCTCTTGAGTAGAAAATTAGACTAGAGAGCTCATGCCTGGCCTCTACACATCCACATGCCTAAGAGTGGTCTACTGAAAAACTCATTGTCTGATGTGGACTACCTGGCTCAGGAGTTTAACTTGGAAAGCACTTAGTTTGTGTCTAGTCAAGGGTGGGAAATGACAGGCACAGGAATCTTGTGTGTTTCTCAAAACAGTCTCTTATCCCAGTCAGGGAGGATTTTACTGTAGGAGCAAATCTCTGTGAGAACGCAGCTATTCCCCACTGCTTCCTCCACTCACACAGCATCTGGAAACAGATGGGATCATCAGTAGGCCTCAGCCTAAAGAGCAGCAAGATGCTGTCACCTTGATCATCTGTAGATGCATATCTACGGCCTCAGATTCTAAACTCTATTGATTTCCTGGCTCTTGTCATTGGCTGTGCCTTGGCAATTGGGTAGGTGAGCACCCAAAGTGGTGGTATACCAACTACAACTCTTAAACCATGACTTTCTTAGCCTTAGTAATATTCACTACCTTAAATCATTTCAGGTATTCCTTCATGGGACCTAAACCACTCCTACAATGATAAATCATTAATGATAATTATGTTCTCCCTTATAAGGCTGATGTAGGTATTCTCTTACCCACCTGCTCTTGGTCATTAAAGGTACCTTAGTGACATTATCACTATTTTTGTTGGAGTCTTCCACTAATAAGACTTAGATTTTTATGCTTCTAACTACTTGTTGATCATTTTCTGGAATTTGCACTGGGCAGACATAGCTCATGATGACTCTTCCTTTCATCCAGAGTTCATATATATATATAATAACCTGGAAGATAAATTTTCTTGGAAGAATGGGCTAGACCAATATCTTAACATACAACAATTTCACCCTGAATCTCATAGCTGAAAGCTTGATTGCCAACTAGAAGGTGGTAGTAAGATGAAAGATAGAGAAGATAATTGAAAATGTTACTTGGTATAAATACTTAAGACTTAACTCTTCACCTTTTGCCTGTTCCAGGGGTTATGACATGAAAGTCTTTTTGGGGGCCACCTACAATTGAATAAGAAATGCTCTACTCCTGAGTATAGTTGTAAGTTTTCCCAAAATGGGCTTTGTCTTAGCTGGCAATTGAGGAGCTCTTGGCCTTGGAAAAGAGCCCTGGGTACCTACCATAGTTCCTCATAGACATAGAGAAGCTATAGTTGTAGGCCTAGGGCCTTGGCCTCAGCAAAGTGGACAACTAGAAACTGCAGAGGAGGTGAGAAGAGGCCTCTATTCAAACGGAGGATTGGAAATGCTTACAAGGTACTCTCAGCATATACTGTGGGGCATATAAACTGAAATCACTTCCTTGTCCGTTGATGTGATGGGTTTTGCTTGCATCTTTTTGGGAAGGTTTTGTTGGATTTTGGCCATACAGAGCCTGTGCCACTTTGGGTTCCACTTTTCAGACATTGCAGAAAACACTCCGCATGGTTCTATTCCCCCTGTACCTGCTACCCAATAGCTGTGAACAAGCTTCCAGGTCATTTTTTGCAGATCCTTGTGGCACATTTCACAAAGCCAGTGGTCAAAAGTAATATAAGAAGTATATACCACCCCCGCAAAACTTAAGGACAGGCATGTGTTTTTACCCACACTTGAATTTGTTTTGGACACTTCTAGTTTATCTCCCTGAGCGGTCTGTTCTCAGGACTGACAACTGCAGTCTTTCTTCTAGAAGGAATAGAGAGGAGACTGCATTCCTGTAATATAAGAGTAGATCAGTCCTCATTCAACCTGAGAAGGTGTATCGTCCCATGGTCAGTAAGCTGGGGACGTAAGTTCTATACACTGGGTTGTGAGGTCCAGGTGAAGGTGGCATCCAGAGTTCAGGATCTTTTTCCCTGACTACTGCTGTGACTGGTCAATGGGATTTCCTGGTATACTTGGGAAGAAAAGCTAGTACTCCTTTGCTGAGAACAGGATACAGTTTCTGGTGCATGTTAGTGTTTAGAGAACATCCTCTAGTTTATAACACAATATGTGGTATGGCTTGTTTCCCCCCAACCATTATTGAAAGTGTGACTGTCCAATAGGATATTAGTTTCTCACTCCATCTTAGATTTCTTTAAAAATGACCTGAATCCTGACCTCAACTAGTTGCACAACTAGTAGTGTGGTGAGCCTCTGTTTCCCATTTTGATGTAGCTGCTCTCCCCCTCTGGTTATAGATGTTCTCTTCTGTATTGAAAAGACCTGACATCCTACCAATGTCTCATTAAGATCCCTTCCCCTCAATAGGACATGGAGGATTTTGTTTATAGTCCAGGTGGCTGGCCCTAATGGCTGGATGTTCCTAGAATTCCTTCCTGTCAGATACCTTGTGATACCACACACTTTACCTTCCAAACTGAATGAAAAATAATGTAGATTGGAAGAGAAGTCTTTTTAGAAGACAGTATTTGTGAAGAGAACTGTTCTGTCATCTTCACACATGTGCACATACAGCAATCCCCCCTAAAGTGAAAAATGAATGGTGTATTAGTCTGTTTTCACACTACTATAAAGAAATGCCTAAGAATGGATAATTTATAAAGGAGAGAAGTTTAACTTACAGTTCAGCATGGCTGAACTTGGGAGGCCTCAGGAAACATAGAATCATGGTGGAAGGGGAAGCAATAACCAGCTTTACATGGTAGGAGAAGCAGGAGGAGGGAATGGGGAAGAGTCTCTTATAAAACCATCAGATTTTTGTGAGAACCTGGCTCATTAGTATAACAGCATGGGGGAAACCATCTTCACAATCCAATCGCCTTCTACCCGGTCTTTGCCTCAACACCTGGGGATTACATTTGGGCGGGGACACAGTCAAACCATATCATGTGGTATATTCTTGAAAGCAGAGTAGTCTAAGTGAATCCTTAAAATTCAGCCATGATGGCAAGAATGATGGTTGGGTGGTGTCGTAAGCTGCCTCTTTGCTCATCTGGCCTCTACTGCCTTGTATAAGAGAAAAAGGGTGTAGAGGGTCATTGACCTGTGGAGTGGGCAGCAGGGAAGATGCCAGTATTTCTGAAGCTTCCACTAACGGGGTCACATTAGTTCCTTGGGGGTTAATTCAATGAAATATGATTTGTCTGCTATTGTGAATCTATGATCACATTACTTGAATACACAGAAATTGACCTTTCAGGGTCATGCCTTTAAATGGGCGAGGCTTCCCCTTCCTGTTATTAGGTGTAAGCTTGAAGCTGACCTTTAAGGTCTTGTTCCTGATGTACTGCTTATGACTGCTCAATTTAATTCACTCTTGATCTTCAAAGTATTCTCTTGTAGGAAACCTTGTATGTTTCCTGGCTCATGTTAGTTGCAGAGGACATTGTCTATTTTCAAATGTTAATTTCTTCTAGAGCTATTTTTCCAGAGCATAATTCTAAAGGAATTTATCTTCTTCCATCTTAGATTGTTGGAGAATTTGAACCTTGACCCTTAGTATGGGTGAAATCGACCATCTCTCTAGCAACATCAGAGTGGAATGAATGCTGAGGTCTTAGTTTTCTTTCTGTGAATTTCTTAATATCAATCAATACACTGACACTAATGATAGTCTTCACTATCTTACTGTTGAGGGGAAAAGACTAAATTTCTCCTGTGCAGGTGATATTGATGGTTTGTACAAATTTGAAAGAATCATAGCTTGTGTTTAAAAGATGGTAACTTTAATTCTGCCTTCGATATTTCAATTTCAGCCACATGGATTATAGTGACCATGAGAACCCCTTCCCCATGGGTTCTCTGAGGACTGAATCAGAAGGAAATGAGACATATTTGAAATCAACTGTGTTGCCTTGCAGGGTCTAATCAGGTGTGGCTTTAGGCTGGACACTGCACTGACCCACCAAGGCAAAGTCTTCCAAGGCTGTCTCCCATGCCCACAGAGGAGGTCTACATGGGTTTTATGCTTCTCATTCTGTGAACCTAAGTGTAGTAGCTTGCCCTTTAGCTTGTGTGTCTGATGGTCATCTTTGTGTTGAAATGAGTTCATTCCTGTCGAAGTATTTCGGATTGTCCAGTGACGTTTTCTACCTTCCTGATGCTCTGAAAGAAATTTCTGCTTCAAGTTGCTCTGAAAATGTCCCCAAGATGTTGATTTCAGACACTGATGGTCATTTTAGCCCATGCAGGTTGTCTTCCTACAGATCGCACCCACTGGGTTCTCAGATGTGGACTTCTTAATGTGTCCTGCACATTTCCATGAGTGTGCTGAGCTTCAAATCACTGGGTTGGACTTGGGAATAATGGAGAAGGGAAGAGGCTATCTAGGCTGCTGTGTAGAAGCTCAAAACTGTACTCCGGACAGGTTTGAGGACTTGGCTCTTCTTATTCATTTATCTCTGGACTGAGCTTGGCCCTAATCCATGGCTTCCCAGACACATTGTACCTGCTCTAGACCTTGCCTTGATCCATCAATCTATAGGTAGAAGGGCCTCTCTTCTGTACTATAGGTGGGTCGGCAGCTTTGAGTAAAAAAGTACATATGTGGACCTCTGAAGGTGCTGCTTCTCCTCTGAATACACCTTGATGCATTTGCATTTCCCCAGCCCCACTCCTGTGCTTCTGGAACAGTACATCAGGATGATGTACCTTAGGGAAGAGGCCCTGCACTGGACCTGTGCTTGAAGCCAGAAACATGTGGTTTAACTTCTGCTTTGTGTTTACAGCTTATCTTCTGATACTGGACATGGGAATGTCTAGAGAGGTTGCAATGACTTTCCTCTAGCTCAGCTGGAGATGTGGTGCATTGTCCATTAGGTCCTGTTTCTGTGTGGGATCTGGTGAGTCTGACTGTTCTGGCCTTGTTTAATCTGAGTGGGGAAATAATTTAGGCACTGTCCTAGTAACATCAGTGAATGGCTCTTTTCTGCAACTGTTTTTTTTTTCCTGGACTATTCAGCAGAAGTTTGAGTCTCATCAATGTCAGTATACTTTGTAAAGTTAGGTGTTTCCATGTATTGACTGTTCTGAAAACTTCAGGGAAACTCTGTGGTTTGGAGCAGCAGCTTCATAATTCATCCAGATCAAGAAAATGAGTGTATGAATAATCAGTACTGTCTCCAGACTTGAGAATGTTTGATTCATAGCAGTCACGCTGAAAGAGAAGCTTACAGCTCTATGGTTAACAATTGCTCTTTCTCTGGGCAAAAAGGACTCATTCTTCAATCCATAGAGCAGAATTCTGAAGTCATTCCCATCAGTATGTCTTCATGCTGGGCCTCTCTGGCTGCTGTGGAGTAAGAGCATGAGCCAGAGTGCTCTTGTGATGTGGAAGCAGCTGCTGGTCTTTTGCTTCAAGGCTTAGCTTTCTTCCAGATACATACTTAAAAATGCTTTCTGGTGGAGGTGGTCAGGAAACTTGAACAATGGGTGCTGCTAGGGAAGGGCACTGTTGTGGAAACACCTTACTGTGTCTGTGAGGTGAGAAATGTTCTTTCTCTGCTCGCAGCTGTGCTGACCTCAGCTCAGGTCTTTGGTCCCCTCTGAAGCATGGGGCCTGTCAGCACAGCAAGGCTTTGAGCTGAGGATGCAGAATGCATGTTGCAGTGGTCTTGGTCAACGCAATTTTGTCTTCAGGGAAAACTCGTGTATTTCAGAGGCTTTTTTTGGTCAGTTACCAGCCTCATTGTTTTCCAGCAGTTCTTGTGTATCTTGCTAAGATCTAGAAGGGTGGAGAGATAGCCTCAGCCATCATGAAGATGATCTGATCTGGGTTATTTATGTGGAAGAAAGGAAGGAAGTGCCCCTCCCATCAGCCCATAAAATGAGATGCCATAGGCATTGACAGGGACCTGGAAGTGGAGTGGGTTTTTACCCTGCATTCGGATCATCTCTGGGACCATTGCCTGTGGGTTGCCTCAACCTGCTGAGAACCACTCCAGTGTGACTTTTGCCAAACCAAAGTGTCTCCAGTTTGCACCATTAGGCCTTCATGGAGAAACATGTTGTTGAATTTTATGTCTCTCTGGATGATCTCTGCATGCAACTAGTCCCTTCCTGAGCTGCTTGCCAGGCAATGTCAATTAAATAGAACGTCTGAAACTTGGTCTCCTGGACATGCAGGTAGCTATAGAGGCTGCCTCTATACCACTGAGTCACAATGCTGGGTTGTCCTGTGTGATGGACCCCAACAAGAGCAGAATGTTCACGTGCTCTACGCTGCTCAGGACAGCCACCTCCTCTCTGAAGGCCTGGAACTGCTCTGGGGGTTGGGTTGACAACCTGGATGATCTTGACTGCAACATCTCTGTGCTACTTATCCTGAAACAGTTCTGATGGAGCCTGACCTGATCCAAGCAGAACGTGCCACTACGTAGGCTTGTGTCTCCCAGGAATAGTATGAATCTGTCCATGAGGTCTAACACATTTTTCTCCCGGGTCCCAAATCTCGGTGACTTTCCTTGGGTGCCGGTACAGGGGTTTTGGGCTGTGACCAGCTCGTTGGGCTGAGATGGCTAGAACTACTGGGTAGGGCTGTGAAGGTGAGGCAGATTGGCTGTGACTTGGAGTTTCATCCTCAATCATCCTCCTGTCCACAGGTGTGATGTTGATCATGTAGGCATGAAGCATGGATATTGACCTCTCTCCTTGGGAGAGGAAACCTTCAGAGGGCTGAAAGAGTTGAAAGTAAAAGCATAAGGCAAAGAACACCGATGTTGGGAACATCCAGGAACCAGACTGTCACATGCATACATTGTCACAGAAGGTAGTGCTGAGACCCCACGGTGGCCAATTTGGAAATGAATGGTCTGATATTACTGCAGCCCACATGTGTAGTGGGTACTTGGGTGCTATAGTGCTCATGAAACTTGTAGCCATGAGCATGATGCTAAAACCCACTGAGCAGGATTTTCTGATGTTACAGAAGGTAAACCTCAGGAGTGTCTTCTGAGCAAAGTTGTGTGTTGTACAGGAAACATGATTCAAGAAATCTAGCTGAAGCTCTTCCCCCATCAGGTGCAGCGTCAGTGTTCCAATATAAATGCCTTTTTAACCTCATGTCCATTAAGTCTGAACACAGCACTGCAGTTGCAGCCTCTTGCCTTGAGGCAGCCACATGAGCTCCTTCCACTTAGCACACTGACCACTGTTTTTTGCTCCTTGGCAAGAAAACAGTGTTGCTTTCCTTAGAAGAATCTGAGTTAGCTGTGATACGATGCCTGGTGCTGACAAATGGCTGAACTCTATTTCAAGGGAGATGTAGCTAGGGCCATAAAACTCCAAGGCTTAGAATACAAAACCCTTGCTGCTGGTTCAAGCTCCATTGATACCATTTAAACAACCACTATACAAGAAGGAGCCAGGCTATGCTGGTGTCCTGTTGCTGAGGGCAGCTTTCCCCCAATTCCTTCTCTCCACAGTGTGTAGGAGAGCTAGAGGAGTTACATTTGGTTCCAAGCTCAGAGGACAGGCCTTCAGGCAGCCCCAGTGTCTCAGTACTAGAGCACCATGCCTCGGGGAGCAGGACCTAAGGCCCAACCAACTGACTTTCTGGACGTTGAGAGCAGTGCAGAAACCTTCCTACCTCATATTTCTACCCTCTTATTCTGAGGCTAGAAGCTTCTGCTCTTGACACCTGTGAGTGATATCCACTGCCTCTTGCTTTACATTGCCACATGACCCACTCTTTTTTATGGAGAAAGGGGACTTGAAATACTTTGTGTTGTTGTATAAGGGATGCTTCTCACCATTCTCAGAGCTGGTAAGAAGTATGTGTACCTTGTTTTACTTGGACCATTAATGCCCTGTTGATGAAAGATGTTATTCTCTCCTGACACTACATTCTTGCTAATGATTTGAGGGAGATTAGCCAATGTCTCACTGCTTCCTCTAGTGGAAGCTGCCACTCACGCTGGCCTGGGCTTTGCCTACTTCTGCCGTTTGATCACTGCCATCTGGGCTACTGAAACAAACTAGGTCATGCGTTGACCTTTGACAGACTCGTTGATCATGGACACACATGGAAGTCATATTAAATCCAGAGACTAGGATGGTCTACTGAGATTTGTCACCACCTACATGTTCTGGTGGAGATTTTCTCCCCTAGGGAGATTTCATGGATGTGGATTGCATGAGTACCATTGATGGTGGACATGGGTTACCATGGTCTCTGCCTCTGGCTCCCACATCCATGGTTCTGAATCTCAAGATTTCAGTCTTCTGTGGGCTCCATTTGAGTGGTGAAAACCTGAGGTTAAGGACACAGCAACATGAATGTTGTGTATAGATCCGACCCACTGGCAGTTCCAATATCTGACAAAAGCATTTCCCCTCTGCCCTAATCATTGGTTAAGCCTCAAACACAGTTTCCAGAAGGTTGACACAAATTTATCCTCTTTGGCAAACATCCCTGCTTTTCCTTCCTGTGGTGAGTTTGGTGAATTGAGGGATATGTCCAACTAGAAAATCTCCCTGATACTTTGTGCTGCAGAAGGATGGCATATGCCTTGTAGCTTCCTGGCAATCACAGGACAGGTGACTGACAGATGTTCCATGTCATTCTAACTTTGGGTGGTTGCCACATGTGCTGCCCCTCTCCCAGCAGTTGAATGCCATGAGTTCCATCTGAAATTGCTCTACTCACATCTTGATCCCTAAGTTCTACTGGATGAATGATTTGTCTACAAATGAAAATAAAATTTAATACTGCCTGTCCTTGTGAGCATCTGAAGTCACTTTAAGATTGACTCAGGAATTCAACAATGGATATTTCTGGTATGTGTAAGTCCTCAGAAATTAGGAAGTCCTGAACTTGAAAGAATTCTGCATCAATGCCTGCATTCCAGTTAGTAGGGATGATGGATTATACTAATGGAAATTATTTTAAAAGTCTAACAGAGAGGAACTGTTTCATTGCCTTCTGCAAGCCATACTGATTTCTGGAGTCAGACCTATGTCATCAGCAGGTCCCATTGCTTATCTTTCAAGAAAGATGAGCTGTTTCAGTGGAAGAGAACCTATGTAAACCACATGTCCATGACCATGGGGTGGGATCCTGAATCAAAATACCTGAGAGTCTTGTTTCTTTATAGTGCTAAAATGAGAGGAATGAGTGACTTAACACATCAGCCCCTTGTTCCTCCACATGTTAGCCTTCCCTCCTCTGCTTTTACGTATAGGAACTTTTTTCCTTGTCTTCAGCTATACTTAATCCATTTATCTCATTTTAACAAGTACCATCTTTTTTTTTTTTTTTCCTTTACCAACCTTTAATGAGTTGATTCTCTAGCGTCTGTTTTGTGTTGCTATAACAGACTATCTGAGACTGGATAATTCATAAGGAACAGATTTGTTTCTTACAGTCTGGAGGCTAGGAGGTGCACAGTTGAGGCCATGTCTGGTGAGGGTGGAGGGTGGAAGGCCTGGAGAGTGCATGAAGGGGGACTGAACTCATCCTTCCACCAGAAGTCTGGCTGCCACCCTTGAGGGCAGCCAGAATCCCTTATGACCACAGCACCTCGAAAGGCCCTGTCTCTCAACACTGTTGCATTGAGGATTAAGTTTCCAGCACAGGAACTCTTGAGGGGAGCACATTCAAACCATAGTGCCTAGTTAAGGTAATTAATGAGTTTCAAAAAATGTTTGAATCATGGGTGTAAATATTTGTTTCAGTCCTTTACAGTTATAATCCACCTGTCCAATTTCCAGTATCCCAGATCATCTCATGTGGCAAGTTTCCCCGGGTTGACTCCTTTTTTGACACAACTTTAGTTGCCTTTAAAACTTCCTTGACTTGTGCCACAGTACAGTGTCTGAAGTTCATCCTGTACCATTTTCTGCCCTGGACCCAGAATAGGGCATTTTTGAAAGAACCCAGTCCCTTCCCTTTGGTGTGAAAGGGTGTTTAGAGACCACAGTGTGGGCAGGGGGCGCCACTCATTGCCACTGGGTTCCATATCTTAAGCTGAATGCTTTCATGGATGTTTGACTTCATGTTCTTCGTCTGGCCACCATCTGCTGCTTTGTCTTTGAGGTGTGATCAACTCTATCTTGAACTTAATTTCCTTCTTGCTCTATAAGTTTTCTAAAAATGATTGTGCACCTTAGGTGACTACCTGGTCCTGTGAGTTCTTGTAGTGACTTTCTTGCCCAAGCTTATAAACTGACAGGCCCTATTGAGAAATACTTGGCTTTTCTAACTGGCTAAAGTGACCTCCATTTGTGTTGAAGGTCATTATGTACTGAACCTGGATGTCCTCTGAAGCTGTGACATCTCTCCTACTCTTAAAATTGCCCTGAGGATGCTAAGACCTAAATACTAGGAGACTAGAGCTCTGAACCTCACTGACCAGCTGTGAAGTCTGAGGATTTGGGTATCTTAGTTTCTCTTGGGAGTAAAGCTGGTAAGGATTCAATCATCAGACTTTGTGGGGCTACTTCATCTTCAGCAATGAGTCCATTGTAGTTTTTACCTTTAGGTGATATAAAATTTTGTACCACAGCAAGACACCCTCTTTACATCTTCATTGGACGGCTTAGGAACCACTAAAAATAGAGTGCTCCCATGGGCACCACTGCACCTTCTGTGGGTGGACAGGTGGAAGCTGGAGACATGGGGTACAATTCTAAAACCATTAGTCTGCAGTGGCACTGTCAGATGAGCCAAGCTTTGGCCCAAACTTTGAGCCAGTGAAGTGTTCTAGGTGGGACAAGCAGCTATTCATACTGTCCAGTCATTAGCCTTTGTTTTTCTGGGGGGAAAGGCTAAGAAGTCTTGGGGGGCATGGCTATAAGAATAAATTTTGGGCTAGTTTTGTGATGAACTTTCGGTCAGAGTTGCCAGAAAGTGTAAAGCTTTCATCCTGCACTTACTACAAACTACATGACAATTGGACCTCATTGGCCAGCTGGGAAGTCTGAGGACTTGGGCGTCTTAGTTTCTCTTGGGGGTAAAGCTGGCGAGGATTCAATCATCAGACTTTGTGGGGCTACTTTGTTCTCAGCAATGAGTCTGTTGTAGTTTACACCTTTTAGGTGATAGAAAAATTTTGTACCATAGCGATAGCAGCTTGTCTTCAGTACCTTTGTCTACCAGATGAGGCTGTCAATGTGACAGTGGTGGTACATGTGTCGGGGTCCACCTCCTGAAAAGTGGTCAATGCCTTTGTGGCAGCCACATCCACATGTCACTGGGACCACCACCAGTGAGTGGTCTGCTTACATACATAGTTCGTGATGAATGCCTTCACCTGACATCTGTGGCAGCAGGCCAATTGCCCACAACAACTTGGGTTGTACTAGGAAGGCCTGGTTGTATTAGGTCATACTAGAAAGGTGTGGGGATCTGATGTGCACATTCATCGGCTTATGACTATCTCCTACCAATTTCCAGTGATGACATTTTGGGATTTTTTGACATGATTTCCACTTCCAAAGCATCTGACATCGCAAGTTTAAAGTTCTGGTGAGGCTGGGTGCAGTGGCTGTTGCCTGTAATCCCTGCAGTATGGGAGGCTGAGGTGGCCAGATATGAGGTCGGGAGATTGAGACCATCTTGGCTAACACAGTGAAACCCTGTCTCTACTAACAATACAAAAAAATTAGCTAGGCATGGTGGTGGGCGCTGGTAGTCCCAGCTACTTGGGAGGCTGAGGCAGGAGAATCTCTTGAACTTGGGAGGTGCAGAGATTGCAGTGAGTCAAGATGGTGCCTCTGCACTCCAGCCTGGCTGACAGCAAGACTGTCTCAAAAAAAAAGTTCTGGTTGAGTAACTTTGCTTCTCTGCTCATATCTATGCCCAAGTTTTTTCAGTTTCAACACCAGAGGCTATTGTGTGTAACAAGATCATCCGGGAAGATCCACTTGGCCCATAGCTTCAGAATGGGGCTATTGCATGAGATCTGGTCTTTGACAGTGAAGGTGGGGAGGGTCCCATCTTGCTTTATGCCTGGAGTCTACAAGGAGTCAATGAGGTCAGTGCAGGCATGTACCTTCTTTCTCCTGACTACAGGTGGTTCTTCATCTCTGTCCTGATGGTTCTCAGCTTTACTGGCAATCTCCATTTGGTAATAGGTTGGTTAGAGAAAATGAGTCACATTTTGAGATTTCCTCTTGGATGAACCATCTTCTAGTAAAGCTGGTGAGCAGGCCACCTGTAAACTGAGTCTGCATGGTGCCCAGGAATGGGCCTATGCAGCCTGATGCACACAGTTTGTCCTTTCAACTCCTTGTTAATGTCTTGTCTGCTAATGTTGGCCACTACCTGGAATGTCTTCAGAGCTCAAAGTGAATTCTTTCCTGCCTGGCTGGCAATGTGGTGTAGGGTTGTTAGGTCCTGTCTGTACATGGGTTCAGGTGAGTTTAATGATGTTTCTGGCACTGTTGAATTGGTAAACCGCAGAGTAGGGAAACAACTTGGGCACTCGGCGAGGCACCCTAGTGAATGAATCTTTCCCTTTGAACTGTCCAGAACATAGACTAAAGTCTTAGTACACCTAGCAATGGGTGGGTATTTTCACATAGTGACAGATTAAATGTGCCCTGGGAACTTTCCTTAAAACTTGATGGATAGTGCCATAACTTAGAAACTTCCTCTAATGAGAGAAATGTTTCCAGAATGAATCACTAATAATTGTATCAAATTTCATGATAGGATATTGCATTATTACCATAAGTGCCCAAAAAGAGATACTTCTAGCTTCATGATCAACATAGCAGCTTCTCTGGCAGAAGGTACTCAGTATTCAATCTGAGGGGCATGATTCTGAAATCGTTTCCACCATGTTGTCTGAATGTTTGGTCTGCCTGGTCCCTCCAGGGCAAAAGCCACGTGAACCACAGCTGTGACGTGGAAGCAGCTGCTGGCCTTGCTTCCCAGGTCTTAGCCTTTCAGATTCGTGCTTGCAGATGTTTTCTGGTGAAGTGATCAGAGCCAGAACAATGGTTGCCACTAGGGGCAGGGTTGAGGAGGTTCAGAGCCGTCTGTGGAAAGGCTTGACTGGGGGAGCATGTGCCTGAGAGAAATGTCCTGCCTCTTGCATCTGTGCTGACCACAGCTCATGAGTTGCAGGGACCTCATGGTCCCCTGTGAAGTGTGAAGCAGTATCAGTGGTATAGAATGAGGATGTTGCAAATGCTTCTAGTGGCCTGGGTCAATGTAGCGGGCTCTTCATGGAAGATAAAAATTGAGTTCTCCCATCTTTGTTAGATGGAATAATTTGGATGTGATTGTATTTCTACCTTTTGGTGGATAGAATCAAGTAAACAGTCTTCTGGGCCCAAAGAATACCTTGCAGATAAGTTTTAGTTGTACACTTAGTTCCTAATGACTTTATATGTGTACGTGGCAGTTCTATGGAGGTTAGTCAAATCATTTCCTGAAATAAAAGGAGCCAGATCATGTCATCTATGTGTTTCACTGACAGCTGACTCTTCCAGTGTTTTGCTTTGCTGTTCTATAATCTTGAATATCCTGTGATCCCTTAGTCCTCCAACTTTTATAATACTGATCCTCAAATTTCTACGTTTTTCTACAAAAAAAACTTTAATCTTCCTAAACATTTTCAATCACAGCACTCCTTTTGCAAAGCTCATTAGAGATTGCTAAATGGATGTTTTCTCCACTAAGGTTTTCTTCCCTCTTTCTAAAGCAAAGATGTCCTGATCACATACACTAATTTATCCTAGAGGTGATTTTCTAGAATAAAGCATTAAGTCACTCTTCCAAAACCACCATCTATTATCCCAATCAAGGAGTTCACTGTGGGAGCAGATTGCTGCTGGCCTCAGAACATGACTGGTCCTCACTGTTGGCTCTACTCACATGGCATCTGGGGACTCATGAGAGTGCTTTGTTTTGGATCATCCTGTAAATGCGTCATTGAGTCCTCAGTTTAAACTGTCAATTTTTTTTGGCTCTTACCATTGGCTGTCGCTTAGCAACTAAGTAGGTGAGCACCCAAAGTAGTGGTGTACCAACTATACCTCTTAAAGCATGAGCTGCGCTTGAGACTTCCAATTCTCACTGCCGTTTCAGATTATTCAAGGAGCACTTTCTTAGAGCCTAAACCATTCCTATAATGACAAGTTAGCACTAGTGATTAATCACATTTTTTCTTTGCAGTGTCCATATAGCTGCTCTCACCCACTTTTCCATGACTTGTTCTTAGTTACTGAAGTGCCTTGGTGATGTTACCACTGTCTTACTGGGGTCTTCCACTAAAAAGACTTAGGGATCTATGACTTAGCTATTCTGTTCCTGGAATCTTCAGACACAGCTCATGATGAGCACTTTCTTTTTCCATGTTCTATGAATATGAGAGAATAACTGTCTCTTTGCAGAACAGTATTTGGAATGAGACCAGTATCATCTTCACATGGGCATAACAATCCACCCTGAATCTCACAGCTGAGAACTTGCAACTGGAGAGTGCTAACAAGAAAAGTAGCAAGCATGAGTGATGCTCCTAAGTTCTTGAGGCTTACATCCTTACCACTGCCTGTTCTGGGGATTACTATGTAAAATCTTTCGAGGGTACCATTAACCTCCAACAGTTAAATGCTCTGCTCCTGAGTCTATTGGTAAATTTTCCCAGAATGAGACTTGCTCTGAGCTGGCAGTTGAGGCATGCTTAGCCCTGGACGGGAGACTATGTACATGCTATGTCATCTCGGTGCAAAGCAGCTAGAGCTGCAGCCCTAGGGCCTCGGCAGCTTCCCACTGTCCATTTAGTGCTGATGTTGGAAGTAGGGGCATTGTTCAAACAAAGGATTTTAGATGGTACTGACAAAATATTGTTTGCATATACTGTATGATGACAGTGGCTGCAATCTCGTCATTTGCCCGTTGAAGGGATGGGTCTTAACTGCATCTCTTTGGCAAATTCCAACAAAACTTTTCAATAAATGGCCTGCACCACTGCAGGGTGCCACCTTGCAGAATTGCTGCATAAAGCATGCACTGCTCCATTCTCTGCTTGCCTGCCACTCAGCAGCCATAGGCCAGTGAAGTTTTTCCCTTTGCACCTCAAGTTGTACGTAAGATGTCCTACAAGGGCATAGCAACATAATGAGGATTGTGTGCATACACCTAAAACATGAGATACACATCTACTTTTTCTATGTGGATTTGTCTGGCTGCCTTTAGTTAACCTTCCTAGTGCAGTCTGCTTCAGGAGAAGACTGGAGTTGTCCATGCTGAGGAAGGATGGCAGAGAGGAGCCTGAATTCCTGCAACTTGGGGACGGATGAGTCCTCATGATTCAACCTGAGAAAACCAATTGCCTTGTCAGTAATGTGGGGACATCAGTTCTGTCTGCTTTGGGTTGTGAGGTAGAGGCTTGAGTGGCATCTGGTCTTTCAGGATCTTGACCTTGACTCTGCTGCTGTGACTGGTAAACACGGTATTTTGACAGGTTGGAAAGTGAATGCTCCTTAGTGGGGAACCCTGTACACTTTATAGTTCATGTCAGCATGTGGAGGTTATCTTGTTTGAATGACAATCATGAATTTCTACCACAACCATATTTTAAAGCATGATTCCCCCGTGGGACTAATTTTTGTTTTCCCTCCATCATCTTAGATTGTTGGAGGACCTCCTCTTTGACCCAAACTCCTCAGTTAGCAGTCAGTACTAAAATTTTTCTTCCCATTTTGATATAGCTGCTTTCTCATGTCTCTGTTTATGGGCTCCCTGTTCTATGCTACTGAAATGAACTTGGCACCCGACATGTGTCTTGTGAGAATCCTCCCCTAACTAGGACATTAAGAATTTTATGCAGGTAGTCCAGGCTGCTGGCCCTAAAAGATACATGTTCCTATAACTTTATTGTAAGAGTTTGTGATAGCACCACCCACCCCCGCATCACCCATATGCCATGGCTAGTTCCTAATGGAAGCTGCTCCCAGGTTTGCTTGGCTTTGACTTTGCCTGCTTCTATGGTTTGATGATTCCCATGATTGGGCCACTGCTGGATATGACCAAGGTCATCCTGAGTCCTGCTTGCCCAACATGTGTGGTTTGTGTGTCCACATGGGGGGATCATAAAGAGTTTGGGATGATCCAGATGAGAATTCTTACCACCTGATGTTTCTGGTGGAGCTGTTGAGTCTTACCAAAGGAAGACATTGGATGTAGATCATACGGACATTATTGACTGGGGCCCTGGGTCACCATCAGGAATTTGGGAGGAGAAGAGTGTTAGGACAAATAATGAATGCATGTGGGGCCCAACACCTAGACGATGGGTGGATAGGTGCACCAGACCACCATGGCACACATTCACCCACGGAACAAACCTCTGCGTCCTGCAAATGCATTCCAGAACTGGCTCTATGGTTGTCTCCTTACTCTTGATGTTCCAGAGCCCTTTCCTTTCCTCCAAGGAGGTCACCAGGACACCTTGGAGACAGCAAGACCTGGAGAATATTTTTATAGTTCTCTATCATTATGTTGCTATACCAAGCCTGCTGAGCAGGATTCAGGTATTTCCATTCCAAAGAGAATTCTATGGCCATGTCCCTGAATGTCAACAGTTCTTACCAGTTTGAGCCTCCAGACCACCTTACATGTTCTTCATTCAAGTATCAGGTAACTGGAGCAACTCCCATTTGAACATCAAATCAGGCGATTGCTTCCCACTGTGGGCCGCAGATGCATTTTGCTTCACAGGTTCTTGCACTGCCTTACTGGGAGATGGGTTCTTCTTGTCCTTGGAAAACAAATTACTTCACAAATCAAAGGATTCAGAGGGCAGGAATCATTCCTGACTCTTCTCAGTACCAGCATCTGATTTGCTGATAATCAATATGTCATTTCCCAGCTTCCAGGATATCCTGGCAACTTAGCTGTGTGTCTCCCAGAACCTGCAGATGACAGGGCAACAGAGTGTGATTAAAAATCCGTGGGAGCTCCTCAGGTGGAGGACATGGAGCAGGAGAGAGAGATCCCAAGCTCTCTTGAATTTTCATTAACCCACTGCTTTTGTACTGAAACAAAATCAGTTTCTCAGTTGCTGTGGCAAACACCCAGGCTTAGGTGATACACTATAGACCATGTCCCTTAAAGACTAAAAAGGTCAGAAGCCTGAGTTTTCCTCAAAGCACAGTCCCAATGTCATACTAGGGGAGTGTTCAGAGCAGCAGGTGCTTCCTCTCAAACATGGAGAGGGCAGGGCTGGTCCTTTCTGTTTCTGCAGATGTGGAGCACCTGGGACTCAGGAGCAGTGAGAAGACCTCAGCTCATCCTGGAGAATCCAAGGGCTAACATACACAACATCAGAATTTGAACCATTTACATTGCCTGCTACCCTTTTTCAGGGGTTATTTACAATTAATGTGGTTCACTTCTACTGTAACCATTTCTGAACATCAATACGTCCCAAGAGTAGTAAAGTTTTCTCATGAAAGGGGCAGTCATCTCTACCACCACATCTCACACTATTAGAAACTACTACACTGTATTAAGTGTTAGTATAACCTTTAAACTTGTCTTTAAAACGTCTGTAAGATACTATTAATGTGATACAGCTCTATTCGTATTTTAACAAGTACTATATCTTAAGCTGAATATTCCAACTGTTTTATGACTTCATATTCTCTAGCTGGCCACTGTCTGCCACTTTCTTTCTTAGAGAGGCTACATTATTCAGTGGTGCTTGTGGAAAAGCAGTAAGAACACTTCATACGTGACCATTGAGATACATAAGGGGACTGCTGCAACTGGATTTTGTAGTATGAGAATAACTGGACTCAAATCCGAACACAGCACAGGCAAGCGGGAATTAATAGCTAAGTGGTAGTATTGTGTCAGTAGACCCTGACAAGATACCAAAAGTGAAGAGGAAGTTTGCAAAGCAGAGTTTAGGGGTCTATGCTAAAACTGGATTTTACAAGGACGTACACAGATGGGCCTAAGTCTTAGCGTGATTCCAGTTGGCCCAGCAAAGAATCTTGATCACTCTACCTGCTATTTAATTTTTGAAGGATGATTGTGTCTTCACCACTGTCTCTTCAGATATTTCCACTATATCCTTAGGTTTGGGTTGATGCTCATTAGCAGCTGTATGATTCTAGAGCTTGTCTTTATTCAGAGACAGCTTATGATGGTTCTACCTTTGTGACTTTGAATAGGGGGAAGTTGATAAGGTAAACTGCCTCTTTGCTGAAGGCAGTTTTGGGAAGTGAACACAACTGCCTCTTATAAGCACAGAAATCCCTCAGTGAGGCTAAAGCTATGGTTATGATTTTTACCCCCGGAGCACTGCAGCCTGGCTGAGTAATGAATTCAATATTGGGAGGTCCACAAGGAGGGGATGGCAGGTGTGAGGGGTGTGGCCATCTTCAGAGTTCTGCTCGAGCTGCCTTTTAAACTGTCTGGAGATGCCTGACCCAGACAACGTTGGTCCAGATAGCTGATCTTCAGAGATGGTCTCAGAGGAGGCCGTCCTTGAACCTACCCTGAAGTCAGTCCTGTTAGCTCTGTCTACTCAAGTTGAATCCTGAGCAACTATCATCTATTTTGCTTAGCTGTAGTTATCCAATTTCATTCTGTTCCATAGGTTATGAGTGAAAGTGACATGTGACCTTTGGGATCATGCCCTTAAAAAGGAGGTAAACCTCCTTTCCTCTTCCACTGTCTTTATGACAATGTCCCCCCTCTCTGGGAAAAGGACATTGGAGGAGAAATGCAACTTGGGAACCTCCTTGAAGGTGTCTAAGATGAGAGTAGTGGTGGGGTAGGACTTTTCAGCAGAGTACTCGCCCATTAAGGTAGTGCTGGGTTTGGTAAATGGGTCAGGGGCGGTTCAGTGGGTGTGCATGTTGGTTCCTACAGAGGACCCATTCCCTCATACCCAATTGTACAGCCTTCCAACATCTTCCATGTGGAAGAAATGGAAGGTGGCTCAGGTAGCTGGAAAATAACTTCTTCCTAGAGGCATCTGTGCCTGCCCAGACAGAAACGCTGTCATATTCTTTCCTGCAATGCTGTAGCTGGTTTACCGCTGCCTTTTAACTAAGATCTTGGCACTCTGATCAAGGTTTCCTGGGAGGCATTTTTCTTTGTTCAGATGAAAACAATAGGCTATGAAAACAAACTATGGGTCAAATCTCTACAATCTGTTGTGTATGTTGAGTGGAACATTCAAGAGGTTTCAATTTCCTTTCCTTGAGGACTGTTTAAATACTTGCTAATGACTCATGGCTTTTTCCCTTGGTCTTGTAGGTATGAGTTTGTTATAAATGGGTTAAGACACGATTCCTAAGAGCATTCACACATATGGAACTGATGCCTTTAAAAGATTGGATATGTGAAAAGATATTACCAACGCCAGTAAAATAACCTGTGATACTGAGCAGTGAGTTTGTGACAATAGAAGCGTAGAGCTGAGAACAGGAAGAATGTGGAGGTATTCCTCTCTTGACTACAAGGGTCTGAGCATTTACCCCACTTCTGTAAGCCAGGTCACTGAGATTTTTCTCCTCCTGATGAGCTAATTGCCTTCTGCTGAGATGTTTATGCATGGAAAAACAATGAACCAGATGGGTTGAGGTTGTGGCCCTGGGCAGCCCATTTATTCCAATCAAATGTCATACTGCTTGGATGTCTCTTTAGGTGAAGGATGGGCTCAGTGCCTCCTGAAGCATTGAGAATAATGATGTAATAACTGAGTAAGTCAGTAGCCAGCTGAGGCTAACTCGAACTGAAGGTTTCCTCATTTGAAGTCAGGCTTTCTCCAAAACACGTGAGATTGTGTACTTAAGTATCTAAAATAGGTTTACATCATTTGCCAGATGTCCCCTTCGTATTATGGATTGTTCTAAGATGACTATGGAAGATATTCACAACTGTCATTCCTTAAGTGCCATGGAAGTTAGAACGTTTTGGTCTCTGGACATGGCATCCTGATACTATTGGTACTCAGACACCAGGTTATTCATTCATGTTGCTCTCAGCCTCAGCGAACTCCTTCACCAATACCCTTACTCTGTACCGATGGATGAATGCCTTGTAGCTGAAAACTAAGGTAAACTGTTCAAAGATAGGCTTGAACCATTCTAAGATGCATGTGAGAATTGTAGTGTTCATCACTTACTGCTTTTCATTGGCACCCACGTCACTACATATTAGGGGAAATGGGATGTGAAATATTTTGTGAACATGTAGTTGAGTGAGGGATGCTTCTCTCCATCCTCTGAGCTCTCAGGAAAGGTGTGTATCTCATTTTAATTGGACTATTAATGCTTTTATGGAAAGGACTTTTCCCCTCTGTCACTGCTTTGAGCTCCTGTAATAGGAGGGAGTCTTGCCGATGTCACATTGCTTCATAGAGTGGAAGCTGTTGCCAGACGTGTGTGGCTTGGCTTTGCCCACTTCTGTGGTATTGTTGGACCCCCATGCTGGATACAGCCTAAGTCATTCCCTGACCCTGATCTGCTGGACATTCTTTGTCCATGATCCAGGGGCATATCCAAGCCAAGAATAGTGAATGCACACATGGAAATCCTAGAACACACTGTAGGTGAATAAAGAATTGATGCTACTTGTACCCTCCCCCAGTAACAGGCCCTAGGCCACTGGCTCCTCAGCCCACTCCTCAACTCTATCCTTCCTCCTTGACTGTGGTGTCCTCATATTGCTGATATCTGGAGACCAGATCATTAATGTTTGCTCTCGACCTTGTGGTGAACTCCATTTCATCCTGAAAATGGAAGTCACTTCCTCTAAGATGGACCTGAACAACTCTGAAATGTGCCAGTTTTTGCTAATAAAGGCCGTGGACGTTTTTAGTTACATCATGAGTGACTACTTGGTTTTTCCTGGCCATGGGGTATAAGCAGATGTTAGTGTCTGACATTCAGGAACAACGTTTGAAGGGCAGCCTTCCCTTCCTCTCCCTTTGTGGCTGTTACTCAGGGGCCAAGAGTGACCCTCCAGAGGAATTTGAGGAGAAGCACAAGGTGTTCCTCTGTGTGTTGTACATTCTAAGAGGTGTCTGGTAGGCCAGGACGTCCATTAATGAGCTGCTCTCCCATTCATAGGCCCTGAGCTGTCCTTGAGAGACAAGGTTCAGAGTTGACAGGAAACACTGTCACCTGCTGTCCAAATGACAAGTTCTCTGGTTGCTAAAGATAACCCGTTCTCACCAGCCCCAGGAGTGTGGACATCAGGCACTTGTCTTATAGGTGGAATAGAAGGCAACACAGTGAGCCAGCATAGAGCCTCATCAGATGTGGAGAGTGCTAGGCTTTCCCCAGACAGGCACAGGATGGGCTGCTCTGTTCTCTTGTGGTCCTGAAGTGTCAGAATACTGCTTTTCACTAAACAGCATCTCCTCACTCTGAGGAAAGCTTTCAGGCAAGCTTGTCTGTTTCAACCCATTATAAAAATGATGGGAAATACCGAAACACATCAGGAGGAATAAGTCTCTTCTGCCCACCTTAGGGTGAAATAAATGCTGAGGTCTTAGGTTTCTGTTCATGTGACTGTTGTAATGTCACTTGATGGATTTCCAGCATTGTGCTCATTGCTGCACTTCTAAGTGGGATCTGAATGTAACTTAGCAGCTACCTTTCTCCTAAATGTCTAAAAACTGGCTTACTGGATGTGAATATTTTGTAAAAATGATTAATCTGTCCTCAGTATTCCGAGTCTTCAGCCCATGGATTGTAGTGAAGCCTGACTGTGAAACACTGGCTTCCAGGTGGATCGCCTATGGATTAAATCGGAAGGAAGCTTGGGATGTGTCTGAAACATTTTAAGGATTTTAAAAATATTTTTTGCAAATACTTTGAAAGTAATTAAGATCCCTGATTGGGAGGGGGAAGAATCAACATGATGAAATTTAGGAACAGAAATGCAAGAGAAGCTGCTGCACTGTCCCCTTCCATCCGAGGGGCGCAGCCAGGAGACGAAGCTCATTTTATGATCCCAAGTGTACACTCTGGTCGATGGAGAACCACTTCAGTAACAGCCTTATGGTGGAAGGGCCCTGTCCAAAGTCAGGATCAGAAATAGACCAGCTCATCATGCTTGGCTTTGTTGGTCTGGTAGTTAGACAAGGTCAAGGGCTGTTTTTTGTGAGGGAGACCTTTGAATACTTACAAGTGGACAAAGTCCTTGTCGCTGACATGCACCTTGATGAAGTAGTTTGTCCCTGTGGCCACCTGGCTCTTGAATGACACAGCCTTAAACATGGGGGAACTTTGTGTTTTATTTTTCTTCAAGCTGGGACCTCACCTGGTAAGCGATGTCCTGAGTCTCGGCAGTGGCCGGCTGCGTGGCAGAGGGCACCCTGCACATCATTTTGGCTGCAACAGAGGGACCCAGTGAGGGGACTGAGCTTTTTTTTTTTCCCTTGCTATAAAAATATTTTATTAGGTGAAACTATGCATGAGGAGATGAAAACACAAAGAAGTGTACACTGACACATGGCTATGAGCACACTAAAGAACCCACACTGCTTTCCCCGCTTTACCTAGAAAAGGTATCCCTTACAAGTTTAATCAGGGGCAGGGCTGGGCTTGGATACTGCACTGACCCTCCAAGGGAAAGCTTTCCAGTCTTTTACCCTTGGAGAAGTGTACGTGGGTTTTGTGATCCTCTTCCTACCAGCCTCTGATGATGAGGATACAGGTCGTCTTCGTTCCCTGATGCTTCTACTCTTTATTCACCAAAATGGGCTTATTTCTACTAGAAAGCATTTGGGATTGACTGTTGTCCACCATCCAGATTTTCTTTAAATCTGAGCTTCAACTTATCTCGAAACATCTTTTGAGTGGTGACTCTATGGACAGTGTTACTTGTGAGCCTGGATCTTCCCCTAAGGCTGGAACAACCTGGGTTCTCGGATGATAGTCTACAGGGATCATCTTCCAATCCTTGTTGTTCAGTCCTTGGACCAGCATCCTTAGATAGTCGTGACTTGAGAGAGACTTTTTGATCTGTGGGTTTTGATTCAAGGGTTTAGGGTTTGTCTGAATACATTTTGGGGGAGGTGCTTCACCCAGAGTGTGTGAAATCATGGTTGTGGATAAAGGGGCATCCACCTGGGTTGACTGTCATCCATAGTGCCCTAGCAGATGGATGGTTTCCTACACTTGGGCATATTGCTGCTTGAACCTTCAAATAGGAAGTGCAAGGCTGAAGGCAGGTAGGTTGCAGCCAGCTGCCTCCTGAGCTTTCCTTATTGACACCTTAGGTACCTTCTAGAGGTGTGACAGCTGCAGACAGGGTGAGCCATGGACAGCATGGCTGATAGCAGCATGTTCTCTGGGCAGACAGGGCCCATCTGGAGACGAGAGCAGAATTTTGAATCTATTTCGGTCTCCCAGTGTTGCCCTACAGAGATTCAGTGACTATCAGGTAAGGGCAGGAGTGCAGGGGTGTTAGGATGATGGAAACTGTTCTTCCTGCCTTGCTGGTCTTAACTCTTTCCTAGGTCAGGCTTCATGCTGTTGTGGAGAGCATGTTTCACAATGCAGAGTGATGTCAGAGAAAACAAATTGCTCAAGCTCTGTATGAGACAAACTTGGTGTGCGTGGCAGAAAGGGGCCTATCTCGCAGGGTGGCTCTGCTGCCATTCAGCCTAGTGTGGGGCAGGTGCTTACTGGCAGCGCTGCATGTCAGAACTCCCCTGAAGCCTCGCTTTCTCTGGCTGGAATGTTGGTGAGCATGAAACTAGTTCTATGAGAGTCTACCTTCTTTAGAGAAATGGGCCCAGTGTGCCATGTCAACACTTTAAAAAAGGGTGTCTGATGTTTTCAGCTTAGTCTTATTCTGGGGACATTGCTATTGCGAAATGCATGGAAATAGTTTTCCAGATACAAAGGGTTTTGTTTCTACTTTTGTTTTCCCCACTATGCAGTGCTGTTTTAATGTAGACTGACAATATTTCATGAAAACACAGCTCTTAACATTGCAGTTAGTTAGGTCAACTTGACATTGCAGGGTGTTTCTTATACCTACTCAATATCTTGTAGTGGGCATGTTCTGTTTAGCTTCGCTGCTTGTGCAACTTTTCCACTAATGACTTCGGTCCTTGATTCTGGAGAAAGCATTTCATTTTACAATATTCCATCCATTTTCAAGTCTGTATAAAAATGGTCATACTCCAAGAAGGTCCTGAGGTTACTGACCTTACACACGGTGTCCAGGAATCAGAGCAAATAGTCACCAAGGGATGAGATGAACTCTTGACTGACCATCACCTCCTTTTCAGGTAGAGGCACTCACTTAGATTGGTACCTGGGCAGTGTCTTGTAGTGGCCTCAGGTATGAATTCTACCAGTTCCCTTTAGTCTGATTTAATAGTGTGCTTACACTCACCTGTGAAAACATTACCTGCATGAAAATTGGCTCACTGTACCTAGGGATGATCTGAGTCAAGATCACCATGTATTGAGGTAGGGATGGGTTGAGCTGGAAGATGTAGGTAGAGGTGAGGATGGACTTCAGTGCCCCAGTAGGGGACTGAGAGTAGTATGGCCATACAGAATACTTAAATCTCCCACAGCTATGCCCTGGAAAAAACGGTGAGAAGTGGAGTATGGCACATCTAGCTTGAGTTGTCCCCTTTTCTCTAGTGTGCTAATTTTCAAGTCGGTGACAAGGCCAACTCCATGGGCTATAGGGAAGTATCCAGGTCACATATGCTGCTGTGTGGAAGCTCAAGCCTCTTTACTCCAGAGGGTTGCCAGGGCTTTCATCTGTGTGCCCCACCCAAGGGACAGAGCTTGGGCCCCATCCATGATTGATCACATATGTTATACCTGCTGTAGATCTTGTCTCTCTCTCATAAAACCTACGAACCCAACATAAGTTTTTCCACTCTCATATGGGTCTGCTGCTTTCTAGGGGGCCTCCTTGGTGAAGGAATTGTGTATATAGATTTGTCTCGGGTCCCTGCCTTTCCTCTGATTAAACCCCAGAACCTTTGTGTTCCCACTCTGGCACAGTACATGAGGGCTGAGGTACTTGGAGAGACTCTGCACTAGACATGTGTGAAGAGATGCACATGGTTTGTTCTTGCGCCTCCCTGGAAGGTCTGTGGAGCCCACCATGAAGTTTCCCAGCTTGGCTCTGAGGTGTGGTGTACTGGTTGTGATCTTCCTGGAGGGCTGGGTTCTGGTGAATTTATGTCTATTGGCTTTGTTCATCTTGTCTTAGTGGAAAAATGACAAGGGCAATGTCCTTTGGAACATCTGTGAAAGGCTCTCTCTGTTCTTTTCCCTCTGGACTGTTAGAGAGCATGACCTCTGAGTAACAGGATACCTTTATAAAAATCAGGAATGTCTTCTGGGCCATGGTTTGCTATGGTAACTTTTCCACAAATGTGTGGTGATGAGGGCAGTACTTTGGAATTTGGTCTGAGGAAATAAAGGACTGAATGTAGAATATGTGGTCAATAATCCTAGGCTTCTGAGTTGTTTCATTTGTTCCAAAGGTATGAGAAGAGCAGGAAGCTTTCAGCTCCATGGTCAATAATGGCACCTTATCTAGGCAGGAAGGACTCAGGATGTAAAGTGAACAATTCTGAAAGCATTCCTGTCCCGATGGTGTCTGAGTGCTGGGCCTGCCTGGCTGCTCTGGGGCAAAAGCATGAGCCTGACAGAGCTCACTCCTGTGATGTGGCAGCAGCTGCTGGTCTGGCTTTCCAGGTCTCAGCCCACTTGAGACTGATACATGCCGGTGTCTTCTCTTGGCTCCAACCACTTCTAGAACAGTGGCTACCCATAGAAGAGGGTGGACGAGGTTCATAGCTGCTTGTGAAAAGACGTGTGTGTCTGTGCAGGTGGTTAGTGACCTGCCTCTGCCAGCAGCAGTGCCGACTACAGCTCCTGATCAGGAGCCTCCTGGTCTACTCTGAAACAGGAGTCCTGTTGGAGCAGTTTAGCCTCTGGGCGGAGGATGTTGAGAATGTCCAGGGGTCTCTCAGTTTAGTTGGTTCTACAGGAAAGGTGGGGGCAGTTTGAGAATGTTTCTACTTATATTGGCTAGAATAATATGGATGATGGTTTCTACTTTTACTGGTGGGTAGCATTCAATAGTTATCTAAATCGTGAGAATACTTTGTGGTGGGGTTTTTTATTTAATTGTGTACTTAGTTTCTAATGTCTTCATGTTTGGACTTGAATCTTCTGTAGAAACTAAGACATTAATTTCTGAAATCTCTTTGAAAATGAACTGGGCCATAGCCTTCTATGTCATCTTCTAGTGTCTTATGATGGTCTCAAATTGCCTGTGATTTACAAATCCTGGCAGCTTTCTGCCAAAATACTGATTGCCAAATTTCTAGTTTTCTACATAAAACTTAACCTTAGAAAATTATGCAGAACCCGTTATTCAAAACAGATGAGTGATTTCTTCCTTGTAGTTTCCTCCCCATGTATCAAGGCAATGTTGTCCTGACCAAAATATTAAAAAGCATTGAGTTACTCTTGCCAATAGAGCAGCTCATGTTAATTGGCAGGGTTGATAATGCAGATGCTCTCCAGGTCCTCCACTCACACAGTACCTGGGCATTCATGGGATCAGGACACCTAGGTCCATTGGGAGCAGCAAGGAGCTGTCATCTTAAAGATCATTGCATAGACACATAGGTGGGGTCTAAGGGTTTAAGCTCTGCCCATTTCATGGCTCTTGCCTTTGGCTGTTACTTGGTACTTAGGTAGGTGAGCCCCCAGATTGGTGTATATCAATTACAACCTGTTTTCAAAGCATGAACCTCTCGTGAGACTTAGTAATTCTCTAATTGCTGTTTGATTTTTTTTTTTTCAAGGAACCCTGCAGTGAAGCTCAAACCATTCCTACAATAAGTAAGCAACAGTGACAAATCCTATTTTACCTTTTGTTGGCCTAGCTGCTCTCACCCACTTTGATCCTAGCTGCTCTTGGTGGTTGAAGGATTTTAGTTACCACTCTCCCATTGTAACCAAACACAGATCAGCCACTGGCTATTTGCAGACTCCAGTGGCAAGAGTGAGGTATGGTAGAGTTTTTTTGTGTGGTTTTTTTTTTTTTTTTTTAACCAAAATTAGTCATGGAGAAGTGGCCAGATTGCAAAGTAGCCACATGGCCTTTCTGGGGAGACACAAGGGCTGATGAAAGGGCAACTTGATAGGGCATGTAGGAGTTGTGCTGAGTTAAGCGTCTGTCTCATTCCAGTGGCTATCTCGGGTCTCAGTGCACCTGGAGCATGGGCTGGCATCTCAACAATGGTAGAATTGAGTAGCTGCCTTGAGATGATAAAAAAATTATAAAGCTGGGCTTCTCTACTGAGACCAGCTTGGCCATATAGATCCCTACCCAGGTGATGCTGAAGTAACTGAGCAGACACCCAGATAGAACAATAAAGTGGGACTACCCAAGGGGACAGGAGCCTTCCAAGCTGAGAGCCTTGAGAGGCTGACAGTTCCAGGCTGAAGGCCTCAAGCAGACTCTGACCCATGCATTTACTCCCTCTGAACAGGTATTATTACTAGCAGGTATTTGGTATTTTCTCATAACACAAAACATGCCAAATAGGCAGCTGGTGCCCGCTTATCACTGATCAGACAAACTAAAAAGTATTCCCCACGAGGGAGCCGTGGAGGCAGGGTCAGATGTCCTGCGCTTAAGGAATTGTTTTAACTGGTATGATACTTATGTATTGTCCTGCCATTTTAGAATGCCCATGTAGTTTTCCACTTGGGGAAGTCGGGGGTGGTGGCTAGGTTTTCCTTACCATTGTTTTTCCTAGCAGAAAACATATCCTATCATACACTAAGCACTTCTCAATAACTTAACGTTTCTCAACACTTCTCCAGGCTTGGCCTGTCTGTCCAAAGATTAGCTCCTGGAACTGCTATGTAAGCACATGGTTAGATGCTAGCATATAGTGAAATGCCAAAAGTAGTATATGGTGGGAAAGGGAGAGACATGGAGTCTATTTTAAGATGGAGGGAAAAGGCTTCTGTAGCTTGCTTTCAGGTAACATGTTGAGACTAGATGGGGAAGAGGCAACAAGTTTGTGTTTTGAAATCAACCTGCTTGGCTACATTGTCTTTAAATGAGACAAAGGTTAGTATGCTGTAGAAAATTGTACTTGACATTACTTGTAAAAAAAAATACGCTTTAGGAGAAATAATAAATGCAGAGATTTGATATAAAATTATGCTTTCCCTTCCTCCTTGTGGTCTATTGATGTACTCTTCCTTGGTAGACACAGCTCATGATGACCCCTTCCCTTCCTCCATTTTGCATGAATATGAGAATAACTGTCTTTGCAGAGAATATCTGGGAAGAGACTAATGGCTTTACATAAGCACAACAATCCTACCCTAAATCCCACAACTAACAACCTGACTGCAAACTAGAAATGATCAATGAGGCATGCAAATAGAAAAGTTACAGAAGAGAATTGTGACGATCTGACCAAAACTCAAAAGGCTGAAACAGTCACCTTTGCCTGTTCTGGGAATTAATATGTGAAAATCTGGGGCTATGCTAGACCTATAGCAGTTGAATGAGAAATCTCTACTTTTGGGTATAGTTGAGTTTTCCAATAATGGGCCTCTGCAGCTTCTCATTGTCCACATGTAGAAGTGAAAGAGGGGGCTTTGCTCCAATGGAGGGCTGTGAATGCTGCTCATTAAATGCTCTTGGCATACACTGCAGGAGAACATGGATTTGAATCTTCATTTTTTTAAAATTAAGGCAGTGGGCCTTGCCTGCATCTGTTTGGGAAACTGTTCTGAAATGTGGCCATATGTCCTGGGCCACTGCTGGTGCTGCCCTCCAGACATGCCACATCAAGTATCATGCTCCATTCCACTCTTCTCTTTCCTACCACCAAGCGACCATAGACTAGCACAGTTGGGATCCTTTGTTGTAGGCCCTTGTGGAAGATTTCACATACAATGTGGGGTCCAAAGCAACGATGTCTTGTGCCTCTCCCAAAATCGGATGTCAAGTAGATATTTTGTTCTGCATTTGGGTTTGTTTGGCTACCTTTAGTTAACCTCCTCTGCAGCTTGATCTAGGAGATACGGGGTTGTGAGCCCTGAGGGAAGGAGGTGGCAGGGAGCAGCCTGCACTCCTGTGTCTAAAGGCAGATGAGTCCTCATGATTGAACCTGAGGAAGCTGACTGCCCTGAGGTGTAGGGTCCAGCCCTACAGGGTCCTGTGAGCTCCTCTCTACAGGTATGGAGATGAGAAACTGGAAATAAGACATAAGTCACCAAGAAAGAGTTGGGGCCCAGGGGTCTACTGCCAACCAAACAGCAGAGTGGATGCTCTGACTTTGAGTACTAAGTAGGAGGCTGGGAAGGTAGGGCGAAGCATTGGAGGTCAGTGATAGTGTCAAGTAAATAAAGTGCCTTGGAGATAGGGGGCCCAGGACTTTCAAGTAGCTGAAGTGAGAAGAAAACTTAGCACATCAGTGCTTTTGGCATACTTGTCAAGAATATTAAGGACATTAAGATTTAGGTTACTATTACTAAAAAATAAGAAAATGAGGAACCAGGTGCAGAGTGGAACATGAAAGTAGACATGGAACATGACCACTGAAGCACAGAACCCATAGAGACAAGCCCCCAGATGTTTGTGGGTCTCTCTGACAGCCATCAGGTCTACCACGAGAATTTGAACAAGCAGTTTTCTACTAACTCCCCGAGGAAGGAGAGGTCTTGGCCATTTTGGACGTCTCCTTCCCTAGCTGGCTAAACAGCAGGTGCTTTCCCAGCACTGGCACTGCCGCACAGCCGAGGCGCCCTCCAGTAGCCCTTATGTGGGCGTGACAGAGGGCTTAGAGCATCTTGCCTTAGGATCGCTTTGTTTACAGTGTTACCTTAGTTCCATACTTCATTACCCAATCACTAGTAAAATTAAGAGGTTGTACTGAGTATATGTATTTTTATGATTATATGTGAATAACTAAATGCTTATATATGATTATAGGAATAACTGTGCTTATATTTCTAAGTCTTTTTAAATTCAATATTTATATGGAAACAGGCTCAGCCTTCAGACCCTTGTCAGCACTTGCAGGGATCCCCCCCACCGCCTACATACACACACACTTAGGTCAGTAGGTAGGGACATGAGTGAGGTTCAGCCTCTACTGGGCTGTGAGGTAGGAGCCTGTGGCTTTGGCCCTCAGGATCTTACCCATGACTCCAGTGCTGCTACTGGCCAGTGGATTATTTTGGTACACTTTTGTAGGGAAAGGGATCCAAACAACAAAACCAAATGAACTAACTACCCACTTGATACGCAATTTTGGGAGAGGCACAGAACATCATTGCTTTGGACTTTACATGGGCTGGATCACCTCAATGTGGAGATTACGTCTGGTTAAAATGATTACACCTGTGAAAATACAGTCATTTTTTTAAGCATGCATCCTCAGTGGGACTTGAGTTTCTCTCTTCCCATCATCTTGGGTTTTGGAGTGAGAACCTCAACTGTGGCATCACCAGTCACCCACGTGGAAGTTAGCCCTGGTGATGAGCCTCATGTTGCTTATTCTGATGGGGTTTCTTTCATTCCTGCTTACAGGCTTCCTGTTCTGCCCGATTGAAATGACCTCCACACCCATACCAGTGCCTCATGAGTATCTTCCCTAAAGAGGATGTGCAAAACTTAGGTATAGGGTCCATATTGGTGGCCATAAATCTGATTCTAGAATTTCTCGAAGTGGTATGAAAACCACTCACCCCCATTCAAACTAAATGTGATCAAGGTTGGGAGAGAACAGCCTCTTTGTGAAGAGATCTGTTCCCTCTGACACAATACTCCACTGAAGTGGAGATGGGTTGTTTTGATTACCTGCAGTCAGTAGTTTTGAGTGACACCTTAAAATTGAGACATGTCTGCACGAAGAATGGTAAGGTTGTCGTGTCTTGAACTGTGCTGAATTTCTTTCCTCGAGCAGCCTCCCGACTCACCCAGCCTCTGATTCCTCATATGGGAGGATCTGGGTGCCACTGACTTAAGGAGTGAGCAGCAGAGGAGGAGAGGCCATTTCTGTAACTTTGACAGGGTGATTAGTTCATGGGACAATATTGATAGAGATGACTTTCCTGCTGCGTTGAGTAAGCTGTGGTCATGGGCTATGTTCTGGCCATGGGGTTGAAGCAGACGTGGTGGCTGACCTTCAAGAACGTGACCTTGAGAAAGATACAGCTGGGCCCTGCTTTCCTTTGTGGCTACTATTGAGTGAGGAATTTTTGTTAGAGGCATGGCAGAGAAACTGTGTCACTGTGACCCTTGAGCCTTCTGATGTCTACACATTCTCAGAGGTGGCCATTAATCTAGAGCATGTCACTAATGAGCGGCTCTGTCATTCTAGAACTCTGAGCTACATTTGAGGAGGGAGAATGGTCAGAAGTTGAAGAGGGGGTCATCTGAAACTTGGTCAAGGATTTGTCAATGGATAAGTCTGCTGGTCTCAGAAGTCACCTATTCTCACCAGCCCCAGGGGGTGTGGATGTCGGGTACCTGCCTTGCAGGTGTGATGGAAGATGGCACAGATTGAGACAGTATAGAGCCACATCGGGGACGAGGTGGATGGAGAGATCTAGGCTTTTCCTAGGCAGGTTGGGGAGGTTTGTTTTCTTTCCTGGGATACTGAATTTTGTCATGTTGCTCCTCAGGTCCATAGGATCTTCCCACTCTGAGGAAAACTTCCTTTGAGGTTTGTTTATATTTCATTTTGCTATCCCAAAAACTGGGAAATAGAAAAATACGGGGAGAAATCACTGCTGCCCACATCAGAGTGGAATGAATGCTGAGGTCTTGGTTTTCCTTCATGGGACTATTTTAATGTCAGCGAATGCATTTCCAACAGTGTGTCTGTCCTTGTATTTAATGGGAAGATGATTTGAAGTTATCTTACTACCATTTCGTTTTTGTAAGCTTGTTTACTTGTATATTTCTAAACCGTCTGTTTCTCATACTGAAGTGAGGATTAAACATTACTCCTGTAAAGAATATGCTTGGTGGGTGGGAGGGGAGGGAGGAGGAAGAATCTGTTTTTTCTTGCAGTTCACTTGGTCCTAACGATGTTACTGGCATGGGAGGGAGAACAGATCTGCTGTCCTTCTTGGAGTGAGGTGTGTGAAGCCCCACAGTGAACTGGTGGAAAGAAGCAAGTGGACCCTTGTCATGCAGTGACCTCTGGCTCCCTGGTTGCTTGAGATCCTTGTTGCCTTTTCACACATTTTTCTTTGTTTTGACGTTTTTACTGGAAAGTAATACATTTTTTTAATTGTACTTTAAGTTCTGGGGTACATGTGCAGATCCTGCAGGTTTGTTACTGTAGGTACACATGTGCCATGGTGGTGGTTTGCTGCATTTGTCACCCTGACATGTATATTAGGCATCTCTCTAATGCTATCCCTCCCCAATACCCCCATCCCCTGCTATTTATCCCCTAGCGCTCTACCCCCCTGGCCCCGGTGTGTGATGTTCCAGATTGTTCCTCCCCCCTTCCTCTCCCACCCACCATGCAGTTACCTCCCAGGCGGGACACCTCAGCCTGAAGACCAGTGTCCAGGGACAGAGGAGGCCTGTATCTGTGGGACAGGGATGGGCAGTTGCAGCTGCAAGACCATCGAGGTGGCATCAAGGCTAATGGAAGAAAGGAGATGGTGGGAAGGGGAGGGGATGGGCGTAATGTTTACTGAGCAAGTACTACATTCCAACACCTTGACACCTCTAAGCTTTCTTAATCCCCACAGAAATCCTGTGGGGTAGGAATCATCTCCTTTGTACCAAGGAGGAAGCAGAGGGTCAGTAAGGTTAGGTAACTCACTTGAGGTCATATGACTCTGGAGGTGGAGCCAGCATTTGAATGCATGTCTTTTGATTTCAAATCCTACCTTCTCCAGGAGCACTGGCACCCTGTGAGAGCAATTCCAAAGTGCTGACTCTGTGGCTTGCCCACGTTACCTTGGTTGCCTTGTGCCCCTGAGCCAGCTGCTGGCCTTCTCAGCTTTCTTATCTGCAAACTGGGGTTATATCTAGTGCCTACCTCCTAGGGTTGTTGTAAGAATTAGATGAGATATGCACATAAAGTGCTTACTGCAATGCCCAACAACAACAAAAAACATGCTTAATCTGTCCTCAGCCTTATAAACCTTCAGCCACATGGATGGTAGTGAAGCCTGACAGGGAAACACCACCTGCTCATTGGATCCTGTGCAACCTGAAACAGAAGCACAGGATGTGTCTGAAGCCCTGACCTGCCTGCAGATCTAATCAGAGGTGCAGGACTGGACACAGCGCTGATGGACAGAGACAGGCTTTGAGGCTATCTTCCATGCCCACAGAAGTCTTAGGTGGGTTTTGTGTGATCTCATCCTGCCAGCTTCGGATGAGACAAATGCTGCCACCCTGTCTCCCTGATGCTCTTAATCTTTACATTCCCAAACAGACTTAGTCTCACTAGTGTGCTTAGGATTGTCAGTTTTTGACCATCCTGATTCCCTGAAAGAAATTTCGGCTTCAGTTATCTCTGGAAATGTCTTTAGAATATCAACTCTGTGGGCAGTGTTTCTTAGGAGCCTGGGTTTGTCCCCAAGGCTCGCACAACCTGGGCTCTGAGATCTAGGTTTTGCGGCCACAGGGGATTATCCAATCATTGTCATCATAAGTCATGACCTTAGTGTCTGTGGTCATAACTGCAGACACAGCCATATCTGACCTGCAGAGCCTTTATCTTGCTGCTTTTAAGCTCTCGACTCGAATAATTTTTTTAATTGAAGTTCTGGTATACATGTGCTGAACATACAGGTGTGTTGCATTGGCATACATGTGCCATGGTAGTTTGTTGCATCCATCATCCTGGCCTCTAGGTTATAAGCCCCATGTGCATTAGTTACTTGTCCTAATACTCACCCTCCTCTTGCCCCCCATTAGGTTCTGGTGTGTGATGTTCCCCTTCCTGTTTCCATGTATTCTCATTGTTCAACTTCCACTTATGAGTGAGAATATGTGGTGTTTGGTTTTCTCTTGTTACTTTGCTGAGGATTGCTTCACCCAGAAATGTATCAAATCCTGGTCCTCAAAGGGGCACCCATTTGGGTGGATTGTCCTTACCATTCCCCAGTAGATGTGTGGTCTCTTAAACTTGATTTGCATGTTGTTGCTTGAACTTCGTGTTGGAAAGTGCAGACTTGAAGGCAGGGGGTGGAAGCCAGCTGCCCGGACCCTGTCTTGTTGCCTTTGGAAACGCCACAGATGGGACTGCCCCGACAGGCTGAGGACAGTGTGCATCACGGTCGGAAGTGGCAGATTCTCCTCTGGGCAGCCAGGGTCCCTGCCTTGAGGTTCAAGAAGATTTTTGAATATATTCCAGAATGCATGATTGATGGCTGAGTAGAACACATGGCTGCTCTTGACCTCGTCTTTATGCTATACAGCCTGTAGCTACGAGAACCTTACACTCATGGATTTGGTCTGTAGCTTCTTTACAGGGGTTTCACTGGGTGAAGATACAGGTACAGGTATACCTGTTTTGGGTTTGTACCTCTGCTCAGGTTAGTACATCTCAATGCCTTTGAGTTTCCTAGCTGCACCCCTGAGCTTCTGGCACAGGCCATCAGGGATGCAGCTTATGGGAGAGGTCCAGTGCTGGGACACATGCTTGAAACCAGAGTTACATCATAGGTCCTGCCAGTTCCTTGTGCATGGCGTATTTTTGCTGTGCGCTGCCTGGAGCATGTGGGGAGCCAAGAGGGGTTTTCTCTGGCTCGGCTCTGTGGCACCTCGGCTGTGTTGGACCCTGTTGGCAATGCGGGTTCTGGTGAGTTAGATTGTTTTGGCCTTGTTCAGCTCATGTTAGCCAGAATGGAGAAATAACTTGAACCTTGTCCTAGTAACTGCAGTGAAGGGGTCTCTGACCTAGGAGAGCCCATGTCCTGCTGAACACTCTAGGGAGAAAGACAGAATGCATCCAACCTGCAAGGAGCAGATATATCCATTGGGCCACAGACTTAAATCTCCTCTGGAAACTACCCTGAAAATGCCAATGGTTGGTGTAGCTTTAGGAAATCCACCCTGAGGAAGTAAGGACTGATTGTAGAAGAATGAGTATTCTCCCCAGATGTCCTGGAACAAGGTTATTTGTACCAAAGCTGTCAAGTGAAGAGACACTTCCTGCTCTATAGTCAACAGGAGCTGCTTCTCTAAGAAGGAAGAAGGGGGTCAGGAATCAAGAAGGTGATACAAAGATTTTGGAATCCACACTGTCTGCATGCCAGGTCTGCCTGACTCCTCAGAGGTGTGAAGTGTGAGCTAGAGTGCTCTCCTGTGATGAGGAAGCAGTTAATGGTCTTGCTCTGCAGTGCTTGACTCCTCTCAGGTTTGTACTTACAGGCATTTCCTTGTGGGGTGGTCAGAGAACCTGGACAATTGCCGCCACTAAAGGTCGTGGGGTCAGAGCTCCCTGTGGAAAGGGTTTGCAGTGTATCTGTGAAGGCAGGAAATGTCCTGTCTCTTCAGGCAGCTGTGTTGACCTCAGCTCCTGCCAAGCAGGGGTGTTGTGTTCTGCTTGGTGCTGTGAGGCCTCTCAGCAGTTTAGCCACTAGGGGTGAGGAATGTATCCAGTGCTCTTGTTCAGCAAGGTTGGCTCTATAGGAAAGATGGACATTCCGAGTTTTTCCATGTTTCTATGTTGTCTGGAATAACTGGAGAACAATGTTTGTTGCCCCCTTAATGGGTAGGTAGCATAGCTTTCAGTAAGGAAGTTTTCTATGGTCAGGGAACACTAGGGAAGATTTTTAATGGCATACTGAATTTTTTATAGAAAAACTCATGACTTCAGACTTCTTGTATACATTAGAGTGATTCTATGGCATTGATGCATATTTACACAATTTTCATAATTTTACATCATTCATAATCTTAACCTCCTCATATGGTAAAGGCAGGAAGGATACACAGCTATTTTTTTTTATTAGACATCATAGAAAAAACATACTTGAGGCTTCTCATTTGAAATAATGAAGACTGGTTAGTGGATGCGGTATGGCTTTTGGAAAAGCAGATCCTGAAAGGGAATTAGGGTACTTGAACACATACATTTTTATTCCTTGAAAGCCCTATCAAATAAGTTTAAGGCTTAAAATGTACTTTTCTTACACTTGGGTTACAATTTTGAAACAGTTTTCCCTTGGATAAGGTCAAGTTGGTGGCAGGGTTGGGGTCCGATCTTGTTGCTCTGAGGACACTGTTTCTGTGACTCACCTACCTTTCAGGGTCCCTTGTGTTGCTTTTCTTATGGCTTCTCATTTTCACACTCAGGACTCTCAAAATAACATGTCTATTTAAATCTGTCTTGGACTCTTATCTGAACCTCTGCCTCTATTTTGATAACAATCCTCCTGCATGATATCTAAGTTACATATACAGCTGAGTTTCAACCATATTTCAATATGTTCCCTAAGTGTGTCACCGGCATGTCTCAGGGCACGTTCAGATTCTATTAGGACCAAAACATTGTTGATTTGCCTAAGTACAGTCTTTTTAAGACATCACCTTAGGAAGCCCAGAATGGGATCCTGAACTGCTGAAAGGTAAGAAGCCACTGAAAGGGTGTAGTCACCTGGTTACACAGACACGAAAGTGGCCCAGGCATCCTTAAGTCTCTCTGGGGAGGTGTGGAATGTATCTCTCAATGTCTCTGCTTAGGGATAGAGTCTGAATCTTTGGCTCCACCTTTGCCGTGCTTATCATAGTGTTCCTCTTCTGATGCATTTATCTCTGTGCTGCTGGAATGTGGCTCTGTTTGAAAAAAGTGAACACAGGGTAAGAACTTAATCTGAGCCCAGTGATTCTAATCAAAGGGCAGACCACTGAAGTATTCCTTTTGCAAAAGAATGGACTCAGTGCCTGTGGGGGCACAGGGAATAAATATTAATGCAATATTGGGAGTGAATAACATAAAACAGTAACTTTTCTCTGAACACAAGAGAAGTCGACTTATTCTATAGCTGAAGCTTTTACTTGCACACAAAACTGAATATGATGGCATGCCTGTGGTTCTAAAAGGAGAGCTGACTCATTTGTTATATCTTTACATACCATGATTCATTCTAAGTTGACTGAGATAATTATCACTAATTCTTTTAGGGTTATGAAGGTCAGGAAGTTTTGTTCTCTGATCCAATGATTCATAATATTCACACAGTATGTGTGTGAATGTGTGTGAATATTGCAATGTCTATTACCTTTTGCTTTTGATTGCCAAATAGCTTACATGTTTAGGGAGGTAGGGATCTAAAATACTCTACTGCCCCTTGTATAAAGAACCCCTTCCTCTATCCTTTGAGCTGGTAAGAGTAGTGTGCATCTCACTTTGAATGGAGGATTAATACTCTTGTTTTTAGTGAAAGGCATCCATTCTCCCCTGAGTCACTTTCGCTAGGCTCCCTCAAATCATGGGAGCTCAAGAAAGTCAAATTGCTTCCTCTAGGGGAAAGCCATTCTCAGACACTTTTGGATTTGGCTTGGCTTTACCCCCTTCTGTCATTTGATCCCCATAAAAGCCACTGATGGATACAACCTAGGTCGTTTCGATGCCCATATGTGGACACAAGTAACCCAGGCTCTTGTTACTTTGTGCATATAAGGATCAGTTAAAAGCTAGATGTAGGTGGTGGGACACTTCACCTGGACCATTTCAAACCGTTCTTGTGGGGATCATCCATTTTACCCCAGGGCGGTTCCACTGGACATGGCTTACACAGGCAGTATTAATGGACTGTGGGCCTGACTCGCCAGTCTTTCCCACTTCCCTGGCTCCCACATTTATGGTTCTCAGATTTGAAGTGTTACATCTTTTCTGCCATGGACTCCCTTTGGATAGTGAAGATTAAATTTGAGGGCCCAGCATCCTCCATGCTGTGTGTAGAGCTGATCCACTGGCACAACCCACATCTGACAAAGAGTGCATGTCCCCTGTGCTCTGCAGGTCTTACGTTGAGCTTCAAACATGGTTTTCTGGAAGATGCGACAGGTTTCCTTTTTAGGGAACACCTCTGAATTTCTCTGCTTTGGAGAATTAGTTGATGATTACTTCAGGGATTTGTCTAATCAAAGACGTCCTGCTTGATACTTCAGAAGGCAACAGACTGATTCTGCAGCATAATTTTCTGACAGCAATCACAGGGCTGGTGACTGTAACAGTTGTTGCATATCATCCTAACTCTGGGTGTCTTCCCCACATGCTGCCTTGTGAAGTCATCAGAAGGTTCTATTTGAAGTTGTTCCATGTGAAAGTCTTAACTGTGCAGTGGTACTAGGTTAAAGATATGCCTAGAAATAAGCTCTTTAACATTTCCTAATACTGTGAGTTGTCTAGCATGCTTCAAGATTGACTTGATCAGGAATTCAACACTAAATAGACTGCTTTCTTCAAGCCCTCACAATAGGGAACTCTTTGGAAATCTAGAACTGAAAATTACTCTGGATGAAACTTGATGTTCTGATAAAGAAGGATGATCTGATAGAAATTAAATTCTAAATATACAGAAAAGTGTGCTATTACCTTTTGCTATTACATTTTCTGGAGTCTATTATGCTACTGCTGTATCAAGAGATACTATTCTTTATGTTGATGTATACCGGTGAGTGGTGAGCTGTCCCAACAGAAGAGTCCATATTTGAACCACATGGCCTGTACCTGGGGTAGTATCCAGAAACTAAATGCCTTAATGGCTTGTTTTTTCTATGCTACACTTGTGGGAACAAAATGAGAACAGTTGTACTGAAACACAAATTCATATTCTTCTGCACTGCAGCATTTTTATTTTCTTGTGCTTCAGGGTATCAAAAAATTGTATCTTTCTACTTAGCATCTAAATTATCCCATATTTCATAGTAGTATATTTAAAGTGCTGTGGTATGCCTTAAACTTTCATGACTTCATTCTTTGGGCTACTGACACTTGGCCTTTGAGGATATGAAATGTATTCTAATTTCTTGATCTTAGTCTCTATTGCAAAGATTGTTCTAAAAACCATGGGGCCCTGTAGGTGAGTGTTCTTTGTCCTGTGATTTTTGTGTAGGAGCTCTCCTGCCTGGACATAAACACTAGTGGAGACACTACTGATAAATACTTTGTTTTTCTGAGTAACATGTCCCCCTGTACTCAGTGGGCTCATGGTATCTTTTTTTTTCTTTTTATTGTCCTTATCAGTTTAATATCTGAGATGGTATCTTGTACTTGGATGTCCCCTAAAGCTGTGAAGTCTTGGGTGCTACTCCTAAATTTTCCTACATGGAGCTAAGACCTAGATACCAGAGGGTTGGCGCCTGGATACCGATAGGTCTTCAGTAGATACCATTAGTACCACTAGACATGGTAATGTCCTAGACAAGTGGAAAGAACACTTGTCATGAGCAGCATTGCATCTTCTCCTAGGTTCAGCCAGGGCCAGACAAGAGACAACACAATTCTGAAGCCGTTACATTATGCAGTGTCACTGTCAAATTAATTGCCCTTTGGCTCAAACATGGAGCCTCTGAGTGGAAGATGTAGCTATGGTCATACTTTCTTGTCAGCCCTGTTTTTTCACCCCTTGATTTTCTTGGAGAATGACTCAAGTCTTGAATTTTTGAGTTCTGGGATTCATGTGCTGAATGTGGAGTTTGTTACACGTGTCCTTGTGGCTTGCTGCATCCATCAACTGGTCATAGACATTAGGTATTTCTCTTGATGCTATCCCTCCTCTAGCCCCCCATCCCCTGACCAGCCCCAAGGTGTGATGTTCCCCTCCCTATGTCCATGTGTTCTTATTGTTCAACTCCCACTTAGGAGTAAGAACATACAGTGTTTGGTTTTCTGTTCCTGTGTCAGTTTGCTGAGAATGATGGTTTCCAGCTTCAGACATGTCCCTGCAAAGGACATGAACTCATTCTTTTTATGGCTGCATAGTATTCCATGGTGTTTATGTGCTGCATTTTCTTTAGTCTATCATTGGTGGGCATTTGGGTTGGTTCCAAGTCTTGGCTATTGTGAACAGTGCTGCAATAATTATACATGTGCATGTGTATTTCTAGTAGAATGATTTATAATCCTTTGGGTATATACCCAGTCATGGGATTGCTGGGTCAAATTGGATTTCTGGTTCTACATCTTGAGGAATTGCCATGCTGTCTTCCACAATGGGCGAACTAATTCATACTCGCACCAACTGTGTAAAAGTGTTCTTGTTTCTCCATGCCCTCTCCAGCATGTTTCCTTTTTAATGATTGCTATTCTAACTGGTGTGAGATGTTGTCTCATCGTTGCTTTGATTTGCATTTTTCTAATGACCAGATATGATGAAATTTTTCTCATGTTTGTTGGTCACATAAATGTCTTTTGGGAAGTGTCTGCTAGGGCTTTTGGTGATGAGTTAGCTGTTTGTCAGTAGAGCTACCAATGGATTCAGAACTCTTTATCCTGCACACTGACGACTATGTGAAAAGTAGGAAGCTTACTGTCTAGCTGTGACTTATGTGACAGTTACTTTGGAAGTAACACTAAACCAGTAGACCTGGTGATCCTATCTAGTCCTCAGTGATGAGCCCATGACTATTGGCATACCAGGTTTTATATCACATCAGGGAACTTAACACATTTGTCCACCAGAACAGGCTTTATTTGAATGACTATGATGTTAGCTGCTTTGCTGTCCACCTCCTGAGCCATATACTCGTGCTTCTGTGGTGGGGATGTCCATGTAGCTGAGGATAGCTACCAAGTGGATTGCCTCCTGCTTACAGAGGTCAACCTTGAGTGCTTTGATGTGCAAGCTGAGTGGGCTGGTTGCCCAAGCCACTCAACTCATACCCAGAATGTCTAGTGTGGGTAGCTGATCTCCAGACTAACAAGCTCACACCTAATTTCCATCTCTTCCCAGCAATTACATGTTGAGCTTTATTGACCTTTCCTTCCTTGTCCAAACCATATCTGTCTGGGTGTCCTGATAAGTACCTTGTCTCTATACTGGCATTTATGCAAAAGTTTTTTAGTTTGTGCCCCAGAGGACATCTTCTGACAATATCACTTCCTCTGGGAAGGACTACTCCCCACAGAGCCTCCATCACAGAGCTCTGGACCAGGCTCTGATCTCCAATGATGGTCTTGGTGGAGTAGGACCCAGCCCTCTGTTATGCCCAGGGCACTCTTGTGAGTCTCCTGAAGTCAGTGCACATGTGTACTTCTGTCTGTGCTGGTTCAGGTAGCTGTTAGTCCCTGTGTCCTGATTTCTCTGTTGTATCACCATCTCCATATACTATTGGAGGTTGCATGCAGAAGCTGAATAGCACTTGGCAATTTTGGTTCAGAATGAACTGTCCCCTAGTAAAGCAAATGATAATTCAATGGCTTGGGTGAGTCTGTTTGGTCTTCAAGGATGAACCTGTAAGAATCTGGGTTGTTCTGTCCTGTCTACCTTTACTCTTGGGTATGGTCAATTCGGTCTCATTAGCTTTGATGAAGGGGAGTTTCAGTTGCTAGTCATTGTCATGGGAATAGACTTCTGAGCTCACAATTGCTTCCTTATATACCCCCTCTTTTTTAAAAAACCTCCTTTCATAGAAAGCAGTTAGTCTGGGTCAATCACAGGCTGTAACAAGGAGATCTTGCCATACGACAGCTCTAATGAATGGTGTCCAGTTTAACATGAAATTGGGTGCTTTTAGATTTCTTTGATTTTTTTTTTCTTTTTTTTTTTTTCTGGCGGGACATCTTGACTTGCCCAAGGAAGTGAACATGTCCATAGAATTCATTCTTGATATTTCATGCTTGTCATTATCTCTTGCTGGTCGATCCTATTTGTGGTGATGGGTCACCTTAAAGTTATGATTATCTTCAAGTGGAAACTGTTTTGCTTGCATGGAGGTTTTAGTGTCAACATCAACTGTAAGGTTTTAACTGCCTGCCTTGCATTAACAGAAAAACAAAGGCCCCTGTTTCTCGTCTAAAACTAGGAATTAAAAAAAATTGTCCTTTAACAGAAGGATGGGAGAGAAGGGAGCGCATCATTCCTAGTCCCCACTTAACACTTTCACCCACATTCCTATGCAGGTTTCCTAAAATTTTTCCACCAAACATATGCTTTTGTCCCAGGATGAAGTCTGTCAATTGCCAAGGTGAAACCCTAAGATTAGGAGACAAACACAACAAATTGGAGGTCCCTTAAAGATAGCAGATTTCAGACAGAAGCCTGAGTTCTTTCAAAAGAACTCCCATCATAGTTGAATGTCTTCTGGTTTCTATTAGGCACCGGAAGACAGAGCTGGTCCTCACTGTGTTCTGTAGATGTGGAGCTCCCGAGATCTCTAAAATGACCTTACCTTGTCCTGGAGGATCTCATATAGTATGACAATGACACAGACTTGGTTTCTATCTTGGCAGTACAAGATTAATAGAGGGGAAGAGTTCTTAATTTCATGGCAGATTAGTGCCCTCAAATAGTTGAAGGGTGGATCTCATCTCTAAATTAATACAATGAATTACTTAAACTTTGAAAGTTGAAATTTAAACTCAGACTTCTAAAAAGCATATTTTAAATATAACTTTGGCTTTCTTGTCTCCTGTTACAGTGTGGGCAAGTGGAAATTTATAGTCAAGAAATAGTATGGGGTCATCAGACGGAAAACTACCTAGAGAAACTTAACAAGGGGGATTTGGCAGACTGACAGGATTCATATAAGGATCAGCTGGGAATGTCAGACATCACCTGGGAGAATGATGAAAGAACCTCATAAGATGTTGAAAATCAGGTGTCAAGCGTGGGAGGTTTTTGCAAAATGGACTTGGCAGGGTTGTTTACTAAAGTTGTACTTTATAAGGAAGTACAAAGGGAGGCATCCCAGAAAGGCTCAGAGGCCTTGCAGTTTGGCTCACAAATCTTCATCGCTACCCATGATATAACTCTGTCAAACTTTGGAAGGATGACTGCCATCCTCTTAGCTGTCTCATTATTAATCTCTACTAAAGGGAATGGAGATAGATGTTAATGGCCCTAAGGAGCTGCATGTTTCTGGAATTCTTCCTTACTCAGAGATAGCTTATGTGATAGTATCATTTCTACCTTGAAAGAGAGATGAAGTAAATCAGAAGTTAAAAGGCTCCTCTGTGGAAGGCAGTTACAAAAAGTGACCAAACTCCTTGAAGAATAGCAATCCCTTAGTGAAGTTGAAGGGAGGTTTTCTGAATCCCACAGCATTGCAGACAAGTGAATACTTAGGAGTTTCCAAAAGAGGGGAGAACAGGTGTGTAGTGGTTTTTCCTCCATGGATTTCTATTGGAATGGCCTTTTTATTAAAGTGCATAGGGATGCTTGATGGTAGAAATTGTCTGTACTGATAGCTGACCTGCACGGGAGCCCCAGAAGTTAATCTTGTACTTACCCTGAAGAGTCTTGTCTTCATTGGCTTGATGGTTAGGAAAAAAAGGGTGTGTCTTCAATTGTCATGATGCCTTGTACAGTGGAGTAGGCCATTCCAGCAAAGACCTACTTACATTCATTGCCCTCTCCTACCATTGAAGGACAGAAGGGGTCCTGGAATTGTCTGTACACCCTACTCCTGGTCAAGGGCGTCTATGCATATGCATGTTGGTTCTCCAAGAGCTTGCATTTTTATGTGCCCAGTGGAGCATTTTCAGACATCTTCCACCCAGAAGACATATGAGATGGATCAGAGTTCACTGGTGAACAGCCTCATCTGAGAGATTTCTAAGCTTTCCCAGACAGGTAAAGTTCTGTCTTGTTCTTTCCTGTGATGCTGAACTTTGTGTCATGTTTTCTTCTAACTAAATAACTCAGTGCTTACACGACAGCTTCTTAAATGCACATTTTTATTATTTTGCTGTGAAAACGGGAAATGCAAAAGCAAAACCTTGTGGGACTACTGAGACAAGTTCGGTCATAGACTCCCACCCAGGCAGAGCAGAAGGAATTAAGCAGACATGAAGATAGAATGGAAAGTGGGACTATCAGAGGACTAACAGCCTTCTGAGGTGAGAGCCTCAGGGGGCTCACAGCATTCTGGGCTGAGAGCCTTAAGCGGACTCTGACCCACCTATTTATTCTCTGAATAGGTGATTATTAATAAACCGGTGTTCTGTGTTTTCCAGAGAACAAAAATTAGGCAGCTGGTGCCTGCTTACCACTGATGAAAGACAAACTAGCAAGCATTCTCCATGAGGGAGCCAGTGGGGGAGGGTCACATATCCCCTGCTTAAAGAACTAGTTTAACTGGTGTATGATACACACATACTGTTTACTACTTTAGAACACCTTTAATCAGTTTTAGCTTGGGGGGCCAGCTCAGTTTTCCTTGCTGTCATTCTCAGTAAACAATATAATTTATCAAACATATTAGGACTTGTCCCAGCATGGGACAAATCTCAATGCTTTACTGGATGGAGTGAAAAAAACAGGCTTTCCTTCCTCGGTGACTAATAGCTGTCAACTACTGTATTTCTCTTTAAGATTTTCATACTGTATGTTTTCTTCATGATTGTATATAAACAGATATATTACAGATGGTTATAATAATGGCTCCAACAGAATTCATGCAGCTGATACTGATGCTCCTGAAACTGGTTCATAAGATAGCACCAAAACCAGGAAATAAACTTGGCAGTCATCAGAAAGAGAATGGGAGAATTCAGAGAGCAAGAAGGACTCTGGGAAAGATTCTTTTCAAACTTCAATCAGGAAGGTGACATTCCAACTATAACATGTGCTTCTGAGAACAGGGTGCTGAAATCAAATTGCTACCACAGCTTTTTCTACTAAGAAATGAGTGGATAAGTGGAGACTGATTAGAGTTCCACTACTATGTGTTAGCTGTGACATTAATTTGGAAGAGGTATGGAGTGTCCTCTGCTTGGAGACATGCCGTGGAGATGGTATGCTGGACAGATACCCTAGTTTACAGGGGAATTTGAGTTGGTGTCTATCATGGGTTGGCCATAAAAGCCTTTTGTGGAACTTCCTCCTGGGCCAGCTGAGGGTGTCCTTGATCTAGAGAAGCTGCAGCCTGCCTTTGTGCAGTTTCTGGAAATGACAGCTACAAATCAAAGGCATGTGACTAGAGATGCAGTTGCTGCTCTCCTGGTGGTCAGGGGATTGCCACTGAGATTGAAGCCATGGAAGAGTCTGAAGAAATGGGTTGAAGGGGAATGGCTTGCTAGATTTTTAGAGCCTTTTCTCCCATACTCTGCTTTCTTATGTCATTCTGATGAAGTAAAGTCAATTTGATAACTTATTTGAATCCAATGTCTTCAAAGTTAGACTTCAGTCTTGAGGTTTGGACTTGGCTGCATACAACATTTAAAACAACCAGTTATTTGTGAAGTGTCTATAATGGTGATCTACACCCTCCTAGTCATCGTGTGCAGCCTATCAACACTTGGCTCTTCCAATGCTTTGAGAAATCATAAAGCAGCAACTCAACCGTATTTCACAAATCCTGGCAGCTCTGTCATGATGCTGCTTAGATTTTCATTTTGTTTTATATTTGGCCAGAAACTCAAAATGGTTCACTTTGATAAAATCAAGATGGCAGGAGTTAAGCTCCTGTTGTTTCTCTGAGGACACGGTTTCCTTGACTAACTTGTTCAGAGACCCCTTACACGGTCTTGTGGTTCCTTTATTCTTCAGAGTTAGAATTCTCATTCATCTCAAAGATGAATGTACATCTTCAATTCTTATGCCCACCTGCACTTTGTTTCTCATAGTCTTTGCCTTTCTGAAAACATGGTGCCTAGTTAGCTAACTTGAAGATACAGAAATCATCCAGGGGAGCATCTTAATTCCATGTGCTCCCTTCATTGCTTCTTGGCATGTTGAATAACATGTTAATGAGTTCTAGGCATTAGGACAAGGATATCTCTGGGGATCACTTACTTGCCTCTACCTAATACTTGTTAAATAAATCCCAGGAATTTCAAAGGAAGGTGGTGAGCCAGTGTGGGTGGTGGTGGTTTGAGGATTGTGGAGTGGGGCAGAGCAGCTACTCTAGGGGTAGAATCAGAATTTACCTGGACATTTAAGTAGATGACTGAGCTCCATATCACTGGGTTCTCTGTGAGGAAGTTGTAGAATGTCTCTCAGAATGTCTTCTCTACTTGAGCAAGTCAGATAGTTCACCTTTCAGTTCTATCTTCCATGTTGATTGTTTTTTCCACCAGTGGCATCAATTCTCTTGGGCTGCTGAGATGTGATGCTGCATGCAAGTAAGTGAAGCAAGAGTGAGGGTGTGGCTTGGGGCCACCAATCATTCTAATCAAATGGCAAACCACCTGGCTGCCTTTGTGCAGAAGGATGGGCTTAGTGCTGGCACAGACAGAGAATAGGCAAGCAGAGTAATAACTGAGACTTGATAAGGTAAAAACTGAATAACCAACATTCATAGTTTTCAAGGGATGATTTGTCATTTTAAATGTCCTAATTTTTTTTATTAAACGTGGGAATTTTATATATTCAAGGATCTAAAATTAGGCCTACCTCCTCTGCTGTATCTCCTCAGCATGTCATGAGTTCTAAGATGATGTAGGTGATGGGCAAAAACTCACTGCTCTTTCAAGTGTAGTGGAGATTAGGAAGCTTGGACCTCCACACATGGCTATTACGTTTATTGCTGCTTGCTGTTACTTGACATATACTTCACTGTATGTTCTTACAAGCTCTGAAATGAAAAAAGCATCCCTTGTAAAACCACATGTGAACAATATGCATCTCATTTTAACTGGACCATTAATGCATTTTTTTAAAAATTGAATGAATCTTCTGACATACACCACTTTTTTGAGCTCCCATAACTTGTAAAAGCCTGGCAATGTCATGCTACTTTCTTCAGTGGAAGCTACTGCTAACTTGGTTGGTAGCTTGGCCTACTTCTGCCACAGGCAAAAGTATGGAGCCAGTGGCACATTCTAGATGGGAGAGGTAGCTCTTGGTGCTGTCTGCCAGTCATTGACTCCTCTGTGTCCTGGAGATGTTTTTCTGGGGAGAACAGCTCAGCAGTCCTGGCAGATGGCTATAAGAAAAAAATAAACAATATGAGGGCTAGTGAGTAATGAACCTGATGTTGATTTGTGGAGCAGATGCAAAACCCTTTACCTTGCACAGTGACTGACTGTAGTATGAAACAGGGACCTCACTGGCTAGCCTTAAAGTTTTCAGACTCATGTGTCTTAGCCTGGCAGTAAAGCTGGTGAGAACTTAGTGGAACTGGTGAGTTTACTTGGTCCCAGCAATGACCCCACTGGAGTCAGCACCTGGGTGGCACACCAGGGTTCCTATTGCATGAAGGGTCTAGTGTTTGGTATGTTGGCTGCTGGATCAGGCTTTGTCAAGATTACTATGGGGCTCTCTGTATTAGGGCCAACGTTCTGAGCAATTGTCATCACTCCTAGGATGAAAGATGCCCATGTCACTGGCAACCAGCAAGTGGATCATCTCTTGCCTGTGGATGCACCTCATGATAAGGACATTCCTTCACCACTCATTGAGAGCATGCTGGTTGAATACAGACACTCCTTGTACCAGGAAGGTCTACTGCGTGTGTGAGGAAGTGTCTTCAGTAGGATTAGCTTGTGACTGATTGATATTCCTTTGCTATAAATTTTGGGCTTCATTGACTCTCTGTCCTTTCCATCTCTGAAGCATCTAAAATGCTGATCTTGAAGTCCTGTGACTGACCCTGTCTCTTCACTGGTCATCATAAACAAGTTCTTTTCTCAGCCCAGATACTGGAGGACATCTTGTGACAACACCACTGCCCCTGGGAAGGGCAACTCCTTAGAGTTGTCAGCATGAGGTCTGGTCCAAGCTCTGCCTGACAGCCATGGTAGGCAGGACCATGTTTGCTCCCTGTCTTGGGCCCTGTGAAACTTCATGAGGGCAACGCAGATATGTACCTTCCGATAGTCCAAATTTACCATTTTGTAAGTTCCCTGCTATTTTGCAGTCCTTGGTGGAAGTGAAATAATTCACTGGGGGTTCAGACCATGGGAAACATCCTGCCTAACCACTTGACTACAAGGCAGGAAAAGGCCTAACTAAAGAAACGTCTCCATCATATCCTGCTAGACAAAGTTCCAAGGAACACCACGATGGCGTCTGGTGGAATAAGGACCCAGAACCTCCTCATCATGGGGACATCTTATCAATATCCTACTGGCCAACAAGCCATACTGCTCAGACCCCTCCTGCCCATACCTACAAGTACCCCCAGCCTGTAAGCAGCAGTGGGCTCTGGCATTTAGGCTGGCCCCTCACTTCTGCAGGTTTTATGCTTGAAATAAAGCCTGCATTTGCTGTCGAACTGCCCTCTTTGTGTCTTTAAACTTCACCTTCCCTTCAAACCCTAATGCTTCGTGCTCATATGGACTGTACAGGTTGTTTCTGATCTAGTTTCTCGATTATTCTCTGCCACTTGAGCAAATTCATTTAGTAATGAATGATTGGATGCAGAAAATGAAGCACATTTGGATTTTCCTGGCCTTGCGGTGAGCCTGTGAGGGTCTGGGCTGCTTCATTACCACTGCCACTACTGAAGGGGAAGTGGTCATCTCAGCCTGGACAGTTGTGCTGAGAGAATTTTAACTTGCTTATTCCCATGGCAACAGACTTCCGCCTTCATAATTGTCTCCTTGTGTATGTTCCATGTTTCCTCCCTTTGTAGAGATCTGAGTCATGTAGCTTGAGTTGTCTTTGTAAGCCATCATAAAATCTTGCCACGTGATATCTCTAATGGTGTCCATCTTGGTATGAAGATTGTTTTTATTGAGTTTTCCAGCTTGGTATGAAGATAGTTTTTGAGTTTTCTGGCACATTATTCCTTATCCAAAAATGGCAGCATGTTCAGGGAACTCATTCTATTTCACTTTGGTCATTTTTTCTCATTCAATCTTTCTGCTAGTGAACGATCTCTTTGAAATTGACACCTTCAGATGGAAATTGTCGTCTGCTGGTACAGGGTGAGGTCTTGGAGTCAACATATGAAATGCAAAGAATTAACTCTGCCTTCCTTGCTGCCTGAAATCCATTGTGGAAAATAAGGGCCCTTGGCTCTTTTGAAACTAGAACAGGCTATGAAACAGTTGGTCCATCAGCTGTAGGACCAGAAAAGAGAGAGCTTGTTCCCTATCCCCACTTGTTATCACTGATTCACATCCCTGCAAGGGTCTCCAGAAATTCTTTGCCACCAATTTGGTACTGTAACAAAAGTAGCTTGTCAGTTGCCACGGAAAAACCCAAGTTGAAATAACAGGCCTGTATGCCTCTTAAAGGTGAAAAATGCAGAAGCCTACCTCCAGGAGTCTGTCATAGTTGGGGGGGGGGGGTTGTCAGAGTGGCAGGTGCTTCCCGTTGTACATGGAGAAGACAGAGCCTGTCCTTGGTGTTTTCTGTAGAGACACGAAGGCCCTGGGACCCATGAGCAATGAGATGACCTCAGCTTATCCTGGACGATCCTATGGGCCGACACGAGGCTGCAGATGCAGTTGATGGCCTGATGTCAGCAGATTGGGTGCTTAGAGGTTTCAGCTATGGAAGAATCTGCCTTTAAAAAGAATGAAGAAATGAGTTTTTTCTTTGTCTTTTGCTTCTGGTGTTCTGATACTACCTCTGCATTACAGAAAAATTTGTCGGCTTCTTCACATCTAATGGCTCGGACTTTAAACTTGTAGGTTCCATCAAGGTTAAAAACAGAAGTAGTCATCGGGAAGATTTGTGAAGGTGAGCTTGACCATAGCAGTCACCATGTGTAGCACCTTACCAGCTGGATCTTCAGTGCTTGCTGTTTCATGGCACTCTCTAATGTACTATGATTCACAAGTCTTGGCATCCTCTCTGCCAAGATGCTGATTTTCAAACTGCGTTTGTTCTGCATGCAGCCTTATTACTGTCTAGGAAAATATATTCAATTATGGTATCGCATTTGCAGAACTCACCTTGCCATTTACCTAACAGCCAGGTATCTTCCTTCCCTTTAACTCTTTGAATTACAACAATAATTCTGTCATAAATGCATTAATACTACCAGATCACTTTTCATATTTGAGTATGTTGATGCTCAACTTAGGACTCTTGTTAAATTCTGGCAAAGATTCATAAACATAATGAATTTGGTGGTCTTTCTGCAAGGAAGGGAAGTAGCCCTTCATCGTGAAGATCCCTGAAAGGTGGGTGGCACTAATTCTTTCTGCAGAACCTCAGCAAGGCTGAACCAGTCCTGGATATCCTGAGGACTTGGGCACTTAAGAATCATTCATTCATTCAGGTGGCTCAAGAGGTTTGGTACCACGAGTGACCTCATGTTCAGTGCCCTTGTCCACCAGATAAGGCTTGGTCAAGACTCCTGTGGGCACTCTATTGGAGTCCACCTCCTAAGTGGAGCTCAGTGCTTCTATTGTGGCAAAGTTCACATTACTGGAAACCACCCATTTGGTGGTTTATACTGCTTAAGAAGTACCTTGATCTGCATGCAACGTCAGTGGGCTGACAGCTCACAGCCACTGTGGTTATACCTGGAAGTTCTATTAGTCATATGGAGTTGAGATCCACATGAATTATCTCAAGGCAGATTCCCTTTCCTAATTAATGTGGCCTTGGGGCAGAGCAGATGTGGTGTTTGACCTTTAGGAACCTATCTTTTAGAAGGATGCAGGCTCCCCTTCCTCTTGCTTTGTGGCTGAGACAGAATTCAAGAGTGATCCCTTAAAGGAATGGCATAGGAAAGGTAGAGCTATGATTCTTGAGTGTTCTTACTTCTGTGTCCTCTAAGTGGTGACTATTAACTTAGTATGTGTAATTAACGAGCTGCTTTCTTATTTGTGTCCTGAGCTATATTTGAGGAAATGGTCATAGGTAGTAGGGAATCTGTAACCACCTGTCCAAGGATCCCTCAATGGATGAAGTCTATTGGTCTCTGAAGCTCATTTCTACCAACCCCAAGTTCTGTAGCTTTCAGGTCACCTGACTCTCAGGTGGGATAGAAGCTGACTCATCTAAGAAAATGAGCTCTAGGCTTTCCCCAGGCAGGGAGGGTTGGTTCTGTTCTCTTCCCTGTGATCCAGAAGTTGGTCAGTGTTGTCTTTCAGCTAAATATCTTCCCACTGTAACCCCAGCTTTCTGTAAGGCACACTTGCATTCTGCATATCTTGCCTGTGAAAATGATAGGAAATGTCATGGAAAGACAGTGTGGAAGAATGAACCTGGTATCCCACATCAGAGCAGAATGAGTCCTGAAGTCCTAGGTTTCTTTTGCTGTGGAATATTTTAGTGGCAATTGACACTTTTGTGACAATACACTCATCATTCTATTGCTGCTTAGGGAAAGATCTAAGAATATAACACTACCACTTTATAAGCTAAGTTTGCTTCTAAACACCTAAAATATTAGAGTACTCACTTGAGTAATTGAATCACTTATGAAGGATTAACTTTAATTCTGTCTTGTCATTTTAATGAGGCCTGATAGGGAAACACTGCATCCAAGAGCTGAAAGACAACCCAGGGATGTGTTGGGAACCCTTATCTATCTGGGTTCCCTGCAAAGGGACAGGGCTAGGCTTGGATGCTGCCCTAATGCACCAAGGCAAAAGCTTCCCAGGCCATTTTCTGTTACCCACAGTGTACATGGATCTAGAGCAATCCTCATCCTGATGCCTCTGTGTTGAGACTGTAAAGATAAGTAATTCTTCAGCTTGTCTGCCTGATGCTTTTATTCTGTGTCAAAATAGGAGCCCATTCCTATTAGAAGTCTGAATCGTGTAATGAAGTTTTTTACCTTTCTGATTCCCTGGATGAAACTTCATCAGTTTATCTTAAACATTCATAGCATGTTGATGACACAAGCAGTGATAAGCCTGGCCACACTCTCCCGGAATGTTAGCATACACTGGACTGAGATTTCAGCCTCTTCAATCTACCTTGTACAAGGGATCATCTTCTAACCATTGTCCTCATAGGCTCTGTGTCTTTACATGGTAGTAGCTTGTGAGAGAGACTTTTCTTTGGTCTGTTGGTTCTTTATATCATGGGTTGTGATTTCTCTGCCTGAGAATGCATTTTGGGAGATGAGCTTCAATGGTTTTGTTGCTGTAGTATGTTGGCCACGTTAGGTCCTGTTCGTAGGTGGCCTCTTTTGCTTCTGTTGGCAAATCTGAGTGCGAAATGATTTAGGCCCTGTCCTGGAATCTCCCCAAAAGACTCCTGACCATTTCTTTTTCCCTAGATTGTTCTACACAAGCGGGGTCAATCCCTCTTGTGCTGTGTATGGCTCTGAATGAAAACAAGAAACCAAGAGGTTGAGGGTGTGTCCAGCTCAGTCATTCTAACCAAATGCTAAGACATCTGGATGTGTCTTTCAGCAGGAAAAGGAACAGGCTAAGAGCCTACTGCAATGAGGAGGTTTTTCTTCCATTTTTCCTGTGATGGAGATGCTTATTTTGAGGAGATTCTGACGCCTTTCTGCCACGGATCTTTGTCTCCATCTCTGCCTCGCACAATGTCTGTTAGAGTTTTGGCTTCCTGATGTATTTAATTCCAATAATGTGGCATTTACAAAGGATGTGCCTTTTACATCTCATACATTCCACCACAAAGTTGAGTATGTTTAATTGAAAATTTGATTATCGTATGTCAGCTCTATATAATCCTGAGTAGTTCTAAAATATACAACAGTTTAACACCGACTTAGAGCATTAAAGAATTTTAGGTTTAGATCCATTGTTCTGTGGACATGTTAATATGCTAAGCATTGAATTCATTGCTACATGCCTCTATGCAGTTTACAGTAAAATATCTAAAGTCTTTATTTTCCCTATATTTTTAAGAGATCCCTTCTCTAACTTCTAGCGAATATACATCTCACTTGCTCCTTGGTGTGCAGAATTGGTTCTCACATCAGACATTCTGCCTTTAGTCTTCCATAAATTGAGGGAGTGTATTTGAGTTGACACTGCCTACTCATTTAAAACCCCCTTGAGTGCATGAAAGAATGACAGTGTTGGAAACCTTCTTGCTTGCACTTCTGGCAGCTCAAACCCACGTGCCTGGATTGATGACTGCATTGACCTTAAGTGAAAGTCTCTGCCTCAAATGTTTAGCTTTGACTATTCCCACCTCTGTTGTAGGGTCTGAAACCTGTTGTTTTTGCCCCTTGGACATGGAAAGGTAAAATATGATGTAGACTGATACTCCTGTTTCTTGTGAGTCCACATGAGGGTCGTTCCCAAGCCAGAGTAGTGCAGGTTCTCACTGCCTAACTGTCCTAGGGGAAGCTACACTGGGTGTAGATCACATGGACAGTGTCCATTGTGGGCCTGGGTCTCTAAAGTGTTTGTCGTCAGGCTCCGTGGTTCTCAGATCTAAGGTATTCAGCCTTATGTGCCACAGGATCCCTTGGCTGTGAAGGGCTGAGGCTAAGAGCTCAGTGATGTCCATGCTGTGTGCAGGACTTGACCCTTTGGTAGATGGTACGTACAACAGAAGTGTTTTTCCTTCTACTCTGACCTTAGATGGAGCTTTAGACAGTTTGCCGAGGTCTTAACACGGGTATGTCCTCTTTATGGCACTAACCATTACTTTACTTGAAATGTGTTGATTAAAGGCAAATGAAAGAAATTGTCCCGATCAGAAGATACTTCACTTGATGCTTTGCAATAATGTAAAATCAAGATCTGTAACCTACTGGCCTCCAGAGTTTACAGTTTGTGCCTATGGTAGGTGTTAGATTATCTTGAATGTATAATCAGCCTGTTGCCCCTTAATGTGCTTTCTATTAAAGGCAATGGGTTCCATTTATACTGTTCCATCTGAAAGTCTTTCACCAGAAAGATTGAATAAAGCTTACCTAGAAAAAATAAACCCTATTTGTAGCATTTCCTGATTCTGTGAACTGTTTATTAACATGACTCAGCATTGACTAGAACCAGAATTGAATGCAGGACATTCCAAGTCCACAGACAGCAATCTTGATATCTTGAATTCATAATTGAAACTAGATGAAAATCCACATTCCACTTACTGAGGATGATACTTTATGCAGATAGAAATTTACTTTCTAAAAATAATAGTGTTGTGTTACCATTTGTTGCTCTTTGATTTCTATAACTCCAAACTGTCCAAGCAGAGCAGGGTACATAGGTTTTTTTGTTTGTTTGTTTTTCCTGAACCACATGTCCACAGGCAGAAAATACTCTGAAACACAATGTCTGGAAGTCCTCTTTGACTTCACACACTTCTAGGACTCCAGAGGACAAAGATGTTTGGAAACAAATAAACTGTGTCTTTGTTTCCTTAGTTCAGTCTGTCTTTTGCTTTGGTCAACAAAAATCTCGTGATCTTCTGCCAATTATTTTTGCCTTATATTTGTATACAGTACCATGTTTTCTTGCTGAATATTTGTCTGCTTTATTCATTGATACGTTTTCCAGAGTTCATCAATACCTGTTTGTATATCTGAAAAATTCCAATTTTATTTTAGTAACTTTCTTCATTGACTGTAAGCTCTCATTTATTGAGGTAATGGTGCCCTATAGGTGACTGCTCTTTGTCTTGTGGGTTCTTAAAATGATCGTCAAAAAATATGTGTATATTAACTGGCTGAGTTGATAGCCCACGTGGTTAGAATGTCATTCTGTAAGATTGCTGGATTTCCTTTGAACCTCTGAGGCTTGAGGTGCTGCTCTTGACATGTCTCCAAAGGGAGCTAAACTGAAATGTCAAAAAGTTTGAGATGCCCCCTGTAGCCTGTCTTGTGATGTCTTTGGCACTAATAGAATTTTAATTGCCACAGAAAAGTGGGGAATAGTGATCATCATTGAGAGAGTTGTTCCTTCCCTGATGAGGTGTAGAGCCTGTTCGGAAGACACGCAGATAATTCTGAAACCTTCACAGTTGAAAAGCATCCCACTGGCAGGATTTGATTATGGGGCAAAAAATGATCTAGAGACCCTTTCTGGGTAAGGCAGACAGATGTTAGTCATGGTTTCCAGTCTCCTTGCCTTCTGGTTTGTTCTTGGCAATGCTTTTCTGCAAAAGATGGCTGAGGTGCTAAGTAATTCTAGGGCTTTTTTCTTTTCACAAAGAACTTCCCTGTCAGTGTGCAGGAAAGAGTGTTTTGTCAACCATGTGACAAGCAGAGAGCTCACGGACCAACTGTGCACTCTAAGGACACATGTATCTTACTCTGATAGCAAGGCTGTTGTCAATTCAACCAGTGAACTCAGCCTATTGGGTCCTGAAGCATGAGCCCATTGCACACAGTATGCTGTCAGGATTACTGTGACTGGAGGGGTGAGGTCAGTTCAGCCTGTAAAACCTTGGAGCAGGAGTTTAGCTTCTCAAGGGAAGAGATTTCAGAGCTCGTGATGACTTGCTCACATCTTCCAAATGTTTATTTTTTGAGAGCAGAGCGTTTAAGCCTTTTGGAGCACTCTTCTGTGATGGGCTGTTACAGTGAAGCCTCAGCAGGTTATAGGACCAATCAATGGTGTCCAGCATATATCAGAGTGAGGTCCTTTAATTTGCTTGTTTCTCTTTGCTTACAAGCTCATTACTCTTGAAGGGATGGAATCATGTTCAGACTACCCTGAGTCTGGCTAGTTCATCTTGGTCATTATTTGCCGTATTAATTCTAGAGCTGGTAACTAGTCACCTGAATGGTGTGACACATGGAAGATTAAAAGCTAATCCCCCCCTTGGTACTGAATGAGGAAATTCTTAAAGATCAACTGGAAGTTGATGAACCCCTTTGACATCTCATTCTCTGAAACTTGTGAGTAGACTTAACACCACCTCTTTCTCCGGAGAGCTGGTGATGGCAGGAAGTCTCCTTATCCCTTCAGCAGGAAGGTAGAGTAAGGAGCCTGTTTCCAGTCCCTAAATGTCACTACCCTGCACTCCTAGGAGTGTTGCCTGAAATGCTTACACTGCTTGAGTGATACTCCACACCCGACTAAGGGAGGTCTGTGAGTTACTATGGAAATAACCCAGTTCTAGAACACTCCATGACTGTTACTTACAGGGAAGATGCCAGAGATGGGAGCCTGTTAAATTCATTTTTCTGCAAAATCTCTATTATCCCAATCAGAAAGGAATTCATTGTGAGAACAAATTGCCATTGGCCTCTAGAGAACACAGCTAGTCCGGCTTCCACTAGTCATTCAGCGTCTGGGGAGTCATGCCACCTTGTTTTGGATCACTCCATAGACCCATTAGCCTCACTTTCAAACTCTCTATAATTCGTGGATCTTGCCATTGGCTGTGTCTTGGCAGCTAGTTAGGTGAGCACCCAAGGTGGTGGTGTACCAACTACAGCTCTTTTCATGGTGTGAATTCTTTCCTGAGACTTTTAAACTTTGACTACCCTCTCCCATTTTATATTAAAGGAGCACTTCACAGAGACCTTCACTTCCAATGACAAATGAGCACTAATGATCAAGAACATTTTCTTAAATGGATATATCTGGTTCTTCCCAATTTTGACTGTACCTGGTCTTGATCATAATATGTTGGTGACATTATCCTGTCATACTAGGGTCCTTTGCTAATAAGACGTGAGAATTGTAGGCTCTTAGCCTCTGGTGATCTGTTGGTTTCTGGAATCTTTCTTGATCTTACATGGCTTATGATGAGACTTCTCCCTCCCCTCATCTTCGATGAATATAACATAGACACAGGGAAAGTAAACAGTCTGTTTGAAGAGTATTTGTGAAGAGACCAGTGTCCTCCTGTGTAAGCACCATGATCCTAAATGGTCAGATACATGAGGGTTATGTGCTGCCTCATAAATTCTCACAGCAGTTGACCTTTGCTCCACAGTGGGATTTCTGCTTTGGGTACTTTTAGCCAACCTGCCATGAGAATCCTGACCTAGGAGAAGACTGGAGGTTTCAGGCCTGTGGAGGGGGCGTCAGGGAGGAGCGTGTTTTCTCTTAAGTTTCCTTGCATGGGCACCTGAGACTTCATAGGTCAACTTGAATAATGCCAATTTCTCTACTAACTCTGCATGTAACTAAGTTCCATCTGCATTAGGATTCTGAGATGTACGTTAAGCGACCGTGGACAATCACAATCTTACTCCTTATTTGGATTGTGATGAGTCAACTTGATATTTTGGAACAGTTGGGAAGAATGTTAATTCTTCCATGGTATAGAACGCTTCACGTTACCTAGTGCCATGGTATAGAGGTCCTACTGAAGTTTGAAATGTTACACATGGCACAGCCATTTTTAAAGCATGAATCTCCATTGGAACTTGAGTCTGCCCTCTTTACTTTTCCTAGGTTTTTGAAGGAGAATCTCACTTTTGAGTTCACTCAAACAATTTAGCGTGAATGATAAACCATATGTGCAGCTTCTGCTTTGAGGTCATTTTTCTTTTATCCTTGATTGTACCCTGATTTTTCCCTATTGAAATCCTGGCATCATTACTGCTGCCTCATGAAAACCTTCCTCTAAATAGGGCATGGAGAATTTTGTGTGTTAGTCCAGATTCTTGGCCATAAAGAGCTGTATGTTTCTTGAATTCCTCCAAATAAGAGATGCTTATGGTGGACACCCACCTCCCCTCCCTCACTGAAGGAATATCATGTAGGCTGGAAGAGAGGAAATGGTCTGTTTCCAGTGTTGGCGAAGAAACCTGTTCCCTTCAGAATCCTCCAAGGAAGTGAAAATAGTGGATATATTCCTTAAGACCTATTGCTAGGTTTGAGTGAAATCTGTACAATGCAGACATGTCTGTAAGGGAGGATAACTGATGTATGGTGGTTTCTATGACAGTGTATTCCTGCTTGAGATGCCTCTTGGTCAACTTGCCTGTCGGCCTGATCCAGAAGAAAAATGTGGAGCTACCTAATATATAGAGGGGTACATAGAAAATGAGGTCTATGCCTGCAAATAACTTTTCTGGAGTCACCTTAATTTCTCAGGAGTCAATGACATATGAATTGATGTTCGTGCAGTTAGCTGGGATCAGGCAAATAAGTTCTAACCATGGCAAATGAGCAATGGGCTGTTCATACGTCAAGATCCTGCCTTTTAAAAGGAGATGGCTTCCCCTTTTACTTTCATGAGATCATCATTAAGAATGAGACCAAGTGTGAACTCTTGTGTGAATGCATGCCAGAGGGAAAGGAGTGTAGCTTGCATGTTCTTGCTGGTGCATTGCTGGTATATTTTCTAAGAGGTATATCATTGGCTATAACATCTCAGACATACCCTGCCATTTAGGAGTCTCCACCTACCTTTGTTAGGAAGAAGATAGTCCTGAAGGTGGAACAACAGTGTTCATAACCTCCAGCTCAGAGGCCTGTTTATAAATACGTTTACCCCAGTTGGTCCCTCGAGAGTACTCATTCTCACATGCCCAGCATGTGTGATCTTCAGCCACCTGCCACTCTGGTATGGAAGGTGGTCAATGTTAGCCTATGTCACCATATCTGGGAGAAGATGCATGCTTAGGAGGAGAGGTTTGTCTTGTTTCTTCCTTTGAATCCCATTATAATCCCAATATTTCCTTCCACCTACACATTACCTGGCTGCTCTAAGAGATTTCCTGATGCATGCTTGACTTTTCTATATATCCTTCTCCTGTCCCAAAAAGCAAATGATCCTAGGCCAAAAACTTAATACAGGCTTGAAAAGCAAATTGATCTTCTGGAGCAGAAATCCTGCTGTGTCATCCCACTGTTGCTTGGTGGGAACAAGTCTGAGCTCTCTCAGCTTTTCTTTTCCTTCAGTGCCAGAAGCTGGAAAACATCTCAGTATTACGCCTGCAATGGACACACCTATACCTGGAAAGATGTATCTGTCTTGGTGGTTAATCTAGGTGTTCTAGTACAGAACACCCCCTAGTACACCCCCTCTAGTACAGAAGTAAAGAATTACGAAGTAAAATGTTTTGGGAAGGCATGGATGATACCCAGGACTGAGACAGGAATGTGTTTCAGCTGAGACTGGATAGATATTGCAGATGAGCGCTTTGGGTTTGGCAGGATTATTTGGAAGAACTAATTTAGCATATTTATAACACAGACATAAACTTACAAGTTAGAAATCCTCAGGGATTTCCAGTGTCTCCAGTTTCTGTTTTCTACAGGTGGTTAGATTTTATAGGCTGAGATTTGTTCCCTAACTGGAAGGCAGCATCTCCTCTTTCCACTCGAATTCTGGCAGGAGATTTTCTTCATTCCATGTGATACGGGGTAGTTCAGTCTTAAGGAAGAAGCACGAAAGAGCACAGAACATTTGACTTTAAAGCAGTATCAGTACATTTGAGTCCAACAGTCAAATTCAAATATACTCCAATAATGTTACGAAGTAGTCAGGAAGCATGGCAAACTGACACAGTGAAAAGTGAAATTCCTGACTCAGGTTGACCACTTTAAATCTCAGGTAAGTGGCATTCACCTGAGGAATATCACCTCTACATAGTCTTGGAGTCCACAGGGGCCTTCAAAGAAAATTATCTCACCTGCAGAGGTGTGCTAGGTTTGTGCTTCTTTCCACATGAAGAGCCATAACATAAAACACTCTTCGTACTTAATGTGTGTGCAGACATGGCAAGCTCAGATCAGCACATACCTATGTAGAGATGGGATGAGCAAGAAGATCTAAGTTGGAAGTAAGAACACTAAGGTGTCAGGAGAAGGGGTGGGTTTGTACACTACTCTGGAACCTCAACCCTCTGTCCTCCCAAGGGTTTCTGATCGTCGTCTTGTGGCCTTTGACTGCCATTATCTGCCAGTGTTATGGAGGGTGGTGACTGTTAGCCTGTGAGTCTCCCTATCTGAGTCGGTCTGGCTCTCATTCTTTGATTCTCCAAGGTAGTCTCAATGCCTCCTTTTAACTAAATATTCACTGACTACTTTGACAGATCTTTTAGATGTGTATTTTCTTTCCTATTTCTTTATATTGCCCCTAATAGAGTTTGGCTATCCCTTCCAAATCTCACGATGATACAATCCCAATGTTGAACAGCGGGGCCTGGTAGGAGGTGTTTGTGTTGTGGAAGCGGATTCCTCATGGCTTGGTGCTGTCCTCACCATAGTGAGTTCTAGTCACTCAAGTGTGTGGCTCCTCCCCCTTCCTTTCTTCAGCTTTTGCCATGTGACTTGTAGGCTTCCCCCCTGCCTTCCACGGTGCCCTCTCCAGAAGCGGATACCAGTGCTGTGCTTCCCATACAGCCTGTAGAACCATGAGACAGATAAATCTCCTTTTGTAAAAATTGTACAGTTTAGGTATTTATCAGCAATGCAAGAATGGCCTGATGCCGCTCCTAAAATGATGATAAAGATTCCGGGACACAAATTCATTAAACTTAAATCTTGGGGAGCAGAAAGCCCATTCTTTGTTATCCCACAGTTGCTTGGTAGGAACATGTCTGATTCTTCTCGGCCTTTCTTTGCAAGTGCCAGAGTTTGGGGGGAAAAAATCTCAAAACTATGCCAACATTTTACACAATAGTAGATAGATCTCCAACTGTTGAGTGGTGATCTATGCATTCTGAGCACCACCTTGATAGAAGTAAAGAACAACAAACGTCAGGTACGGTGGCTTACGCCTGTAATCTCAGCGCTTTGGGAGGCCGAGGTGAGTGGATCATGAGGTCAGATCCACACCACCCTGGCCAACATGGGGAAACCCTGTCTCTACTAAAAATACCAAAGTTAGCTGGGGTGTGATGGCATGTGCCTGTAATCCCAGCTACTCAGGAGGCTTAGGCAGGGGAATCGCTTGAACCAGAAAGTTGGAGGATGCAGTGAGCCGAGATCATGCCATTGCACTCCAGCCTGACAACAGAGCAAGACTCCACCTCAGAAATAAAACAAGAAAAAAAGTCGGGTATGGTGTGGATGCTGCCCAGGACCGAGACCAAAGTACATGTTTAAATAGCTGAGATTGCTCATCTGTTGTATCTTTCCAATCTGGCTATGTGGGCTCATGTTTATAATGGCAATGTTACAACTGAACACAAATCCCTCTTGTGGACTTGTAATTAGCAAGTGTTGACCTCTAGGGCTTATATTGGATTTTACAGGCTGAAAGTTGGTCTCTAACAGGAAGGCTGTATTTCCTTTATGCCACTCAAGCACTGGAAGGAGATCTGTTCCATGGCATGTGGTTCTGACTTGTTGAGTTTTGTGGATCAAGCACCAATGAGGCGCACAGACGTTTGGTTTTACAGTGGCGGTGTTGGTATTTTTGAGGCCCAAACTCAACGTTCTTGGAGTATGTTTGAATTGAAGTTGCTGGCCAAAAATACCACCTTTAGGAAGCATGGCAAATTGACACCATGGAAAAGGATTATTCTTGACTCAGGCTGACAACTTAAATCTCAGGAAAGAGACGTTCACATGATGGGTGTCACCTGAGCACTGCCTTGGAGGCCACAGTGCCCTTCCATGGAAGTTCTCTCACCTGCAGGGGTTTGCTAGGTTTGTGCTTGTTTCCACCTGAAGAGCCATAACTTGTAACACTCCTGACATCATGTTTGGAGACATGCCGAGGCCAGATCAACACATACCTAGGTAGAGATGGCATGAACAGGAAGTTCAAGGTTGGGAGTATGAGCAAACTAAGAGCTCAGGAGATGAAATGAGGCTTCCTATGCTGCTCTGTGGGAGCTGAATCCTCCGTAGTTCAAAGGATTTCTAATTCTCCCTGCGGTCTTTGAGGATTGCTATTGCCTGCCACACTGGTGCTAAAGAAAGTGGTCAATATTAGCCTGTGAGTCTCCCTATCTGAGAGGACTTTCTTAATCACATGGGTAGAGGTTTCTCATTCTCATTCCTTTGATTGTCCATGGTAGTCCCAGTGCCTCCTTTCAACTTAATATTCACTGACTACTCTGACCAAGAGATCTTTAGATACATATTTGCTTTTATATTATGTTGCTCTGATAGTTTGGATATCCCCTCCAAGTCTCAGGTTGAGATGTAATCTTCAACGTGGGACAGTGGGGGCCTGACAGGTGATATTTGGGTCACGGAAGTGGATCCCTCAGGCTTGGTGCTGTCTTTACCACAGTGAGCTCTCACGAGGTAGTGATTTAGAAGTGTGTGGCACCCCCCACCCCACCGCCTCCTTGCTCCTGCTTTTGCCATGTGACTGCAAGCTCCCTCTTTGCCTTCCATAAGCATCAGCTTCCTGAGGCGTCCCAGAAGCAGATGCCAGTGCTGTGCTTCCCGAACAGCCTGCTGAACCAGGAGACGATTGAACCTCCTTTCTTAAAAATTACCCAGTCTTGGAAACGTCTGTGTAGCAATGTGTAAGAATGGCCTGAAACAGCCCTTCTAATCTGGAATAAAAAAATCTAAAAAAGTTCAACTTTTGTAGAACAGAAATTCTAATGCTTTTTTTTCCCACAGTTACTTGGTGGGAACTAGTCTGATTCCCCTCGGTCTTTCTTTGCCTTAAGTGCTAGAGTTGGAAGACAAAACAAATCTCTATTATGCCTGCATTTCACACAGTTGGTGGAGACACATCTCCAACTGGCTTGGAAGTTCTTACCATTTCTTGTGGTAGGCAGGTAGAGGACAGCAGTGAAGTCACAAGAGTTTGGGGTGGTGCGGATGATACCCAGGGCTGACACTGAAATGTGTGTTTGAATAACTGAGATTGCTCATCTGCAGGCTCTTTTCAGGGTCAATTTTGGGCTCATCTCGAAAAACCAACTTACCATGTAAACACCAACATAACTGACAATATGCTAGAAATCCTTCGTGTAGATTTCTAGTAAGTTTTATTCTCTGGGGATTACATAGGATTTTATAGGCTGAGACTTGATCTCTAACTAGAAGGCTGCATTTGTCTTTGTCCACTCGAGCTCTGGACAGAGATTTGCTTCATTGCTTGTGGTTCTGAGTTGTTCAGTCTTGTGGAAGAATTACTAGAGAAGAGAATAGAGCATTTGGTTTTAAAGCAGCACCATCAATGTGTGAGTCCAAAACTCAAATTCAGATACACTCCAAGAATGTTAAGTTTCTGACCTAAACTCTCACCTGTAGGAAGCCATGTAGCATAACACATTCACGGGTTCTCAGGACTTGGATGAGGATTTAGAGGATTCTTCATCTACCTACTTCATGGGTTCCTTATTCGAAAGTGATCCAAGGAAGCCCAGAGGAGAGTGAAAGGGTGACAAAGTAGGGCAGCCATTGAAGAGGGCTTAGGATTGAGCTGGTCACTGATGGAGGTAACAGAGACTCAACCCTGCTGGGGAGTCTGCAGGAAACATGAGCAATCGATCTCAGAACCTCCCTCCTGGAGGCTACAGTCCAGTTTAACCCACTACCTCAAACATTCTGCCAATTTTCTTCTTACCCCAGGTATCTATTCCCCTGAGTTTCTGGGGTAGCTTTGCAGGAAAACAAGTTAGCTGAGAGGATGAGGGCATGGCCTTGTGTAGCTCAGTCATTCACGTAGAATGTGCAACTGCCTGCATTTCTGCCTGAGCAGAAGGCAATCTCAGTGCCTACTGCAGAAAAAGCTCCACACTCCTCCTTACTGTGATACGGGGACTTTCTACTTCTACTGAGAGAGCTGCTCACACACCCCTTTGTCTTTCACCCTTGTCCTATTACTGTCTCCTGCAATGTCTGTTTCTATTAGAGACCTCTATTAGATACCTCAGAATGAGAATAAAGAGTGGAGATGACTGATCATTATATTCAAAGGATGTTTTGTCTTTTAAGTCTCATGCTTTCTATCACAGGGAAGAGGTGAGACTGTTTGAAAAAACAGCTAAAATGTCATCTATTTTCTATTCTATATCACTTGTAATAAGCTGTTAGAACTTTTGAAGAAATTTGCAATGTACTTAGGGATGTGATGCATACTATGGGTCAGATTTCCATTCTTGTAAGATGTCAACTTTTACTTATTGCTATAGAACATGCTTCTTAGGAACAAATTAGATTGAAACTATTTTAACATTTAGTTTATGTGTGCTTTCACGTGATACTGAGCTTCTAAGAACAGTTGTCATCCCATTTCAAATTGAGCCATTGATCTTTTTGTCTGAATTTTTCCCTCTAACATTCCCACTTTCTTTGCTCTCTTGAGTTGGAGGGGTGGGTGGAATTGAGAGTCCAGGCAAAAGACTCTGGCTTTTAGTTGAAATGTGTATGGTTGAATAAGCTGCTGTGGGCCTCTTCTCTTGTTTGCAGTCCTGGCAGGACTAACCCAGGTGCCTGTATCCACCATACCTGGTACTGTCTTCCTATGTAAGCTGCTCACTAATGTGTTTGGTTCTAATTTTGCAATCCTCCATGGGTTTTCTCTTCTATTTTCTCAGCCTCTGAATATGTCCTAGGTTCTTCTCTGACCCCTGCCTGACTGAACCTGATTTTGTTTCCAAATGTGTGTCATTATTAAAACTCACGTGCTTCCGGTGAGGTTTCTCACTACATTTCTGGTAGAGAAACTCACTCCATTTCATGCTCGTAATATTGACTATATGTGATAAGTATTGATTGGGTCTGGGTCACTGGAGTCTTCCCCCACTGGCTTTCCTATATGTTGAGACCTCAGTCTCTGGTGTTCAGTCTTCCCCACCATTGCTCCCTTTGCTGTGGTCAAGAGTAGAGGTTAAGGGCCCAGCAACATTCATGCTGTAGGACTGGCCCTACCAAGTCTTTTTCCTCCTCCCGATGTTCTTAGATTGAGCCCCAAGTGCAGCTGCCTATGGTCATAGCAGTCTGTCCTCTTTATAGAGAGCTCTGATTTTCTTTCTTAGTGTGAGTTGGTTGATGAAGGATGTGTCTAGTTAGGAAAGCTTCCTGCTTAATGTCTTGGAGACAGAATCAAAGTTTGCATTCTAGCTCCAGGGCACAGTTGCACAGCCTATGCTGTAACAGGGGTGGCAGGCCAGTTCCATTCATGACAGGGCCGTTCCTCTTGTAATGCCTTCTGCAAAGGTAGATGGGATCCACCTTGATATCCTGTTCTATGTAAAAGTCTTAATCCTTCTGTCCTGCTGGTTTAAAGTCCTGCCCACAAGAGAGAAAAATCTGCATTTTTAGCTTATTTGGATTCTTGGCATAGTATAGCATGGGTCAGGTTTGGCTAGATTAAGTCTGCCTAACTGGATCTTCCAGATTCTTGACCTGGAACTTGGTAGACTTGGGGGCTAAGGAGGTACTGACACTGGTACTGGTACGGGGGGAAGGAGCCAGGCCTCATATGCTGCTGTATGAAAACTGTCTATTGTACTTCAGAAGGTTTATACTTGCATTTTTTTGGTTCACCTCTGTCCTGAGGGATACTTTGTTCCCTATTGATGCATGGCCAGGTGCATGCTACTTGGTGTGGATCTGTTGTTGAATTCAGTAAATCTATTGAACCAAGGACCTTCTTTGGTTCCACTAGCAGGGTCTGCAGCTTTGAAAAGTATTCCTTGAGTCAAAGAAGGAATTAGTGTGTACAGATTTATCTTAGGTTTCTACCTGTGATCTGATAGATTCACCTCAGCATCATTGCATCTCAACAGTTCTAATCCTGTGGTTGAGGCACAGGTCGTCATGAGTGTTAAACTTCCAGGAATGAACATTGTCCTAGGGAAAAAATGCTTGAAGAGGGACCTGGCCTGTCTCTTCTCCGTAGCTCTCTGCTTACAGTTACCCAGTGTTACTGGGCACTGCCTGGCATCTCTGCTGAGCCATGGTGAATTTCTCTAGCTTGACTCCTGATGATGTGGTCTGTTAGCTATATGTGTTTTGTCCACAGATGTCCCTTCAGGGAATTTGGTTCCACTTGAGGCCTTGTTCAGCTGGTGCTTCTCAGAATAGTGGATTTGATTTAGACAGTATCCTGGAAATTTGGTAATCGCCATAAATGAGGCTGTGTCTGCCTCTAAGCTGAGCTATGCTTCAAATCTGAAAATGTTTCAATGAAAGGTAGCCTACTGCAATGATTGGGGAGTTGTGTGTTTCATTTTCTTAGGGGATGTCTAGAAGAATTTGCAACTTTTCTGTATAAAGGAAGAGAAGAGGCTTTGACTTGCACTGGTGGTGGGAGGATTAAATTACAGAATGACTGAGTCATCCTGTACACATCTTATTCCTTCTAGAGAAGGTTTGCTAAGTTGTCTTCGAGGCATTAACATAAATAAGTTTGGAATTAATTGAACAAAACTTATGTCATTGACATTTGAATTAGAAGTGCAAACATGTGCTTGAATTCATTTGTGACATAATTGGGCACTTCCATCTTGACCATGCCAGTGAAAGAAGAGTTAAGAGTCCTCTCTTTTCCAGTGTGAAGGGAAATTAGAGTGCTTTAGTCTGGAATTGATAAATTCCAAAGGCAAGTGCTATAGGTTTGAGGTAGATGATACTGTGGGAGTGATCCCAGAAACCCAGGGTGAAATGGTGAGTGAGAGACAAGGTGAGGTCACCAGCCAGAGGTGGGCAGAGCATTGAGCTGATCACAGCTAGGCTGTGTGTGGCTCAGTCCCTCTGGGAGTGCTTGACAGAGCCGCATCAAATACATCTCAGAAGTCCCTAGCTAGAAACATGTGGGTCTCCAACTTGGTCTATCTTGCTGATGAAGCTCAATCTCTGCACAGCTTAAATGTCCCCTTGTGCCAAAGGCTGAGCAACCTTGGTTGAATTTAGAGAAAGTGTTAGAGCTCTCACCTTGAGAAAAGGTCGTAGCAAAGTGTTCTGGTGGGATAGGACGGCAAACATGGTGCCATTCTGCAAAGCTGTGCAGACAACATGGAGGTCACAAAGATGTCACTGAGCTCCCCAGCCTCTGCCACAGCTGCCTACACATTCCAAAAGATTCCAACATTCCTGGGTTTTCCTTTAGGAAAGGGAAAAATTACTCATCTTCCATTATGATTGTTCATGTTACATAGCTGAAGACTGACCTCCCTCCTCTTGTGAAGGGTCTTTATCTTGTGTTAAGCCCTGTGGATTGTAATGGAGGCTCTTTTTGGGATGTCACATCTTTAGAAACAACAAAGAATGCATCAACGGAAAGAGAGGTGTATTGGAACCATGGTCCTCCTGTGTTCACTGCAATGTCTAACGCTTGTTCCAGGTTGTTTTAGACACCACGGTCTGGGTGGTTTAGATGGAACGAGGAGAGGGATTCCAAGGCTACTTTGCCTTAACTTTCCACAAGTATTTGTGGGTTTTGTGTAATCTGCATTCTGCCAAACCCTTGTAGTCACAGCCAGGATGTCCCTTAACTTGTCTGCCTGATACTCTTACTGCTTATAACTTGTCAGGGGTTCTTGCCTTCCCTGTGTATCTGACATGGTCCAAGTGAGGTTCTCACCCTCTGGATATTGTGGAAGAGGCTTTGGCTCTGATTTCTCTCTAGATAAGACCACAGGATGTGGTTACACGGGCAGTGTTCATGTGAGCCTGGCCTCACATATCTCCACCTCCAACTCACTCACATGGGTTGACAAATCTCTGGCTCCTCCCTAGTTAGCAGAAGGTCATCTCTCAGGGGCTGTCTTCATGGCACATAGATGGAGTGCCATAAAGTGTCATATCATTCAGGTGACAGTCCTTTCATCTCCTGATTTCCCATTGGTTGTGGTTGTTTGAGAATGAGGACACACGGGTTTTGATTGCCAATACAGGGTAGGGATGTAACCCTGAGCCCAAATTCCTGAAGTCCCGATGATCCTCAGTCCTGCTCTGAAGGGCTCTTAGGAAGAATGTGATTGAGAAATTAAAATGCTAACACTTGTCCCGTTTGATTAGCTTGCCATTGTTTCTCCAATTAGAGGAAGTGGGAATGCCAGTCATGAGGAAAACAGTGCCTTTTACCTTCCATGCTACAGCTTTCCTTTTCCCTGAATGCTGAGGTTTGAAGATGCTCTGGCCTGACACTGGGTTCCTTTTCAGTTGACCCCTAATTAAGCCCCTCATGAAGCGTCTCACTGGAGTTCCCCCACCGTAGGATGTGTGCAGCAGCCCTGAGTGGGTCCTGTGATTCCCATACATGTATAATGCAGTTTTTGCCGGTTCTTGCCTGTGCAGCTGTGATTCTGATGGCTATGATTGCTACGTTCCTGTAAGCACATACACCTACGCTCCTGTAAGCTCCCCTGTAGTGTCTAAATTGTGCTGGCTCTGCTATGCTTGAGTTTGTATCTACGCTGAGAAATGTCCAAGTCAGGTAACTTAGGACAGTGACAGAATTGGTTTTCTTATGCTTCCTTGTGAATAATTACATAATACAATGGATAGTAAAATGCCTTGTCTATTCAGTCACCAGAAGAAACATGTGTTGTAATCTCATAAGAATGAGGTGAGGGCTGGGACTTAGGCTGATGGGGCTTCCTTACAGGGTCCTCATGAGCGGTGCCCAGTGTCCACTGAGCAGCTTGGCAGTAATAGGTACTGCTTTGGATTTCATCCTGAACATTCATCCTCCAAGCAGGATAGTTCCACAGCTGGAGCAAGGAAAGTTCTCAGTAGCTGAGATTGGGACACTGAATTCTCTCTGAAGATAATTTGTGTCAGGCTACCTGCACTGACATGCCTGTATCCAACCCACCCTGCAACCCAAAAGTCTATCAGATCGGGGAAACTTCTGGAATGTGTAAAGAACTGAAAATTCTTGACATTCCAGGCATACAAAGAATAACTGCTTGGTCAGTTTCAGCAGGGCTGGTAAACTGGCCTTATTCCTCCAGCATGAGCTCTGCTCGCAGGCGCTTCTAAGGACATGCAATGTCCTCTGGCTACTTCTTAGACACTAGTGAGGAAGAGATACTCCTCCCTCATGCCTGGAAACTGAAATGTTCTGTGAATTATATGCCCTATATTTGCATAGAACTCTTCTATGACTGTCTTCTCTAGAATGTTTAGCAGAGTTTTAAACTGAATCAGTGTTTACCTTGAAGCGAGCAGGGAGTTTCCCATGGTGACAGATTTAAATCTGCTGTGGCAGTTCAAGTAGGTAGTAGATGTAATATTGTAGAAACTAACCCAGAGGAGATAGAGTAAATGCAGAACATGGTTCTAGCAGCTTGAGCTTGGCTTTTCTGGTGCCTTGGATATACACAGAAGCTTGTTGTCTCAGGCAGTCTGGGGCGGTGCTCATAAAGGCAGCATTAGCACGGTCTCTTTTGGGAAGGAAAAGTTCAGTCATCTCTGATCCAAGAGGCATGATTTGAAATTATTCCCATCCTTGTGTTGTGTAAATGCTAGGGCTGCCTGGCTCTTTGAGGCACAAGCATCAGCCAGATTCGTCTTCTGGGACCTGGAGAACAAAAACCAATAGTTGATTCCAAGTCTGGAACCATTTTAAACTTTTATTTGCTGGTAGTTTTTGGTTTTTTTTTTTGTTTTGTTTTTTTGTTTTTTTTTTTTTAGAGGGGGTGATTGAGGCAGCCTAATAATGGCTCCATAAAGGGAGAGTGGAGAGTGTCAGTGTGGTCTGCGAGAAAGACTTACTGGTTGTCAGTCCTCAGAAAGGTCTGCCTCTCCCTGTGCTGTACTGACCTGCAGCTCAAGAAGAGCAGGGACCTCATGGTCCACCCTGAAAGGTGATCATCTACTAGTTCTAGCCTGTCTAACATGGAAATGATGAGAATGCTTCCTGCTGTCTTAGTCCACTTGGTTGTCAAGAGAGGGTGATATTTTGAGAAATGCTACCATTTCCTTATGTTGTGTGGAATAACTGGTATCATCTCTTGAGTTGTGGAACCTAGTGAGAAAGTTATTCCAACCACAGAATTTTTGGGGAGCGGGTTTTTTTTAAATTATATATTTGTTTCTTCCATAGAAAACCTAAATAATCAGGATCTACTTTTCTGAAATATGTAAGCTGCATCCTCCATGGCATTGGTGCATGTTCATTTCAAATACAGAATTACATGAATACATTTAATAATGTATACAAAGTGTCTACTGGGATGCTAAAATGACACCAATTTAATTGCCTTCAAATTTTTCCTGAGGGGTTTTCTCAGGGAAGGATGAGTTATGAGTGCTTATATGAAATAGAAGGGAAATATCCATGATTTATTTTGGCTACCTTCACTGTAGGTTATAAAATAAGTATTCTATGTAAGACTTGCATCACCTCCTATATCTGCTGTAGCAGGTGAGGCCTATGTTACCTACTTAAATCAGAGTAATGGAGATCCATAGAAACTAGTTTCCCTTAGACAAAGTAAGGTGTAGTCATAGTTGGATCTTACCTGGCTTTCTAGTGGATAGTCTGTTTCCTTGACCCTTTTCCACTTTTCAGTAGCCCGTGATTCTTGGCTTTTGCCTCTGTTTTTGCTTGGACAGCTGCTCTGTTTCTTGAAATCTGATCCTCATTCTGCTTCCTCCACCTTTTTTCTCAGTTGATTCAGCTTTGGATGACCAAGGACCTCCTGTATAATTGAGAATTAGCTCTGCATCTTAGCTGGTACTGGCAAGGTTAATTCCATCTGTCCCCTGACTTCTCCCTTGTCATGGCCCAAGACATGTTCACAGCTTCTAGGACTAGAATATGGAAATCTTAGGAGTTCATGAATCTGTGGCATATTCAGTGCCTTCTTTGGAAATGGGCTGAGGAAGTACGGAGGAGGAGGGATATGGAACTGAGGACAGGGAGAAGAGCAGCCATTAGAGCAGGCAGGATTGAGTGCATCCTTTGTGGAGATGACTGAGGCTCAATCCTGCTGGGGACCTTTGAGCCAAGAATAATGAAACTCAGAATGTCCTTCTGGGGTGATACTCTGGTCATTGACCATAAATCTTATTAGTCACTTTTTCCTCTACCGCAAGACATGAATTTCTTGGCTCAGCCAAAATATGACTCTACACAAAAGCTAGTGGGCCTAAAAAATGAAAATACGGCGTGGGGTGGCCCAATCATTCAAGGAGCCAATGCCTGGGTCTCCTTTTAAGATGGGCTGGCTTTTCCCTCCTCCATTTTCCTGGGATGGGGGCTTTTTCCCTCTGCTGGAAAGATTTTTTTTTTCCCCCTGAGCTGGAAGAGATCCTTTACACACCCCTGTATTTCATTCACCCTTACCATATCTCCCTCCCACAGGATAAGAAAAATCTGAGAATAAAAAGAATTAAGTCATTCTTTAACAGAAGTTCATTCAAGTTACATTCTTTAACATGAAGTGAGATTGTGTCTTTAAAGATCTAGTGTTCCTTTGCATGTCAGATCTCTCACATGTCATGAGTTAAATTGTAGAGGAAATGTGCAAATCTCATTCCTTTAAGGAGATGTATTAGAGGTTGTTGTGTGTTAGTACTCCATGTACTTAACTTGATTTGTTGTTGTAGCCATGATATCTCAGACACTGTTCCTTAAATTTTCTCCAGGGAAGTTTAAATGTTGAAGTTAAAGTTGAACTTCTCCTGTAGGTTTTTCTTACACATGTACTTGGCACCAATAGAAACAGGATTTATCAGAAAGCTGGGATCCTGTGCTTACTATGGGTGACAATGTGCTGCTCCATGTTACCCAGTACTCACCTGGGATTTACTGACCTCCTGCCCAAAGTCCTGAGCAAGAGATTGTATGGGATTGAAAAACAGCTGTTGGTTATGCTTTCTAGACATTAGTCCTCTTTGTTTTGTTTTTGGAGATGTTCAAATCTTTGGTGATTGAGTTTTGTTTCTACATAGCAACCGCTATATCAAAGGGGAATCCGCTCTCAAGCTCAACTGCTCCTTTAGTGATAAGTCTGAACTTCTTACCATGTCTTGTCCTTCTGTTAGATAACTCCTGTCACCTATCGTTGTGCTCATAACTCTGATTTTCAAAAACACTGCCGTCGTGACCCTTGTCCTTGTTAGGAATTTCCATCAGTGTTTGGAGAATATCACAACTGTAGATGTGGGTTGGTGGCCGTGAGAAGATGTGTGTTTACAGCATTCTTTTTTGGTAAGAAATGGTTATGGAATTGACTGGGAGTGAGTAAATTCTTGTTGCAGTAGGCAGTGCTTGTGCAAAGTCTGTCCTCTTCCATATAAGCCAACAATCCTACAGTGAAGAAATGAGGGTTCTCTCTCATCCCCACTAAAAGTCAGTAAAAAGTTAGTACTATACGCTATGACCTTCAATACTGACAGGCCTAACAGGGATGTGCAGGAATGCTGTGTGTTCTACAGTGCATTTCTCCTTCAGCTGCTTTGTTGCTTATCTTCCCTGTGCTGCCTGATTCAGGGGAGTCCACAGTGGTGGCTGATCCGGGGAGCAGGCTACAGAGACAAGCCATAAACACAAGCTTGCATTCCAGTGATAGTTCCCCTGGGCGATTGTTTCTGATGTCTTGGAGGGTTGATGCTACAGCTGGAAGAAGAGAATA
>NW_016107803.1:1156159-1158550 GCF_001604975.1 Cebus imitator | reverse complement strand
GATTCTGTATCTCTTAAGTGAATGATTCAAATAATTTCCATTCAATGTTTTGAGATGTGAGGAACTATACAGTTCATCATGCTATTTGTTGCCTGAATGCCTTTTTCCCCCCACTGTGTTACTGTTTTATAGGCTCTGTGAGATGTGTGCTTTGTAAAGATTCTGTTCTGGCTGGGCACAGTGGCTTATGCCTGTAATACCAGCCTTTTGGGAGTTTAAGACCGGCGGATCATGAGGTCAGGAGATGGAGGCCAACACCGTGAAACCTCATCTCTACTAAAATAGAAAAAGTTAGCCAGGCGTGGTGGTGCACACCTGTAGTCCCAGCTACTCAGGAGGCTTAGGAGAATTACTTGATTCCAGGAGGCAGAGACTGCAGTGAGCCAAAATTTCATCACAGCACTCCAGCCTGGCAACAGAGCAAGACTTCGTCTCAAAATGTTCTGCTCTGGTGTCTTTAAAGGCTTGTTTCTAGATTTAGAGCTCCTATAGCAGTTCAATGTACTCTGCATGATAGTGGTAAATTCTCTCAGCATCTGTTTGTCTGAAAAAAGGCTATCTTTCATTTACGAAGCTAAGTTTTGCTGGATACAAAATTCTTTAGTAATAGTAAAGGTATCTCATTGGCTATAACATCTCAGACATACCCTGCCATTTAGGAGTCTCCACCTACCTTTGTAGGAAGAAGATAGTCCTGAAGGTGGAACAAGGGTGTTCATAACCTCCAGCTCAGAGACCTGTTTATTAATAAGTTTACCCCAGTTGGTCCCTCGAGAGCACTCATTCTCACATGCCCAGCATGCATGATCTTCGGCCACCTGCCACTCTGGTATGGAAGGTGGTCAACGTTAGCCTATGATCTCCATATCTGGGAAAAGACACGTGCTTAGAAACAGGTTTGTGGTGTTTCTTCCTTTGATTCTCCATTATAGTCCCAGTATTTCCTTCCACCTACATATTACCTGGCTGCTGTGACCAAGAGATTTCCTGATGCATGCTTGATTTTTTATATCTCCTTCTCCTGTCCCAAAAAGCAAATGATCCTAGGCCAAAAACTCAATACAGGCTTGAAAAGCAAATTGATCTTCTGGAGCAGAAATCCTGTCATCCCACTATTGCTTGCTGTGAACAAGTCTGAGCTCTCTCAGCCTTTCTTTTCCTTCAGTGCCAGAAGCTGGAAAACACCTCAGTATTATGCCTGCAATGGACATACCTATACCTGGAAAGAGGTATCTGTCTCGGTGGTTCATCTAGGTGTTTTTAACACTCCCTCTATTACAGATGTAAAGAACAGTGAAGTAAAATGTTTTGTGAAGGCATGGATGATACCCAGGACTGAGACAGGAATGTGTTTCAGCTGAGACTGGATAGATATTGCAGATGAGCACTTTGGGTTTGGCAGGATTATTTGGAAGAAACAGTTTTGCATATTCATAACACAGACATAAACTTACAAGTTAGAAATCCTCAGGGATTTCCATTGTGTCCAGTTACTGTTCTCTACATTTGCTCGATTTTTATAGGCTGAGACTTGTTCCCTAACTGGAAGGCAGCATCTCCTCTTTCCACTTGAATTCTGGCAGGAGATTTTCTTCATTCCATGTGATTTGCGTTAGTTCAGTCTTAAGGAAGAAGCATTAAAGAGCACAGAATATTGGGTTTTAAAGCAGTATCAGTACCTTTGAGTCCAACAGTCAAATTCAAATATACTCCAAGAATGTTATGAAGTTGTCAGGAAGCATGGCAAATTGACACAGTGAAAAGTGAAATTCCTGACTCAGGTTGACCACTTTAAATCTCAGGTAAGTGGCATTCGCCTGAGGAATATCTCCTGGACATAGTCTTGGAGGCCACAGGGCCTTTCAGTGAAAATTATCTCACCTGCAGAGGTGTGTTAGGTTTGTGTTTCTTTCCACATGAAGAGCCATAACATAAAACACTCTTCATAGTTCATGTGTGTGGAGGCATGGCAAGCTCTGGTCAGCACATACCTCTGTAGAGATGGGATGAGCAAGAAGATCTAAGTTGGAAGTAAGAACACTAAGGTGTCACGAGAAGGGTGGGTTCGTACACTACTCTGGAACCTCAACCCTCTGTTCTCCCAAGGGTTTCTGATTGTCGTGTTGTGGCCTTTGTGTGACTGCCATCATGTGCCACACCAGTGCTATGGAGGGTGGTGACTGTTAGCCTGTGAGTCTCCCTATCTGAGTCGGTCTGGTTCTCATTCTTTGATTCTCCAAGATAGTCCCAATGCCTCCTTTTAACTAAATATTCACTGACTACTTTGACAGAGACCTTTAGATGTGTATTTTCTTTCCTATTTCTTTATATTGCCCCTAATAGAGTTTGGCTATCCCTTCCAAATCTCACGATGATACAATCCCAATGTTG
>NW_016107803.1:1119186-1153844 GCF_001604975.1 Cebus imitator | reverse complement strand
TCTGTGTAGCAATGTGTAAGAATGGCCTGAAACAGCCCTTCTAATCTGGAATAAAAAAATCTAAAAAAGTTCAACTTTTGTAGAACAGAAATTCTGATGCTTTTTTTCCCACAGTTACTTGGTGGGAACTAGTCTGATTCTCCTCAGTCTTTCTTTGCCTTAAGTGCTGCTAGAGTTGGAAGACAAAACAAATCTCTATTATGCCTGCATTTCACACACTTGGTGGACACACATCTCCAACTGGCTTGGAAATTCTTACCATTTCTTGTGGTAGGCAGGTAGAGGACAGCAGTGAAGTCACAAGAGTTTGGGGTGGTGTGGATGATATCCAGGGCTGACACTGAAATGTGTGTTTGAATAACTGAGATTGCTCATCTGCAGGCTCTTTCCACGGTCAGTTTTGGGCTCATCTGGAAAAATCAACTTACCATGTAAACACCAACATAACTGACAATACGCTAGAAATCCTTCATGTAGATTTCTAGTAAGTTTTGTTCTCTGGGGATTACATAGGATTTTATAGGCTGAGACTTGATCTCTAACTAGAAGGCTGCATTTGTCTTTGTCCACTCAAGCTCTGGACAGAGATTTGCTTCATTGCATGTGGTACTGAGTTGTTCAGTCTTGTGGAAGAATTACCAGAGAAAAGCATAGAGCATAGAACATTTTGTTTTAAAGCAGCACTGTCAATGTGTGAATCCAAAACTCAAGTTCAGATATACTCCAAGAATGTTAAGTTTCTTGCCTAAATGCTCACCTGTAGGAAGCATGACAAACTGGCAGCATGGAAAAGGATCATTCTTGACTCAGGTTGGACATTTTAATCCTGAGTAAGAGGAATCTACCTGAGGACTGTTACCTGGTTGTTGTCTTGGAGGCCACAGTGGCCTTTGGCAATTCTCACCTCACCTGCAGAGAACTGCTAGCTCTGCGTATGCTTTCACCTGAAGGGTCATTACCTGGAACAAAGCCCCCACACTGTGACTGGAGGCATGTCATGCCCGGGTCACCACACAATTTAGGTAGTGATGGGATGTGCAGGAAGATCCAGGTAGAAATGAGTAGCTTTTGGTGTCCCAAATGGAATCTGAAATAATTCAAACATAACTTTCTAGATCTTTCAAATCCCACTTTTATTGATAGAAGTCACTGGGCATTTTCAAATGGATGAATCATGCCAGTGAAAGCACAGTTAAGATTCTTATCTGATGAAGTGAGACCCGAGTGTCTGCATATGGATTTCGTAAATTCAGATCTGGAGACCTATGCTTAAGGTAGATAAACTTGTGAAAGTGACTCCAGGAATCATGAAGGAAGGGAGTAACTGAAGACAGGGTTGAAAGAGGAGCCAGAACTGTGGGGAGCATTGACGTGGGACCTCTATGCTGTGTGCAACTCAGTGTCCCTGGGGATCCTCTAGAAAGCCACATGGAAAATGTCATAATTGCACTCCTTGGGATTGCCTACCCTGTCCATACATCCTGCATCTTTAAGGGAAGTTTCCTTTTCATACTACAGCCGTGTACCTTGGTGCCTGAGGCCAATCTACCTTGGGAGATTTTAGAGCTCTGGTACAGTGAGCTAGAATTTTGATAGACTCAGTAATGGTATCTGAAGCATGATATATACTTTGGCAACTGAAATATCCTGTCTTCTCAATAGCTAGTGCTAACCCATGTTGGGGTCTTACTAGGGCCAGGTATGGTTTGGGGCTAAGAGCCATCCTGCTGGTACCTCCTCAGGGTCCCGCTGAGTTGCCCAGCATCCAGTGAGCAGCTCTGCACTGACAGTGGCTTCTCAGGTGGCATCCTGAATGTTCTCATTCTTTCAGGCTGCTTCATCTATGCAGGATAATTCCACAGCCTGGGCCAGGAATCTGCTTACCCCCATCCAGAGACTGAGTCCACTGTAAGGATAACTCACTGCAAGCTGTTGGTGCTGTGGGGCCTGTACCCAACCCACCCTCTGACCTTCAGCTTCATTTGGACTGGAAGTGCCCATGTGTGGTGAGAACTAAAAACCAAACCCTTCTTTTATGACTGGTCAAGGAACAGTTGCCTTGTCAGTGTCACTAGGTCTGGTCCACTTACCCTAAAACACTTTGACCCTGCTTACAGAGGCTTCTAAGTTTAAGGAGAATTATGAAAATGGAATGTCCTACACATCTGCCCCTCATGAACTCTAGATAAATGCCATAAAGTCGTTTCATGCCTTGAGACTGATGTGACTTTGGTGTTAATTGTGACCCATGCTCATGTGAAGTGGCTGCTGCTTCCCCAGAGGCTGTTCAGCAGAACATTTTCCTCAGTGATTTTTCACCTGAAAAGGAGCAGGTAGTTCCACCTGGTGGTTTAAATCTGCTCTGGCACTTCCGCGGTAAGGTCAGGGATAGATGCAAAAGCTTAAACTCACCCGGAGGAGGCGAAGGACTGAGCGCAGAATGCATGGTGCTGGAAACCTTAGCCTCTCTTCTGATGCCTTGTGCAAACACCGATATGGACTGTTCCACAAAGTCTGGACGCAGTGCCGATTGCAGTCAGCTCAGGAGCTTTGCTGCACAAGAAAGGCTCAGTAGTCTTGAATCCAAGAAGCATGTTTCTGAAACCATTCCCAACACCAGGGTGTAAAATTGCTTGGCTGTCTTGTTCCTGGGGCCCAAGGGTGAACCAAAGGGCTCTCTTCTGATGTGGAAGGAGCTGCTGGTTTTGCTTCCCAGGCCTTTGCTATTTTCAGGTTCTGGGGAAGTGTTTCCCAGAGCCTGGAAGGTGGTTGCCATAGAGGGAGGGTGGAGGAATCTTGGAGTGAGCAATGTGTCAGGACAACTATTCCTGGGTGCTGGGTGAGGAATGTTCTGCTTGTGGGAGCTGTGCTGACTGACAGCTTATGAACAGCAGGGACCTCGTGGCTCACTCTGAAATGGAATCTTCTCTATGATGGAGGATTTTAGCTCCCAGTTGTCTAACTCAGTCAACCTAGTTGTTAGGAAAGAATGCCCTTTTTAAGAGGTCTGACTTAAATTTGAAACAATCTGCGTATGATACATTTCTACCTTAGCTGCTGGTAGAATCCAGTGTGGAAATAGCCTGGGCCCAGAGCAAGCTTAGAAATTTCAGTTGAGCTTTTCATTGAAAGTCTAAATCTATTCTCTTGTGGGCATTTGTACTTCACACATTTGATATCTAAATGAATACTATCAATATTTCTGATATTTCTACCCTGGAATGCTAAGATTTGTTACAATTTTCTTGGCCTTTCTTGACAGGGTTGTCAGAGAAACAGATCTGACGGCTCCTACGTGAAATACAAAGTAAGTAAAGTGAAGGATTGTGAACGTTGAAACTAAAGAATTTCACAGGTGCTGTATTTTGTATGGCATCACAAACGAACACTGAGTATGGAGCTTGAATCACCTTGCTTGCAGCTACAGAAATCAGAAGTTTGAAATATGCTTTATTTAGAGAAAATGAAAGTGTTAGCAAGATTGCATTTCTGGCTGCTTCAGAGACCAGTTTCCTCACTAAGCCACCTTTAGACCCCCGGTTAAACATGACTTGTGGCTTCTTAGTTAATCCTCAGTCTGGATCTTATTGGTGACGAGTCTGCACCATGCATTGATTTATAATTTATTCTAACTGTTGCCTCCAATTCTTCCTCTATCTTCCTTTTTATCACATTAAGGGAAGACCCTCCTGGGTTTGGTCAGGGGGGCCCCTTGTCAGGAAGATGATTAAAGTCAGCTGACTACAAACTAATGCCTTGTGTACTAATTCACCATTTCTGTGTAGCATGATGTGTTCACAGGTTTCCAGGATGGGAACATGGACTTTAGAGGACTATCTCTGGCTGCTTTCCTTGGTAGTTCACCTTGAAGTGATGCCAGGAACCCCAGAGAATGGTGAATCAGGGACTGGCTGGCAAGATATGCTTCCAATGGAGGAGTATAGAGCTGGTTACTTAGAGGTGACCGAGGCTCAGTCCTGTTGGGGGTTCCTCAAGGAGCCATGAATACTGCATGCAGAATGTCTTTCTTGGGGCCAAGAGTCTGTTTCCCACCAACTCTGTTGAGGCTTCCCATTAAACTAAAGTAACAGTTTACCCTGAGCTGCTGAGCTGTGACTCTCCATGAAAACCATGGACCCAGAGGGGGAAGTTGTGGCCCGGAGCAGCCCAGTCATTCAAGTAGAATGGGACACAGCCTGGGTCTCCCCCTGCTCAGTGCAAGATAGACAAGCTCAGTACTTACTATAGCAAGGAGCTGTTAACTCCATCTTCCTGTGATGGAGACTTTTTCCTAGGGAGAGCTGCTCATACACCCCTGTATTTCATTCACCCTTGTTCTTTACCTGTCTCCTGCATTGTCTGTTTCTATTAAATATCTCAGGATGCAGAAAGTGGAAAGATTTTATTTAATGAACAACTTGTCTTAAATCTCATACTTTCTCCCCCCCACAGAAAATAGTTGAGATTGTATGACTAGAGCTAAACCTTCATCTACCTCCTGTTGTGTGTCATGTGCTAACATGGCAAGTGCTGTAGAAATCTGTGAAACTCATTAGTGTAGTGCCGGTTGTTGGTTAGACTGCCATATGGAGTGTATTGCATGTCACCCATTGGTTTTCATTGCCATATACCATTACCTTGTTTGGGAACAAACATAATCCCAACTGCATTACATTTCAAGATGTGCTCTGTCCTGTGAGCTTCTAAGAACAGTTGTCATCCCAAATGAATTTGATCAACTAAAGCTCTTTAGATGTGTTGGGCTAGGTACCTTCTCCCAGGCTGTGAGAACTGTCAGTTTGCTCCACCTTACTAAAGAAACTTCTACAGAATTGGCTCTATGCTATTTCACATAAAGTGATGCAATATGATAGGTGGTAAAATGCCATATCCTTGCAGTAATTGGTGACAACACAAATCGAGATCTTAAAGGACTAGTTGGGGACTGGAGCAAAGAGGCTGATGGAGCCTCCGAAGGGGCCCTGATGAGGGAATTGCCCATCATCCAATGGCTGCTCTGCACTGACAGGTGCTTCCTTAGGTTCTATCCTGATCATTGTTTCCTTCAAGCTGCTCCATCTGTTCAGAGTAATTCCACAGTTTGGAGCCAGAAAAAATGTCAGCTCAGTTTCATAAACTAGGGTCTGCTGTAAAGACAAGTCATTCCAGGCTGCAGGCTTTGAGCTCTGTACCTAGCATACCCTTTGGCTTGAAATTCCAATAAGGACTTGGCAAAGTGCAGTCCATGGAGAGAGCTGAAAAACTCCTCCTTTCTGACTAGGCAAGGGACAGCTGCCTTGTTAGTTTCAATAGGGCTGGTCCCCTGACCCAATCCTTTTTGGGACCCAGTTTAGCATAGGTGTTGAAGGCTAGGAAGCACTTAAGAAATGTGGTTTTCTTTCTACCTCTTAGACCATGCAGGAAGATGATACATACCCACCTGGTGCCTGGAAAGTGCTGTTTTCTCAATGGCCACTAAGCCACCGTATCCCCTTGGAACTCTACTTTCTCCATCTATCTCTTCCCTGTTGATCATTCAGCAGGTCAAGGTCTCAGCCACTATTCACCAGCAAGTAGTTCCTTGTGCTGACAGATTTAAGTATCCCAGAAGTTTCTCAAGTTGGTGATGGGTGTGGAACTTTCAACTCACCTAGAAGATACGGACCCAATACAGAATACTTGGTGCTGGAGCCTTCTGCCTTTCTCTTTTTGTGCCCATGGTAACACCTGAATATTGTCCCGGAAAATCTAGAGACGGTGTTAATGGTGGTGGCAACAGCATCACCTCCTCGGGTAAGAAGGGCTCAGTGGTCTCCCATCGAAGGGGCAGGATTTTGACATCATTCCCATCCCCATGGTGGGGAGTGCTGGGCCTGCCAGGCTCTTTGGGGCACAAATGTGAGCTAGGGTTCTCTTCTTAATATGGAAGCAGCTGCTGGTCTTGCTTCGCAGGTGTAGGACTCTTTCAGATTTTTAAGGTGGTAGTTTGGTGGGGAGGTGGTTCTGACAGTTGGGGCAGAGGGTGGAGAATATTCAGAACCCTTAGTTACAAAGACTTGCTGAGGGTCAGTCCTCAGTGAGAGAAATGATCAGTCTGTCCTGGTGCTATGCTCACCTGCAGTTCATGAGGAGCAGAGAACCTCCTGGTCCATCGGATGGGACCCTCCCCATAGTCTAAATGGAAGGTGTGGCAGCATCCATGTTGGAATCTAGGATCACAGGATAAAAAGCTTCATGTCTTCAGAAACCTGAGACGCAGAGACGTATCAGGAGGTGGGAATATGTGGTTTAGATCCTTGCCTTGTAGCTCAGTCATTTCAAAGATAAGGAAACTGGCAGTGGGATCAGAGAGTGAGGCATTGCATATTGCTGTGTGGATGGAAACTCAATCCACTGTATTCGTGAGAGTTTTCAATTCTTTTTTTCTTGATACTTGTGCATGTCCCAAGAAAGGCAGCTTGTTCCTGATCCAGGTGTGACCAGGTATGTTCTACCTTCTGTGCATCTTGCTTTTAGTTTACAAAATTGGGTGTTACATAGAAGCCTTTTTCTGAGATGTTTAGCTTTTCAGGCTGTTGTTTGGGTGAACCTGTGGCTGTGTACACACTTATCTCGGGGTGCTACCTCTATTTTAAAGGACACAGTACCCTTGCATTTCCCCCTGCCCATTTGTGTTTCCAGCACAGTCCATCAAGGGCCAGATACCTTCTGGGGTGACCACTGCCCTGGGGCAGAACGGTTTGAACAACCTTCCCTGTGTCTCCCTGGTAGCTCCTGGTGCAGGATCTGCCTGTGAGAATTGTTAGATTTAATCTTTTAAGAAAAGATAGGCCCCAACTAGCCCTTATGAGATCCCAATTTGTGTTGTTACCAGTTACTGCGAGGATATATTTTATCACCTATCATATTGCTGTCACTTGACGTGAAACAGCATAGAGCCAATTCTGTAAACGTTCCTTTAGGCACTGCTTGGCATCTGTGGAGCCACAGTGAGTTTCTGTAGCTGGATTCCCTGTGACATGGTGTGGCATATTGGGCATATGTGGGTTTGTGGATAAATGTCCTCTCCATGAGTTGTGTTCCTGTAGGGACTAGCACTACAGGGTCGTGTGAGCCCCGCTCTACAGGTGTGAAGATGAGAGACTTTCCCAGTGCTGGTGCTGCCGCACCTCCGATGTGCCCTCCAGCAGCCTTTATGCGGGCATGACAGAGGGCTTAGAGCATCTTGCCTTAAGGTCATCTCCTTCCCGATGCCACTTCAGTTCCACTTGTCATTTTGAACAGGTGCAATGTTTCCTATGATACTGTGAAAAGTCACCAGTGCATTAGGAGTTTAAATATAAATTGTAGAGAGATGAGAGGGTTTAAAAAGGGAGGGACGGTGGGGGGTGGGGAGCTGGGGAGAGATAGCAAGGGGAGAAATGCCAGGTGTAGGTGATGGGGAGGAAGGCAGCAAATCACACTGCCACGTGTGTACCTATGCAACAACTTTGCATGTTCTTCACATGTACCCCAAAACTTAAAATGCAATAAAATAAATGGGGAAAAAATAATGGAGTCACTTGGGAAAAATGAAGTTGTTGGCAAGGTTGTCTTTCAAACTGGGCTGCTCGGTTGGACAATGTTTTTCATGCCTTTAGCTACCTTTAGAGACCCCTGCATTCCTTACCCTGTGGCTCCTTCTGTAACCTTCAGTGTGGGACACTGTTCTGCCTATTCTGTACCTTCAGGTGGGACCAGCTCTGGCCGCCCAGTGAGCAACACATCTGGAATCCTGACTCTCACCTCCAATTCTCCCTGCCTCTCCCACTTGCACACTGGAAGCACTTTCCTGACATTGCTCCCCCTGGGAAATCCAGGGAATCTCTTGTACCTTCAAACAAGATGAGCAAGCTCCGTTCCATCTCTCCCCTTCATTCCTCCACTGCCATGTAGCATAACACATTCATGGGTTCTCAGGACTTGGATGAGGATTTAAAGGATCCTTCATCTACCTACTTCATTGGTTCCTTATTTGAAAGCGATCCAAGGAAACCCAGAGGAGAGTGAAAGGGTGACAAAGTAGGGCAGCCATTGAAGAGGGCTTAGGATTGAGCTGGTCACTGATGGAGGTAACTGAGACTCAACCCTGCTGGGGAGCCTGCAGGAAACATGAGCAATCGATCTCAGAACCTCCCTCCTGGAGACTACAGTCCAGTTTAACCCACTACCTCAGAAACATTCTGCCAATTTTCTTCTTACCCCAGGTATCTATTCCCCTGAGTTTCTGCGGTAGCTTTGCAGGAAAACAAGCTAGGTGAGAGGATGCGGGCATGGCCTGGTGTAGCTCAGTCATTCAAGTAGAATGTGCAACTGCCTGCATTTCTGTCTCAGCAGAAGGCAAGCTCAGTGCCTACTGCAGAAAAAGCTCCCCACTCCTCCTTACTGTGATATGGGGACTTTCTACTTCTGGGAGAGCTGCTCACACACCACTTTGTCTTTCACCCTTGTCCTATAACTGTCTCCTGCAACGTACATTTCTATTAGAGGCCTCAGAATGAGAATAAAGAGTGGAGATGACTGATCATTATATTCAAAGGATGTTTTGTCTTTTAAGTCTCATGCTTTCTATCACATGGAAGAGGTGAGACTGTTTGAAGCAACAGCTAAAATGTCATCTATTTTCTATTCTATATCTCTTGTAATAAGCTGTTAGAACTGTCAAAGAAATTTGCAATGCACATGGGAATGTAATGTATATTATGGGTCAGATTTCCTCTTATAAGGTGTCAACTTTTATTTAGTGCTATAGAACATGCTTCTTAGGAATAAATTAGATTGAAACTATTTTAACATTTAGTTTAATAGTGATTTCACATGATACTGAGCTTCTAAGAACAGTTAAATATGTCCTAAGTTGTTCTCTGACTCCTGCCTGACTGAACATGATTTTGTTTCCACATGAGGACCATTATTAAACCAGAGGTCTTACCGTGCTTCCCATGAGGTTTCTCCCTACTTTTCTTGTAGAGAAACTCACTCCATTTCATGCTCGTAACATTGACTATATGGGGTAAGTAGTGATTGGGTCTGGGTCACCGGAGTCTTCCCCCGCTGGCTCTCCTATGTCTTGAGACCTCAGTCTCTGGTGTTCAATCTTCCCCACCATTGCTCCCTTTGCTGTGGTCAAGCATAGAGGTTAAGGGCCCAGCAACATTCATGCTGTAGGACTGGCTCTTCCAAGTCTCTTTTCCCTCCTCCCGATGTTCTTAGATTGAGCCCCAAGTGCAGCTGCCTATGGTCATAGCAGTCTGTCCTCTTTATAGAGAGCTCTGATTTTCTTTCTTAGTGTGAGTGGGTTGATGAAGGATGTGTCTAGTTAGGAAAGCTCCTTGCTTCATGTCTTGGATACAGAATCAAGGTTTGCATTCTAGCTCCAGGGCACAGTTGCACAGCCTATGCTGTAACAGGGGTGGCAGGCCAGTTCCATTCATGACAGGGCCGTTCCTCTTGTAACGCCTTCTGCAAAGGTAGATGGGATCCACCTTGATATCATGTTCTATGTAAAAGTCTTAATCCTTCTGTCCTGCCAGTTTAAAGTCCTGCCCACAAGAGAAAAATAAGCTGCATTTTTAGCTTATTTGGATTCTTGGCACAGTATAGCATGGGTCAGGGTTGGCTAGATTAAGTCTGCCTAACTGGATCTTCCAGATCCTTGACCTGGAACTTGGTAGACCTGGGGGCTAAGGAGGTACTGACACTGGTACGGGGGGAAGGAGCCAGGCCTCATATGCTGCTGTATGAAAACTGTCTATTGTACTTCAGAAGGTTTATACTTGCATTTTTTTGGTTCACCTCTGTCCTGAGGGATACACTTTGTTCCCTATTGATGCATGGCCAGGTGCGTGCTACTTGGTGTGGATCTGTTGTTGAATTCAGTAAATCTATTGAACCAAGGACATTCTTTGGTTCTACTAGCAGGGTCTGCAGCTTTGAAAAGTATTCCTTGTGTGAATGAAGGAATGGGTGTGTACAGACTTAGGTTTCTACCTCTGTTCTGATAGATTCATCTCAGCATCTTTGCATCTCAACAGTTCTAATGCTGTGGTTGAGGCACAGGTCGTCATGAGTGTTAAACTTCCAGGGATGATCATTGCACTAGGGAAAAAATGCTTGAAGAGGGACCTGGTCTGTCTGTCCTACGTACCTCTCTGTTTACAGTTACCCAGTGTTACTGGTCACTGCCTGGCATCTCTGCTGAGCCATGGTGTAGCCTGCTGCAACGATTGGGGAGTTGTGTGTTTCATTTTCTTAGGGGATGTCTAGAAGAATTTGCAATTTTCTGTGTAAAGGAAGAGAAGAGGCTTTGACTTATACTGGTGGTGGGAGGATTAAATTACAGAATGACTGAGTCATCCTGTACGCATCTTATTTCTTCTAGAGAAGGTTTGCTAAGCTATCTTCGAGGCATTAACACAAATAAGTTTGGAATTTAATGAACAAAACTTATGTCATTGTAATTTCAATTAGAAGTGCAAACATGTGCTTGAATTCATTTGTGACATAATTGGGCACTCCCATCTTGACCATGCCAGTGAAAGAAGAGTTAAGAGTCCTCTCCTTTCCAGTATGAAGGGAAATTAGAGTGCTTTAGTCTGGACTTGATAAATTCCAAACCCAAGTGCTATAGGCTTGAGGTAGATGATACTGTGGAAGTGATCCCAGAAACCCAGAGGGTGAAATGCTGAGTGATAGACAGAGAGAGGTCACCAGCCAGAGGTGGGAAGAGCATGGAGCTGATCACAGCTATGCTGTGTTTGGCTCAGTCCCTCTGGAAGTGCTTGACAGAACCACATCAAATACATCTCAGAAGGCCCTAGCTAGAAACATGTGGGTCTCCAACTTGGTCTATCTTGTTGATGAAGCTCAATCTCTGCACAGCTTAAATGTCCCCTTGTGCCAAAGGCTGAGCAACCTTGGTGGAATTTAGAGAAAGTGTTAGAGCCCTCACCTTGAGAAAAGGTCGTAGCAAAGTGTTCTGGTGGGATAGGACGGCAAACATGGTGCCATTCTGCAAAGCTGTGCAGACAACATGGAGGTCACAAAGATGTCACTGAGCTCCCCAGCCTCTGCCACAGCTGCCTACACATTCCAAAAGATTCCAACATTCCTGGGTTTTCCTTTAGGAAAGGGAAAATTAGTCGTACTCCAGTATGATTGTTCATGTTACATAGCTGAAGACTGACCTCCCTCCTCTTTTGAAGGGTCTTCACCTTGTGTTAAGCCCTGTGGATTGTAATGGAGGCTGGCTTTGGGATGTGACATCTTCAGAAACATCCAAGACTGCATCAATGGAAAGAGAGGTGTATTGGAACCATGGTCCTCCTGTATTCAATGTGTAACCCTTGTTCCGGGTTGTTTTAGACACCACAGTCTGGGTGGTTTTAGATGGAACGAGGAGAGGGATTCCAAGGCTACTTTGCCTTAACTTTCCACAAGTATTGGGGGGTTTTGTGTAATTTGCATCCTGCCAAACCCTTGTAGTCACAGCCAGGATGTCCCTTAACTTGTCTGCCTGATACTCTTGCTGCTTATGTCTTGTCAGGTGTTCTTGCCTTCCCTGTGTATCTGACATGGTCCAAGTGAGGTTCTCACCCTCTGGATATTGTGGAAGAGGCTTTGGCTCTGATTTCTCTCTAGATAAGGCCACAGGATGTGGTTACACGGGCAGTGTTCATGTGAGCCTGGCCTCACAGATCTCCACCTCAGACTCACTCACATGGGCTGACAAATCTCTGGCTCCTCCCTACTTAGCACAAGGTCATCTCTCAGGGGCTGTCTTCAAGGTACGTAGATGGAGTGCCATAAAGTGGCAGATCCTTCAGGTGACAGTGCCTTTCATCCTGATTTCCCATTGGTTGTGGTTGTTTGAGAATGATGACGCATTGGTTTCGATTCCCAAGTACAGGGTAGGGATGTAACCATGAGCCCAAATTCCTGAAGTCCCGATGATCCTCCATCCTGCTCTGAAGGGCTCTTAGGAAGAATATGATTGATAAATTAAAATGCTAACACTTGTCCCGTTTGATTAGCTTGCCACTGTTTCTCCAATTAGAGGAAGTGGGAATGCCAGTCATGAGGAAAACAGTGCCTTTTACCTTCCATGCTACAGCCTTCCTTTTCCCTGAATGCTGAGGTTCAAAAATGCTCTGGCCTGACCCTGGGTTCCTTTCCAGTTGACCCCTAATCAAGCCCCTCATGGAGAGTGTCTCACTGGAGTTCCCCCAGTGTAGGATGTGTGCAACAGCTCTGAGTGGGTCCTGTGAATCCCATACATGTATAAGGCAGTTTTTGCAGGTTCTTGCCTGTGCAGCTGTGATTCTGATGGCTATGATTGCTACGTTCCTGTAAGCACATATACCTACGCTCCTGTAAGCTCCCCTGTAGTGTCTAAATTGTGCTGGCTCTGCTATGCTTGAATTTGTATCTATGCTGAGAAATGTCCAAGTCAGGTAACTTAGGACAGTGACAGAATTGGCTTGCTTATGCTTCCCTGTGAATAATTACATAATACAATGGATAGTAAAATGCCTCGTCTATTCAGCCACCAGAAGAAACGTGTTGTGATCTAATAAGAACGAGGTGAGAGCTGGGGCTTAGGCTGATGGAGCTTCCTTACAGGGTCCTCATGAGCGGTGCCCAGTGTCCACTGAGCAGCTCGGCAGTAAGAGGTACTGCTTTGGATTTCATCCTGAACCTTCTTTTGCCTTTAGGCTGTTTCATCCAAGCAGGATAGTTCCACAGCTGGAGCAAGGAAAGTTCTCAGTAGCCGAGATTGGGACACTTAGTTTTTTCTGGAGATAATTTGTGTCAGGCTACCTGCACTGAGATGCCTGTATCCAATGCACCCTTCAGCTCAAAAGTCTATCAGATTAGGAAAAGTTGTGGAATGTGTAAAGAACTGAAAATCCTTGACGTTCCAGGCATACAAAGAATAACTGCTTGGTCAGTTTCGGTAGGGCTGGTAAACGGGCCGTATTCCTCCAGCATGAGCTCTGCTCGCACGGACATCTAAGGCTCAGGAGTTCTAAGGACATCCGAAGTCCTCTGCCTGCTTCTTAAACCCTAGAGAGGAAGAGATACTCCTCCTTCATGCCAGGAAACTGAAGTGTTCTGTTAATTATATGCCCTATATTTGCATAGAGCTCTTCTATGACTGTCTTCTCTAGAATATTCAGAGTTTTAAACTGAATCAGTGTTTACCTTGAAGCGAGCAGGGAGTTTCCCATGGTGACAGATTTAAATCTGCTGTGGCAGCTCAAGTAGGTAGTAGGTGCAATATTTTAGAAACTAACCCAGAGGAGATAGAGTAATGCAGAACATGGTTCTAGCAGCTTGAGCTTGGCTTTTCTGGTGCCCTGCATATCCAGAGAAGCTAGTTGTCTCAGGCAGTCTGGGGCGGTGCTCATAAAGGCAGCATTAGCACGGTCTCTTTTGGGAAGGAAAAGTTCAGTCATCTCTGATCCAAGAGGCATGATTTGAAATTATTCCCATCCTTGTGTTGTGTAAATGCTAGCGCTGCCTAGCTCTTTGAGGCACAAGCATCAGCCAGATTCGTCTTCTGTGACCTAGAGAACAAAAACCAATAATTGATTCCAAGTCTGGAACCATTTTAAACTTTTATTTGCTAGTAGTTTTTTTTTTTTTTTTTTTTTTTTAAGAAGAGGTGATTGAGGCAGCCAAATAATGGCTCCATAAAGGGAGAGTGGAGATTGTCAGTGTGGTCTGTGAGAAAGACTTACTCGTTGTCAGTCCTCAGAAAGGTCTGCCTCTCCTGGTGCTGTACTGACCTGCAGCTCATGAAGAGCAGGGACCTCACGGTCCACCCTGAGATGTGATCATCTGCTAGTTCTAGCCTGTCTAGCATGGAAATGGTGAGAATGCTTCCTGCTGTCTTAGTCTACTTGGTTGTCAAGAGAGGATGATATTTTGAGAAATGCTGCCATTTCTTTATATTGTCTGGAATAACTGGTATCATCTCTTGACTGGTGGAACTTAGTGAGAAAGTTATTCCAACCACAGAATTTTTGGGGAGTGGGTTTTTTTTAAATTATATATTTGTTTCTTCCATAGAAAACCTAAATAATTAGGATCTACTTTTCTGTAAAATGTAAGCTGCATCCTCCATGGCATTGATGCATGTTCATTTCAAATACAGGATTACATGAATGCATTTAATAATGTATACAAAATGTCTACTGGGATGCTAGAATGACACCAATTTAATTGCCTTCAAATTTTTCCTGAGGGGTTTTCTCAGGGAAGGATGAGTTACGAGTGCTTATATGAAATAGAAGGGAAATATCCATGACTTATTTTGGCTACCTTCACTGTAGGTTATAAAATAAGTATTCTATGTAAGACTTGCATCAACTTCCTATATCTGCTGTAGCAGGTGAGGCCTATGTTACCTACTTAAATCAGAGTAATGGAGATCCATAGAAACTGGTTCCCTTAGACAAAGGAAGGTGTAGTCATAGTTGGATCTTACCTGGTTTTCTAGTGGATAGTCTGTTTCCTTGACCCTTTGCCACTTTTCAGTAGCCCCTGATACTTTTGCTTTTGGCTCTGTTTTTGGATTCAGAAGCTTGGACAGCTGCTCTGTTTCTTGAAATCCGATTCTCATTCTGCTTCCTCCACCTTTTTTCTCAGTTGATTCAGCTTTGGATGACCAAGGACCTCCTGTATAATTCAGAATTAGCTCTGCATCTTAGCTGGTACTGGCAAGGTTAATTATATCTGTCCCCTGACTTCTCCCGTGTCATGGCCCAAGACATGTTCACAGCTTCTAGGACTAGAATATGGGAATCTTAAGAATTTATGAATCTGTGGCATATTCAGTACCTTATTGGAAATGGGCTGAGGAAGTACAGAGGAGGAGGATATGGAACTGAGGACAGGGAGAAGAGCAGCCATTAGAGCAGGCAGGATTGAGTGCCTCCATTGTGGAGGTCACTGAGGCTCAATCCTGCTGGGGACCTTTGAGCCAAGAATAATGAAACTCAGAATGTCCTTCTGGGGTGATACTCTGGTCATTGACCATAAATCTTATTAGTCACTTTTTCCCCTACCGCAAGACATGAATTTCTTGGCTCAGCCAAAATATGACTCTACACAAAAGCAAGTGGGTCTAAAAAATGAAAATACGGCATGGGGTGGCCCAATCATTCAAGGAGCCAATGCCTGGGTCTCCTTTTAAGATGGGCTGGCTTTTCCCTCCTCCATTTTCCTGGGATGGGGGCTTTTTCCCTCTGCTGGAAAGATTTTTTATTTTCCCCCTGAGCTGGAAGAGATCCTTTACACACCCCTGTATTTCATTCACCCTTACCATATCTCCCTCCCACAGGATAAGAAAAATCTGAGAATAAAAAGAATTAAGTCATTCTTTAACAGAAGTTCATTCAAGTTACATTCTTTAACACAAAGTGAGATTGTGTCTTTAAAGATCTAGTGTTCCTTTGCTTGTCAGATCTCTCACATGTCATGAGTTAAATTGTAGAGGAAATGTGCAAATCTCATTCCTTTAAGGAGATGTACTAGAGGTTAGGGTGTGTTAGTACTCCATGTACTTAACTTGATTTGTTGTTGTAGCCATGATATCTCAGACACTGGTCCTTAAATTTTCTCCAGAGAAGTTTAAATGTTGAAGTTAAAGTTGAACTTCTCCTGTAGGTTTTTCTTACACATGTACTTGGCACCAATAGAAACAGGATTTATCAGAAAGCTGGGATCCTGTGCTTACTATCGGTGACACTGTGCTTCTCCTTGATACCCAGTGCTCACCTTCAATTTACTGACATCCTGCCCAAAGTCCTGAGCAAGAGATTTTATGGGATTGAAAAACAGCTGTTGGTTATGCTTTCTAGACATTAGTCCTCTGCTTTATTTTTGGAGATGTTCAAAGTCTTTCAGTTTTGTTTCTACAAAGTAACCTGTATATCAAACCTATGTCTCAAGTTCAACTGCTCCTTTAGTGATACGTCTAAACTTCTTACCATGTCTTGTCCTTCTGTTAGATACCTCCTGTCACCTATCGTTGTGCTCATAACTCTGTGATTTTAAAAAAAAACTGCCGTTGTGACCCTTGTCCTTGTTAGGAATTTCCATCAGTGTTTGGAGCGTCACAACTGTAGATGTGGGTTGGTGGCCATGAGAAGATGTGTATTTACAGGATTCTTTTTTGGTAAGAAATGGTTATGGAATTGACTAGGAGTGAGTAAATTCTTGTTGCACGAGGCAGTGTTTGTGCAAAGTCTGTCCTCTTCCATATAAGCCAACAATCCTACACTGAAGAAATGAGGGTTCTCTCTCATCCCCACTAAAAGTCAGTACAAAGTTAGTACTATACACTATGACCTTCAATACTGACAGGCCTAACAGGGATGTGCAGGAATGCTGTGTGTTCTACAGTGCATTTCTCCTTCAGCTGCTTTGTTGCTTATCTTCCCTGTGCTGCCTGATTCAGGGGAGTCCACAGTGGTGGCTGATCCGGGGAGCAGGCTACAGAGACAAGCCATAAACACAAGCTTGCATTCCAGTGATAGTTCCCCTGGGCGATTGTTTCTGATGTCTTGGAGGGTTGATGCTACAGCTGGAAGAAGAGAATAGAGGCAACTTTGGTTTCTGTGGGGGACTCCAAACTGATCTCTAATCAGTGGATGCTCTAGTCCCTTATGGGAAGTATCGTAGTATTTGTGAATAACGTATGCATATCCTGTTGTATATTTAAACTCATCTCTAGACTGTGATACCTACTAAATGCAAATGATATGTATGTCATTGTAGTATTTAGGAAATAGTCACAAGGAAAAGTTTGCATGTGGTCAGTACAGATGTAACTATCCAAGGTCTCAGTCCATAGTACTTAACAACACCAACACAACGTTTTCTTTGAGCATTTAGACTGCTTTTTTTTTTTTTTTTTTTTTCCTCGTGACCTGAATGTGTTTGGTGTGAAAACTCACCAAAACCTTGGGTCTTCACTCTTGGTAATTGTTCCATGATGATGATGAATATTGTATTGCGCCTACAGTCACCATGTTTTGTGGTAAAGTGACGTATGGCACTGTAATAAGCAATAAGACAGTAGTGTAACTGACACTGATGTGACAGGGACCATCCGTATCTGAAGAAACAGATTCCAACTGTAGATGTTGATGATCTATATGTTTATGCCCAATAGTAGTGTCTATTTACAAGGAGTATCTTTTTCATCTCTTTGTGAGTCCTCATGTGTTAGGTGAGTTTCTTGAAGTCAAAAGATACTGGGTTGGTGTATTCTTATCTATTCTGTGATTCTGTATCTCTTAAGTGAATGATTCAAATAATTTCCATTCAATGTTTTGAGATGTGAGGAACTATACAGTTCATCATGCTATTTGTTGCCTGAATGCCTTTTTTTCCCCCACTGCGTTACTGTTTTATAGGCTCTGAGATGTGTGATTTGCAAAGGTTCTGTTCTGGCTGGGCGCAGTGGCTCATTCCTATAATACCAGCACTTTGGGATTTTAAGATCATGAGGTCAGGAGATGGAGGCCAACACCATGAAACCTCGTCTCTACTAAAATACAAAAAGTTAGCCAGGCGTGGTGGTGCATACCTGTAGTCCCAGCTACCCAGGAGGCTTAGGAGAATTACTTGATTCCAGGAGGCAGAGACTGCAGTGAGCCAAAATTTCATCACAGCACTCCAGCCTGGCAACAGAGCAAGACTTCGTCTCAAAATGTTCTGCTTTGGTGTCTTTTAAGGCTTGTTTCTAGGTTTAGAGCTCCTATAGCAGTTCAATGTACCCTGCATGATAGTGGTAAATTCTCTCAGCATCTGTTTGTCTGAAAAAAAGACTTTATCTTTCATTTACAAAGCTAAGTTTGGCTGGATACAAAATTCTTTACTAATAGTAAAGGTATCTCATTGGCTATAACATCTCAGACATACCCTGCCATTTAGGAGTCTCCACTTACCTTTGTAGGAAGAAGATAGTCCTGAAGGTGGAACAAGGGTGTTCATAACCACCAGCTCAGAGACCTGTTTATAAATCAGTTTACCCCAGTTGGTCCCTCGAGAGCACTCATTCTCACATGCCCAGCATGCATGATCTTCGGCCACCTGCCACTCTGGTATGGAAGGTGGTCAACGTTGGCCTATGATCTCCATATCTGGGAGAAGACGCGTGCTTAGAAAGAGAGGTTTGTCTTGTTTCTTCCTTTGACTCTCCATTATAGTCCCAGTATTTCCTTCCACCTACATATTACCTGGCTGCTGTGACCAAGAGATTTCCTGATGCATGCTTGATTTTTCTATATCTCCTTCTCCTGTCCCAAAAAGCAAATGATCCTAGGCCAAAAACTCAATACAGGCTTGAAAAGCAAATTGACCTTCTGGAGCAGAAATCCTGTCCCACTATTGCGTGCTGTGAACAAGTCTGAGCTCTCTCAGCCTTTCTTTTCCTTCAGTGCCAGAAACTGGAAAACATCTCAGTATTATGCCTGCAATGGATACACCTATACCTGGAAAGACAGATCTGTCTCGGTGGTTAATCTAGGTGTTTTTCACACTCCCTCTATTATAGATGTAAAGAATAGTGAAGTAAAATGTTTTGGGAAGGCATGGATGATACCCAGGACTGAGACAGGAATGTGTTTCAACTGAGACTGAATAGATATTACAGATGAGCACTTTGGGTTTGGCAGGATCATTTGGAAGAACCAGTTTTGCATATTTATAACACAGACATAAACTTACAAGTTAGAAATCCTCAGGGATTTCCAGTGTGTCCAGTTTCTGTTCTCTACATTTGCTAGATTTTATAAGCTGAGACTTCTTCCCTAACTGGAAGGCAGCATCTCCTCTTTCCACTCGAATTCTGGCAGGAGATTTTCTTCATTCCATGTGATACCGGGTAGTTCAGTCTTAAGGAAGAAGCATGAAAGAGTACAGAACATTGGGTTTTAAAGCAGTATCAGTACCTTTGAGTCCAACAGTCAAATTCAAATATACTCCAAGAATGTTATGAAGTTGTCAGGAAGCATGGCAAACTGACACAGTGAAAGGTGAAATTCCTGACTCAGGTTGACCACTTTAAATCTCAGGTAAGTGGCATTCACCTGAGGAATATCACCTCGACATAGTCTTGGAGGCCACAGGGACCTTCAAAGAAAATTATCTCACCTGCAGAGGTGTGTTAGGCTTGTGCTTCTTTCCACATGAAGAGCCATAACATAAAACACTTTTCGTACTTAATGTGTGTGCAGACATGGCAAGCTCAGATCAGCACATCCCTATGTAGAGATGGGATGAGCAAGAAGATCTAAGTTGGAAGTAAGAATACTAACGTGTCACGAGAAGGGTGGGTTCATACACTACTCTGGAACCTCAACACTGTGTCCTCCCAAGGGTTTCTGATTGTTGTCTTGTGGCCTTTGTGTGACTGCCAGTATCTGCCACACCGGTGCTATGGAGGGTGGTCACTGTTAGCCTGTAAGTCTCCGTATCTGAGTCAGTCTGGTTCTCATTCTTTGATTCTCCAAGATAGTCCCAATGCCTCCTTTTAACTAAATATTCACTGACTACTTTGAGATATTTAGATGTGTATTTTCTTTCCCATTTCTTTATATTGCCCCTAATAGAGTTTGGCTATCCCTTCCAAATCTCATGATGATACAATCCCAATGTTGAACAGCGGGGCCTGGTAGGAGGTGTTTGTGTCGTGGAAGTGGATCCCTCATGGCTTGGTGCTGTCCTCACCATAGTGAGTTCTCAGGAGATCTAGTCACTCAAGTGTGTGGCTCCTCCCCCTTCCTTTCTTCAGCTTTTGCCATGTGACTTGTAGGCTTCCCCTCTGTCTTCCAGGGTGCCCTCTCTCGAAGCAGATACCAGTGCTGTGCTTCCCATACAGCCTGTAGAACCATGAGACAGCTAAATCTCCTTTCTTAACAATTAAAAAGTTTAGGTATTTATTAGCAATGCAAGAATGGCCTGATGCCACTCCTAAAATGATGTTAAAGATTCCGGGACCCAAATTCATCAGAAACTTCAATCTTGTGGAGCAGAAAGCCCATTCTTTGTTATCCCACAGTTGCTTGGTAGGAACATGTTTGATTCTTCTTAGCCTTTCTTTGCAAGTGCCAGAGTTGGGAGGTAAAAATCTCAAAACTATGCCAATATTTTACACACTTGTGAATGTAGACATATCTCCAAGTGTTTGGTGGTGATCTATACATTCTGACACCACCTTGATAGAAGTAAAGAACAGCAAAGATCAGGTGCAGTGGCTTATGCCTGTAATCGCAGCGCTTTGGGAGGCCGAGGTGAGTAGATCATGAGCTCAGATCCACACCACCCTGGCCAACATGGGGAAACCCTGTCTCTACTAAAAATACAAAAGTTAGCTCGGATGTGACAGCATGTGCCTGTAATCCCAGCTACTCAGGAGGCTTAGGCAGGGGAATCGCTTGAACCAGAAAGTTGGAGGATGCAGTGAGCCAAGATCATGCCATTGCACTCCAGCCTGACAACAGAGCAAGACTCCACCTCAGAAATAAAACAAGAAAAAAAGTCGGGTATGGTGTGGATGCTGCCCATGGACCGAGACCAAAGTATATGTTTAAATAGCTGAGATTGCTCATCTGTTGTATCTTTCCAATCTGGCTATGTGGGCTCATGTTTATAACAGCAATGTTACAACTGAACACAAATCCTTCTTGTGGACTTGTAATTAGCAAGTGTTGACCTCTAGGGCTTATATTGGATTTTACAGGCTGAAAGTTGGTCTCTAACAGGAAGGCTGTATTTCCTTTATGCCACTCAAGCACTGGAAGGAGACCTGTTCCATGGCATGTGGTTCTGACTTCTTGAGTTTTGTGGCTCAAGCACCAATAAGGCGCACAGAAGTTTGGTTTTACAGGGGCAATGTTGGTATTTTTAAGGCCCAAACTCAACGTTCTTGGAGTATGTTTGAATTGAAGTTGCTGGCCTAAAATACCACCTTTAGGAAACATGGCAAATTGACACCATGGAAAAGGACTATTCTTGACTCAGGCCGACCACTTAAATCTCAGGAAAGAGACATTCACCTGAGGGGTGTCACCTGAGCACTGTCTTGGAGGCCACAGTGCCCTTCCATGGAAGTTCTCTCACCTGCAGAGGCTTGCTAGGTTTGTGCTTGTTTCCACCTGAAGAGCCATAACTTGTAACATTCCTGACATCATGTTTGGAGACTTGCCGAGCCCAGATCAACACATACCTAGGTAGAGATGGCATGAACAAGAAGATCGAGGTTGGGAGTATGAGCAAACTAAGGTCTCAGGAGATGAAATGAGGCTTCCTATGCTGCTCTGTGGGAGCTGAATCCTCCATAGTTCAAGGATTTCTAATTCACTCTCCCTGTGGTCTTTGAGGATTGCCATTGCCTGCCACACTGGTGGCATAGAAAGTGGTCAATATTAGCCTGTGAGTCTCCCTATCTGAGAGGACTTTCTTAACCCCATGGGTAGAGGTTTCTCGTTCTCATTCCTTTGATTGTCCACGGTAGTCCCAGTGCCTCCTTTCAACTAAATATTCACTGACTACTTTGACCAAGAGATCTTTAGATGCATATTTGCTTTTATATTTGCTTATGTTGCCCTGATGCAGTTCGGTAATCCCCTCCAAGTCTCAGGTTGAGACGTAATCTTCAAGGTGGGACAGTGGGGGCCTGACAGGTGGTATTTGGGTCACGGAAGTGGATCCCTCAGGCTTGGTGCTGTCCTCACTACAGTGAGCTCTCATGAGGGACAGTAATTCAGAAGTGTGTGGCACCCCACACCCTGCCGCCTCCTTGCTCCTGCTTTTGCCATGTGACTGCAAGCTCCCCCTTGCCTCCATAAGCGTCAGCTTCCTGAGGCATCCCAAAAGCAGATGGCAGTGCTGTGTTTCCTGAACAGCCTGCAGAACAAGGAGACAATTGAACCTTCTTTCCTAAAAATTACCCAGTCTTGGAAACGTCTGTGTAGCAATGTGTAAGAATGGCCTGAAACAGCCCTTCTAATCTGGAATAAAAAAATCTAAAAAAGTTCAACTTTTGTAGAACAGAAATTCTAATGCTTTTTATCCCACAGTTACTTGGTGGGAACTAGTCTGATTCCCCTCGGTCTTTCTTTGCCTTAAGTGCTAGAGTTGGAAGACAAAACAAATCTCTATTATGCCTGCATTTCACACACTTGGGGGAGACACATCTCCAACTGGCTTGGAAGTTCTTACCATTTCTTGTGGTAGGCAGGTAGAGGACAGCAGTGAAGTCACAAGAGTTTGGGGTGGTGCGGATGATACCCAGGGCTGACACTGAAATGTGTGTTTGAATAACTGAGATTGCTCATCTGCAGGCTCTTTCCAGGGTCAGTTTTGGGCTCATCTGGAAAAACCAACTTACCATGTAAACACCAACATAACTGACAATACGCTAGAAATCCTTCATGTAGATTTCTAGTAGGTTTTATTCTCTGGGGATTACATAGGATTTTATAGGCTGAGACTTGATCTCTAACTAGAAGGCTGCATTTGTCTTTGTCCACTCAAGCTCTGGACAGAGATTTGCTTCATTGCATATGATTCTGAGTTGTTCAGTCTTGTGGAAGAATTACTAGAGAAGAGCATAGAGCATTTGGTTTTAAAGCAGCACTGTCAATGTGTGAGTCCAAAACTCAAATTCAGATACACTCCAAGAATGTTAAGTTTCTGACCTAAACTCTCACCTGTAGGAAGCATGACAAACTGGCAGCATGAAAAAGGATCATTCTTGACTCAGGTTGGCCATTTTAATCCTGGGTAAGAGGAATCGACGTGAGGACTGTTACCTGGTTGATGTCTTGGAGACCACAGTGGCCTTTGGCAATTCTCACCTCCCCTGCAGAGAACTGCTAGCTCTGTGTATGCTTTCACCTGAAGGGTCATTACCTGGAACAAAGCCCCCACACTGTGTCTGGTGGCATGTCAAGCCCAGGTCACCACACAAATTTAAGTAGTGATGGGATAAGTAGGAAGATCCAGGTAGAAATGAGTAGAGTTTTTGGTGTCCCAAGTGGAATCTGAAATAATTCAATCAAACACAATTTTCTAGATCTTTCAAATCCCACTTTTATAGATAGAAGTCACTGGGCATTTTCAAATGGATGAATCATGCCAGTGAAAGAATAGTTAAGATTCTTATCTGATGAAGTGAGACCCGAGTGTCTGCATATGGATTTCCTAAATGCTGATCCGGAGACCCATGCTTGAGGTAGATAAACTCATGAAAGTGACTCGAGGAATCATGAAGGAAGGGAGTAACTGAAGACAGGGTTGAAAGAGGAGCCAGAACTGTGGGGAGCATTGACATGGTGAACTCTATGCTGTGTGCAACTCAGTTTCCCTGGGAATCCACTAGAAAGCCACATAGAAAATGTCATAATTACACTAGTTGGGATTGCCTACCCTGTCCATACATCCTGCATCTTTAAGGGAAGTTTCCTTTTCATACTACAGCCGTGTACCTTGGTGCCTGAGGCCAATCTACCTTGGGAGATTTTAGAGCTCTGGTATAGTGAGCTAGAATTTTGATAGACTCAGTAATGATATCTGAAGCATGATATATACTTTGGCAACTGAAATACCCTGTCTTCTCAATAACTAGTGCTAACCCATGTTGGGGTCTTACTAGGGCCAGGTATGGTTTGGGGCTAAGAGCCATCCTGATGGTACCTCCTCAGGGTCCCGCTGAGTTGCCCAGCATCCAGTGAGCAGCTCTGCACTGACAGTGGCTTCTCAGGTGGCATCCTGAATGTTCTCATTCTTTCAGGCTGCTTCATCTATGCAGGATAATTCCACAGCCTGGGCCAGGAATCTGCTTACCCCCATCCAGAGACTGAGTCCACTGTAAGGATAACTCACTGCAAGCTGTTGGTGCTGTGGGGCCTGTACCCAACCCGCCCTCTGACCTTCAGCTTCATTTGGACTGGAAGTGCCCATGTGTGGTAAGAACTAAAAACCGAACCCGTCTTTTATGACTGGTCAAGGAACAGTTGCCTTGTCAGTGTCACTAGGTCTGGTCCACTTGCCCTAGTTCACTGTGTTCCTGCTTACAGAGGCTTCTAAGCTTAAGGAGAAATAAGAAAATGGAATATCCTTCACATCTGACCCTCATGACCTCTAGAGGAATGCCAGAAAGTCCTTTCATGCCTGGAGACTGATATGACTTTGGTATTAATTGTGACCCATGCTCACGTGAAGTGGCTGCTGCTTCCCCAGAGGCTGTTCAGCAGAACATTTTCCTCAGTGATTTTTCACCTGGAAAGGAGCAGGTAGTTCCACCTGGTGGTTTAAATCTGCTCTGGCACTTCCGCGGAAAGGTCAGTGATAGATGCAAAAGCTTAAACTCACCCGGAGGAGGCGAAGGACTGAGCGCAGAATGCATGGTGCTGGAAACCTTTGCCTCTCTTCTGATGCCTTATGCAAACACCGATATGGACTGTTCCACAAAGTCTGGACGCAGTGCCGATTGCGGTCAGCTCAGGAGCTTTGCTGCACAAGAAAGGCTCAGTAGTATTGAATCCAAGAAGCATTTTCTGAAACCATTCCCAACACCAGGGTGTAAAATTGCTTGGCTGTCTTGTTCCTGGGGCCCAAGGGTGAACCAAAGGGCTCTCTTCTGATGTGGAAGGAGCTGCTGGTTTTGCTTCCCAGGCCTTTGCTATTTTCAGGTTCTGGGGAAGTGTTTCCCAGAGCCTGGAAAGTGGTTGCCATAGAGGGAGGGTGGAGGAATCTTGGAGTGAGCAATGTGTCAGGACAACTATTCCTGGGTGCTGGGTGAGGAATGTTCTGCTTGTGGGAGCTGTGCTGACTGACAGCTCATGAACAGCAGGGACCTCGTGGCTCACTCTGAAATGGAATCTTCTCTATGATGGAGGATTTTAGCTCCCAGTTGTCTAACTCAGTCAACCTAGTTGTTAGGAAAAAATGCCCTTTTTAAGAGGTCTGACTTAAATTTGAAACAATCTGCGTATGATACATTTCTACCTTAGCTGCTGGTAGAATCCAGTGTGGAAATAGCCTGAGCCCAGAGCAAGCTTAGAAATTTCAGTTGAGCTTTTCATTGAAAGTCTAAATCTATTCTCTTGTGGGCATTTGTACTTCACACATTTGATATCTAAATGAATACTATCAATATTTCTGATATTTCTACCCTGGAATGCTAAGATTTGTTACAATTTTCTTGGCCTTTCTTGATGCAAGGTTGTCAGAGAAACATCTGACAGTTCCTACATGAAATACAAAGTAAACAAATTGCAAGATTGTGGATTTCCATGAATATTGAAACTAAAGAATTTCACAGGTGCTGTATTTTGTATGGCATCACAAATGAACACTGAGTATGAAGCTTGAATCACCTTGCTTGCAGTTACAGAAATCAGAAGTTTGAAATTTGTTTCATTTATAGAAAAAGTGTTAGCAAGGTTGCATTTCTGGCTGCTTCAAAGACCAGTTTCCTTGCTAAGCCACCTTTAGACCCCCCGGCTAAACATGACTTGTGGCTTCTTAGTTAATCCTCAGTCTGGATCTTATTGGTGATGAGTCGGCACCATGCATTGATTTATAATTCTAACTATTGCCTCCAATTCTTCCTCTGTCTTTCTTTTTATCACATTAAGGTAAGATCCTCCTGGGTTTGGTCAGGGGTCCCCTTGTCAGGAAGATTATTAAAGTCAGCTGACTACAAACTAATGCCTCGTGTACTAATTCACCATCTCTGTGTAGCATCATGTGTTCACAGGTTTCCAGGATGGGAACATGGACTTTAGAGGACTGTCTCTGGCTGCTTTCCTTGGTAGTTCACCTTGAAGTGATGCCAGGAACCCCAGAGAATGGTGAATCAGGGACTGACTGGCAAGATATGCTTCCAATGGAGGAGGATAGAGCTGGTCACTTAGAGGTGACTGAGACTCAGTCCTGTTGGAGGATCCTCAGGGAGCCATGAATACTGCATGCAGAATGTCTTTCTTGGGGCCAAGAGTCTGTTTCCCACCAACTCTGTTGAGGCTTCCCATTAAACTAAAGTAACACTTTACCCTGAGCTGCTGAGCTGTGACTCTCCATGAAAACCATGGACCCAGAGGGTGAGGGTGTGGCCCCGAGTGGCCCAGTCATTCAAGTAGAATGGGACACAGCCTGGGTCTCCCCCTGCTCAGTGCAAGATAGACAAGCTCAGTACCTACTATAGCAAGGAGCTGTTCACTCCATCTTCCTGTGACGGAGGCTTTCTTCTCCTAGGGAGAGCTGCTCATACACCCCTGTACCTCATTCCCCCTTGTTCTTTACCTGTCTCCTGCATTGTCTGTTTCTATTAAATATCTCAGGATGCAGAAAGTGGATTTTATTCATTGAATGATTTGTCTTAAATCTGATACTTTCTCCCCCCTACAGAAAATAGGTGAGATTGTTTGACTAGAGGTAAACCTTCGTGTACCTCCTGTTGAGGTTCATGCTAACATGGCAAGCGCTGTAGAAATCTGCAAAACTCATTGGTGTGGTGCTGGTTGTTGGTTAGACTGCCATATGGAATATATTGCATGTCACCCATTGGTTTTCATTGCCATGTACCATGCCTTTTTGGGAACAAATATAATCTCAACTGCATGACATTTTAAGATGTGCTCTGTCCTTTGAGCTAAGAACATTTGGCATCCCAAATGAACTTGATCAACTTAAGCTCTTTAGATGTGTTGGGCTAGGTACGTTGTCCCAGGCTGTGAGAACTGTCAGTTTGCTCCACCTTACTAAAGAAACTTCTACAGAATTGGCTCTATGCTATTTCACATAAAGTGATGCAATATGATAGGTGGTAAAATGCCATATCCTTGTAGTAACTGGTGACAACACAAATCGGGATCTCATGAGGACTAGTTGGTGCCTGGAGCAAAGAAGCTGTTGGAGCCTCCAAAGGGGTCCTGATGAGGGAGTTGCCCATCATCCAATGGCTGCTCTGCACTGACAGGCGCTTCCTTATGTTCTATCCTGATCATTGTTTCCTTCAAGCTGCTCCATTTGTTCATAGTAATTCCACAGCTTGGAGCCAGAAAAAAAATCTCAGCTCAGTTTCATAAACCAGGGTCTGCTGTAAAGACAAGTCATTCCAGGCTGCAGGCTTTGAGTTCTGTACCTACCATACCCTTTAGCTTGAAATTCCAACAGGGGCCTGGCAAAGTGCAGTCCATGGAGAGAGCTGAAAAACTCCTCCTTTCTGACTAGACAAGGGACAGCCGCCTTGTTAGTTTCAATAGGGCTGGTCCCCCGACCCAGTCCTTTTTGGGACCCAGTTTAGCATAGGTATTGAAGGCTAGGAAGCACTTAAGAAATGTGGTTTTCTTTCTACCTCTTAGACCATGCGGGAAGATGATACATACCCACCTGGTGCCTGGAAAGTGCTGCTTTCTCAATGGCCACTAAGCCACAGTATCCCCTTGGAACTCTTCTTTCTCCATCTATCTCTTCCCTGTTGATCATTCAGCAGGTCAGGGTCTCCTGAGCCATTATTCACTTGCAAGTAGTTCCTTGTGCTGACAGATTTAAGTATCCCAGAAGTTTCTCAAGTTGGTGATGGGTGTGGAACTTTCAACTCACCTAGAAGATACGGACCCAATACAGAATACTTGGTGCTGGAGCCTTCTGCCTTTCTTTTTGTGCCCATGGTAACACCTGAATATTGTCCCAGAAAATGTAGAGACGGTGTTGATAGTGGTGGCAACAGCACCACCTCCTCTGGGTAGGAAGGGCTCAGTGGTCTCCTATCGAAGGGGCAGGATTTTGACATCATTCCCATCCCCATGGTGGGGAGTGCTGGGCCTGCCAGGCTCTTTGGGGCACAAATGTGAGCTAGGGTTCTCTTCTGAATGTGGAAGCAGCTGCTGGTCTTGCTTCGCAGGTGTAGGACTCTTTCAGATTTGTAAGGTGGTAGTTTGGTGGGGAGGTGGTTCTGACAGTTGGGGCAGAGGGTGGAGAATATTCAGAACCCTTAGTTACAAAGACTTGCTGAGGGTCAGTCCTCAGTGAGAGAAATGATCAGTCTGTCCTGGTGCTATGCTGACCTGCAGTTCATGAAGAGCAGGGAACCTCCTGGTCCATCGGATGGGACCCTCCCCATAGTCTAAATGGAATGTGTGGCAGCATCCATGTTGGGATCTAGGATCACAGGATAAAAAGCTTCATGTCCTCAGAAGCCTGAGGCCCAGAGATGTATGAGGAGGTGGGAGTACGTAGTTTAGATCCTTGCCTTGTAGCTCAGTCATTTCACAGATGAGATATCTGGCAGTGGTGTCAGAGTGAGGCATTGCATATTGCTGTGTGGGTGGAAACTCAATCCACTGCATTCGTGAGAGTTTTCAATTCTTTTTTTCTTGATACTTGTGCATGTCCCAAGAAAGGCAGCTTGTTCCTGATCCAGGTGTGACCAGATACGTTCTACCTTCTGTGCATCTTGCTTTTAGTTTACAAAATTGGGTGTTACATAGAAGCCTTTTTCTGAGATGGACCTTTAGCTTTTCAGGCTGTTGTTTGGGTGAACCTGTGGCTGTGTACACTTATCTCGGGGTGCTACCTCTATTTTAAAGGACACAGTACCCTTGCATTTCTCCCTGCCCATTTGTGTTTCCAGCACAGTCCATCAAGGGCCATATACCTTCTGGGGTGACCACTGCCCTGGGGCAGAATGGTTTGAACAACCTTCCCTGTGTCTCCCTGGCAGCTCCTGGTGCAGGATCTGTCTGTGAGAATTGTTAGATGTTATCTTTTAAGAAAAGATAGGCCCCAACTAGCACTTATGAGATCCCATTTTGTGTTGTTACCAGTTACTGCAAGAATATATTTTACCACCTATCATATTGCTGTCACTTGACGTGAAACAGCATAGAGCCAATTCTGTAAACGTTCCTTTAGGCACTGCTTGGCATCTGTGGAGCCATGGTGAGTTTCTGTAGCTGGATTCCCCGTGACATGGCATAGCATGTTGGGCATATGTGGGTTTGTTGATAGATGTCTTCTCCATGAGGAGTTGTGTTCCTGTAGGGACCAGCACTACAGGGTGCTGTGAGCCCCTCTCTACAGGTGTGGAGATGAGAAACTGTGGAAATAAAACACAAGACACTGAAAATGAGAAAACAGAGTTTGGGCCCAGGGGTCCACTGCCAGCCAAAGCGCAGAGTCCGGCAGTGGCCCCAAGTGCCTGGACGCTCTGACTTTTATTGAGTACAAAGCAGGGGGCAGGGTAGGTAGGGCAAGGCATTGGTGGTCAGTGATAGGGTTAAGTAAATCACGTGTCTTGGAGATAGGAGCCAGAACTTTGAAGCAGCTGAGGGAGGAGAAAACCTTGTGTCAGCAATTTTTTATACTTCTCAAGAAAAAACAAGGACATTAAGATTTACTTTAGCATTACTAATTATATCTTTTAAGAAAAGGAGGGACCAGGTGTAAAAGTAGAACCTGAAAGTGGACATGGAACGTGACCACTGAAGCACAGCACCACAGAGAGACAATTAAGCCCCCAATGTCTGCTGACCTCTCTGACAGCCTTCAGGCCTACCACAAGAGCTTGGAGTGGAGATTTCTCCTAACTCCCCCAGGAAGGAGACATCTCGGACACCTTTGATATCTCCTTCCCAACCTGGCTAAACAGCGGGAGCTTCCCCAGCACTGGGGCTGCTGCCCCTCCGAGACGCCCTCCAGCAGCCTTTATGTGGACGTGACAGGGGCTTAGAGCATCTCACCTTAAGGTCATCTCCTGCCCGATGCCACTTCAGTTCCACATGTCATTTTGAACAGGTGCTATATTTCCCGTGGTACTGTGAAGTCACCATAGCATTAGGAGTTTAAATATAAATTGTTGTAGAGAGATGAGAGGGTTTAAAATAGTCATTTGGCAAAAATGAAGGTGTTGGCAATGTTGTCTTTTGAACTGGGCTGCTCTGTTGGACAATGTGTTTCATGCCTTTAGCTACCTTTAGAGACCCCTGCATTCCTTACCTTGTGGCTCCTTCTGTAACCTTCAGTGTGGGACCCTCTTCTGCCTATTCTGTAACCTTCAGGTGGGATCAGCTCTGGCCGCCCAGTGAGCAACACATCTGGAATCCTGACTCTCGCCTCCAATCTTCCCTGCCTCTCCCACTTGCACACTGGAAGCACTTTCCTGACATTGCTCCCCCTGGGAAATCCAGGGAATCTCTGTACCTTCAAACAAGATGAGCAAGCTCCGTTCCATCTCTCCCCTTCATTCCCCCACTGCCATGTAGCATAACACATTCACGGGTTCTCAGGACTTGGATGAGGATTTAGGGGATCCTTCATCTACCTACTTCATTGGTTACTTATTTGAAAGTGATCCAAGGAAGCCCAGAGGAGAGTGAAAGGGTGCCAAAGTAGGGCAGCCATTGAAGAGGGCTTAGGATTGAGCTGGTCACTGATGGAGGTAACTGAGACTCAACCCTGCTGGGGAACCTGCAGGAAACATGAGCAATTGATCTCAGAACCTCCCTCCTGGAGGCTACATTCCAGTTTAACCCACTACCTCTGTAACATGTTGTTAATTTTCTTCTTACCCCAGATATCTATTCCCCTGAATTTCTGGGGTACCTTTGCAGGAAAACAAGCTAGCTGAGAGGATGAGGACATGGCCTGGGGTAGCTGAGTCATTCAAGTAGAATGTGCAACTGCCTGCATTTCTGTCTCAGCAGAAGACAAGCTCAGTGCCTACTGCAAAAAAAGCTCCCCACCCTTCCTTACTGTGATATGGGGACTTTCTACTTCTGGAAGAGCTGCTACACACCCCTTTATCTTTCACCCTTGTCCTGTTACTGTCTCCTGCAATGTCTATTTCTATTAGAGACCTCTATTAGAGACCTCAGAATGAGAATAAAGAGTGGAGATGACTGATTGTTATATTCAAAGGATGTTTTGTCTTTTAAGTCTCTTGCTTTCTATCACAGGGAAGAGGTGAGACTGTTTGAAAAAACAGCTAAAATGTCATCTATTTTCTATTCTATATCACTTGTAATAAGCTGTTAGAACTTTTGAAGAAATTTGCAATGCACTTGGGGATGTGATGCATACTATGGGTCAGATTTCCATTCTTGTAAGATGTCAACTTTTACTTATTGCTATAGAACATGCTTAGGAACAAATTAGATTGAAACTATTTTAACATTTAGTTTGTGTGTGCTTTCACATGATACTGAGCTTCTAAGAACAGTTGTTATCCCATTTCAAATTGAGCCATTGATCTTTTTGTCTGAATTTTTCCCTCTAACATTCCCACTTTCTTTGTTCTCTTGAGTTGGAGGGGTGGGTGGAATTGAGATTCCAGCCAAAAGACTCTGGCTTTTAGTTGAAATGTGTATGGTTGAATAAGCTGCTGTGGACCTCTTGTCTTGTTTGCAGTCCTGGCAGGACTAACCCACTTGCCTGTATCCACCATACCCGGTACTGTCTTCCTATGTAAGCTGCTCACAAATGTGTTTGGTTCTAATTTTGCAATCCTCCATGGGTTTTCACTTCTATTATCACAGCCTCTGAATATATTCTAGGTTGTTCTCTGACCCCTGCCTGACTGAACCTGATTTTGTTTCCAAATGAGCGTCATTATTAAACCTCACGTGCTTCCGGTGAGGTTTCTCACTACATTTCTGGTAGAGAAACACCATTTCATGCTCGTAACGTTGACTATATGTGGTAAGTATTGATTGGGTCGGGGTCACTGGAGTCTTCCCCCACTGGCTCTCCTGTATGTTGAGACCATAGTCTCTGGTGTTCAGTCTTCCCACCATTGCTCCCTTTGCTGTGGTCAAGGGTAGAGGTTAAGGGCCCAGCAACATTCATGCTGTAGGACTGGCTCTTCCAAGTCTTTTTCCTCCTCCCGATGTTCTTAGGTTGAGCCCCAAGTGCAGCTGCCTATGGTCATAGCAGTCTGTCCTCTTTATAGACCAGCTCTGATTTTCTTTCTTAGTGTGAGTGGGTTGATGAAGGATGTGTCTAGTTAGGAAAGCTTCCTGCTTAATGTCTTGGATATAGAATCAAGGTTTGCATTCTAGCTCCAGGCACAGTTGCACAGCCTATGCTGTAACAGGGGTGACAGGCCAGTTCCATTCATGACAGGGCCGCTCCTCTTGTAATGCCTTCTGCAAAGGTAGATGGGATCCACCTTGATATCATGTTCTATGTAAAAGTCTTAATCCTTCTGTCCTGCTGGTCTAAAGTCCTGCCCACAGGAGAAAAAAATCTCCATTTTTAGCTTATTTGGATTCTTGGCATAGTATAGCATGGGTCAGGGTTGGCTAGATTAAGTCTGCCTAACTGGATCTTCCAGATCCTTGACCTGGAATTTGGTAGACTTGGGGGCTAAAAAGGTACTGACACTGGTACGGGGGGAAGGAGCCAGGCCTCATATGCTGCTGTATGAAAACTGTCTATTGTACTTCAGAAGGTTTATACTTGCATTTTTTTGGTTCACCTCTGTCCTGAGGGATACTTTGTTCCCTATTGATGCATGGCCAGGTGCATGCTACTTGGTGTGGATCTGTTGTTGAATTCAGTAAATCTATTGAACCAAGGACCTTCTTTGGTTCTGTTAGCTGGGTCTGCAGCTTTGAAAAGTATTCCTTGAGTCAAGTCTGCACACACCCATTCCTTATCTTAGGTTTCTACCTCTGTTCTGATAGATTCACCTCAGCATCTTTGCATCTCAACAGTTCTAATCCTGTGGTGGAGGCACAGGTCGTCATGGGTGTTAAACTTCCAGGGATGACCATTGCACTAGGGAAAAAATGCTTGAAGAGGGGACCTGGTCTCTCTCTCCTACGTAGCTCTCTGCTTACGGTTACCTAGTATTACTGGGCATTGTCTGGCATCTCTGCTGAGCCATGGTGAATTTCTCTAGCTTGACTCCTGGTGATGTGGTCTGTTGGCAATATGTGGTTTTGTTCACAGATGTTCCTTCCGGGAATTTGTTTCCACTTGAGGCCTTGTTCAGCTGGTGCTTCTCAGAATAGTGGATTTGACTTAGTGTCCTGGAAATGTGGTAATCACCATAAATGAGGCTGTGTCTGCCTCTAAGCTGAGCTATGCTTCAAATCTGAAAATGTTTCAATGAAAAGTAGCCTACTGCAACGATTGGGAAGCTGTGTGTCTCAGTTTCTTAGGGGATGTCTAGAAGAATTTGCACCTTTTCTGTATAAAGGAAGAGAAGAGGCTTTGACTTGTACTGGTGGTGGGAGGATTAAATTACAGAATAACTGTCAGTCATCCTGTACACACCTTATTTCTTCTAGAGAAGGTTTGCTAAGCTGTCTTTGAGGCATTAACATAAATAAGTTTGGAATTAATTGAACAAAACTTATGTCGTTGACATTTGAATTAGAAGTGCAAACATGTGCTTGAATTCATTTGTGACATAATTGGGCACTTCCATCTTGACCATGCCAGTGAAAGAAGAGTTAAGAGTCCTCTCTTTTCCAGTGTGAAGGGAAATTAGAGTGCTTTAGTCTGGAATTGATAAATTCCAAACCCAAGTGCTATAGGTTTGAGGTAGATGATACTGTGGGAGTGATCCCAGAAACCCAGGGTGAAATGGTGAGTGAGAGACAAGGTGAGGCCACCAACCAGAGGTGGGCAGAGCATTGAGCTGATCACAGCTAGGCTGTGTGTGGCTCAGTCCCTCTGGGAGTGCTTGACAGAACCACATCAAATACATCTCAGAAGGCCCTAGCTAGAAACATGTGGGTCTCCAACTTGGTCTATCTTGTTGATGAAGCTCAATCTCTGCACAGCTTAAATGTCCCCTTGTGCCAAAGGCTGAGCAAACTTGGTGGAATTTAGAGAAAGTGTTAGAGCCCTCACCTTGAGAAAAGGTCATAGCAAAGTGTTCTGGTGGGATAGGACTGCAAACATGGTGCCATTCTGCAAAGCTGTGCAGACAACATGGAGGTCACAAAGATGTCACTGAGCTTCCCAGCTGCTGCCGCACCTGCCTATGCATTCCAAAAGATTCCAACATTCCTGGAATCTTTAAGAAAGGGACAAAATTATTTTTCCTTTAGTAAAGGGAGAAAATTCGTCCTACAGTATGATTCTTCATGTTACATAGCAGAAGACTGACCTCCCTCCTCTTGTGAAGGGTCTTCACCTTGTGTTAAGCCCTGTGGATTGTAATGAAGGCTGGCTTTGGGATGTGACATCTTCAGAAACATCCAAGACTGCATCAATGCAAAGAGAGGTATATTGGAACCATGGTCCTGCTGTGTTCACTGCAATGTCTAACCCTTGTTCCAGGTTGTTTCAGGCACCAAGGTCTGGGTGGTTTTAGATGGAACGAGGAGAGGGATTCCAAGGCTACTTTGCCTTAACTTTCCGCAAGTATTTGTGGGTTTTGTGTAATCTGCATTCTGCCAAACCCTTGTAGTCACAGCCAGGATGTCCCTTAACTTGTCTGCCTGATACTCTTGCTGCTTATGTCTTGTCAGGGGTTCTTGCCTTCCATGTGTATCTGACATGGTCCAAGTGAGGTTCTCACCCTCTGGATATTGTGGAAGAGGCTTTGGCTCTGATTTCTCTCTAGATAAGGCCACAGGATG
>NW_016107803.1:1115235-1116701 GCF_001604975.1 Cebus imitator | reverse complement strand
TTTTCTGTAAAATGTAAGCTGCATCCTCCATGGCATTGATGCATGTTCATTTCAAATACAGGATTACATGAATGCATTTAATAATGTATACAAAATGTCTACTGGGATGCTAAATGACACCAATTTAATTGCCTTCAAATTTTTCCTGAGGGGTTTTCTCAGGGAAGGATGAGTTATGAGTGCTTATATGAAACAGAAGGGAAATCTCCATGACTTATTCTGGCTACCTTCAAAGTAGGTTATAAAATAAGTATTCTAGGCCAAACTTGCATCAACTTCCTATATCTGCTGTAGCAGGTGAGGCCCACATTACGTGCTTAAATCAGAGTAATGGAGATCTGTAGAAACTGGTTTCCCTTAGACAAAGGAAGCTATAGTCATAGTTGGATCTTATCTGGTTTTCTAGTGGATAGTCTGTTTCCTTGACCCTTTGCCACTTTTCAGTAGCCTGTACTTCTTGGCTTTTGGCTCTGTTTTTGGCTTCAGAAGCTTGGACAGCTACTCTGTTTCTTGAAATCGGATTCTCATTCTGCTTCTTCCCCCTTTTTTCTCAGTTGATTTAGCTTTGGATGACCAAGGACCTCCTGTATAATTCAGAATTAGCTCTGCATCTTAGCTGGTACTGGCAAGGTTAATTCTATCTGTCCCCTGACTTCTCCCGTGTCATGGCCCAAGACATGTTCACAGCTTCTAGGACTAGAATATGGAAATCTTAGGAGTTCATGAATCTGTGGCATATTCAGTACCTTATTGGAAATGGGCTGAGGAAGTACAGAGGAGGAAGGATATGGAACTGAGGACCGGGAGAAGAGCAACTATTAGGCAGGATTGAGTCCCTCCTTTGTGGAGGTGACTGAGGCTCAATCCTGCTGGGGACCTTTGAGCCAAGAATAATGAAACTCAGAATGTCCTTCTGGGGTGATACTCTGGTCATTGGCCATCAACCTTATTAATCACTTTTTCCTCTACCGCAAGACTTGAATTTCTTGGCTCAGCCAAAATATGACTCTACACAAAGGCAAGTGGGCCTAAAAAAATGAAAATACGGCATGGGGCAGCCCAATCATTCAAGAAGCCAATGCGTGGGTCTCCCTTTAAGATGGGCCTAAAAAATGAAAATACGGCGTGGGGCAGCCCAATCATTCAAGAAGCCAATGCGTGGGTCTCCCTTTAAGATGGGCTGGCTTTTCCCTCCTCCATTTTCCTGGGATGGGGGCTTTTTCCCTCTGCTGGAAAGATTTTTTTTTTCCCCCCTGAGCTGGAAGAGATCCTTTACACACCCCTGTATTTCATTCACCCTTACCATCTCTCCCTCCCACAGGGTAAGAAAAACCTGAGAATAAAAAGAATTAAGTCATTCTTTAACGGAAATTCATTCAAGTTACATTCTTTAACACAAAGTGAGATTGTGTCTTTAAAGATCTAGTGTTCCTTTGAATGTCAGATCTCTCACATGTCATGAGTTA
>NW_016107803.1:1090361-1113450 GCF_001604975.1 Cebus imitator | reverse complement strand
GTTACGAAGTAGTCAGGAAGCATGGCAACCTGACACAGTGAAAAGTGAAATTCCTGACTCAGGTTGACCACTTTAAATCTCAGGTAAGTGGCATTCACCTGAGGAATATCACCTGGACATAGTCTTGGAGGCCACAGGGGCCTTCAAAGAAAATTATCTCACCTGCAGAGGTGTGTTAGGTTTGTGCGTCTTTCCACATGAAGAGCCATAACATAAAACACTCTTCGTACTTCATGTGTGTGCAGACATGGCAAGCTCAGATCAGCACATCCCTATGTAGAGATGGGATGAGCAAGAAGATCTAAGTTGGAAGTAAGAACACTAAGGTGTCAGGAGAAGGGTGGGTTCGTACACTACTCTGGAACCTCAACACTGTGTCCTCCCAAGGGTTTCTGATTGTTGTCTTGTGGCCTTTGTGTGACTGCCATTATCTGCCACACCGGTGCTATGGAGGGTGGTCACTGTTAGCCTGTGAGTCTCCCTATCTGAGTCGGTCTGGTTCTCATCCTTTGATTCTCCAAGATAGTCCCAATGCCTCCTTTTAACTAAATATTCACTGACTACTTTGACAGAGATCTTTAGATGTGTATTTGCTTTCCTATATCTTTATATTGCCCCTAATAGAGTTTGGCTATCCCTTCCAAATCTCACGATGATACAATCCCAATATTGAACAGTGGGGCCTGGTAGGAGGTGTTTGTGTCGTGGAAGTGGATCCCTCATGGCCTGGTGCTGTCCTCACCATAGTGAGTTCTCAGGAGATCTAGTCACTCAAGTATGTGGCTCCTCCGCCTTGCCTTTCTTCAGCTTTTGCCACATGACTTTTGCAGGCTTCCCCCCCCCCCCGCCTTCCACGGTGCCCTCTCCAGAAGCGGATGCCAGTGCTGTGCTTCCCATACAGCCTGTAGAACCATGAGACAGCTAAATCTTCTTTCTTAAAAAATAGAAAGTTTAGGTATTTATTAGCAATGCAAGAATGGCCTGATGCCACTCCTAAAATGATGATAAAGATTCTGGGACACAAATTCATTAGAAACTTAAATCTTGTGGAGCAGAAAGCCCATTCTTTGTTATCCCACAGTTGCTTGGTAGGGACATGTCTGATTCTTCTCGGCCTTTCTTTGCAAGAGCCAGAGGTTGGGGGAAAAAAATCTCTAAACTATGCCAATATTTTACACAATAGTAGACATATCTTCAAGTCTTTGGTGGCGATCTATGTGTTCTGAGCACCACTTTGAGAGAAGTAAAGAACAGCAAAGGTGAGGTGCCGTGGCTTATGCATGTAATCTCAGCGCTTTGGGAGGCCTAGGTGAGTGGATCATGAGGTCAGATCCACACCACTCTGGCTAACATGGGCAAACCCAGTCTCTACTAAATATATAAAAGTTAGCTGGGGTGTAGTGGCACATGCCTATAATCCCAGCTCTTCAGGAGGCTTAGGCAGTAGAATCACTTGAACCAGAAAGTTGGAGGTGCAGTGAGCCGAGATCATGCCACTGCACTCCAGCCTGACAACAGAGCAATATTCCACCTCAGACATAAAAATTAAAGTCTGGTATGGTGTGGATGCTGCCCAGGACCGAGACCAAAGTACGTGTTTAAATAGCTGAGATTGCTCATATGTTGTATCTTTACAATCTGGCTGTGTGGGCTCATGTTTATAACAGCAATGTTACAACTGAACACAAATCCCTCTTGCCGACTAGTAATTAGCAAGTGTTGATCTCTAGGGCTTATATTGGATTTTACAGGCTGAGATTGGTCTCTAACTGGAAGGCTGTATTTCCTTTATGCTACTCAAGCACTGGAAGGAGATCTGTTCCATTGCATGTGGTTCGGACTTCTTGAGTTTTGTTGATCAAGCACCAAAGAGGGGCATGAACATTTAGTTTTATAGTGGCGATGTTGGTATTTTTGAGGCCCAAACTGAACGTTCTTGGAGTATGTTTGAATTGAAGTTGCTGGCCTAAAATACCACCTTTAGGAAGCATGGCAAATTGACACCTTGGAAAAGGGTTATTCTTGACTCAGGTTGACCACTTAAATCTCAGGAAAGACGCTAACCTAAGGCGTATCACCTGAGCACTGTCTTGGAGGCCACAGTGCCCTTCCATGGAAGTTCTCTCACCTGCAGAGGCTTACTAGGTTTGTGCTTGTTTCCACCTGAAGAGCCATAACTTCTAACACTCCTGACATCATGTTTGGAGACATGCCGAGCCCAGATCAACACATACCTAGGTAGAGATGGCATGAACAAGAAGATCGAGGTTGGGAGTATGAGCAAACTAAGAGCTCAGGAGATGAAATGAGGCTTCCTATGCTGCTCTGTGGGAGTTGAATCCACCATAGTTCAAAGGATTTCTAATTCTCCCTGTGGTCTTTAAGGATTGCCATTGCCTGCCACACTGGTGGCATAGAAAGTGGTCAATATTAGCCTGTGAGTCTCCCTATCTGAGAGGACTTTCTTAACCGCATGGGTAGAGGTTTCTCGTTCTCATTCCTTTGATTGTCCACGGTAGTCCCAGTGCCTCCTTTCAACTTAATATTCACTGACTACTCTGACCAAGAGATCTTTAGATGCATATTTGCTTTTATATTTGCTTATGTTGCCCTGATGCAGTTTGGTAATCCCCTCCAAGTCTCAGGTTGTGATGTAATTTCAAGGTGGGACAGTGGGGGCCTGACATGTGGTATTTGGGTCACGGAAGTGGATCCCTCAGCCTTAGTGCTGTCCTCACCATAGTGAGCTCTCACGAGGTGCAGTCATTCAGAAGTGTGTGGCACTCCCACCCCTCGCCGCCTTGCTCCTGCTTTTGCCATGTGACTGCAAGCTCCTTCTTTGCCTTCCATAAGCATCAGCTTCCTGAGGCCTCCCAGAAGCAGATGCCAGTGCTGTGCTTCCCGAACAGCCTGTAGAACCAGGAGACGATTGAACCTCCTTTCTTAAAAATTACCCAGTCTTGGAAACGTCTGTGTAGCAATGTGTAAGAATGGCCTGAAACAGCCCTTCTAATCTGGAATAAAAAAATCTAAAAAAGTTCAACTTTTGTAGAACAGAAATTCTAATGCTTTTTATCCCACAGTTACTTGGTGGGAACTAGTCTGATTCCCCTCGGTCTTTCTTTGCCTTAAGTGCTAGTGTTGGAAGACAAAACAAATCTTTATTATGCCTGCATTTCACACACTTGGTGGAGACACATCTCCAACTGGCTTGGAAGTTCTTAGCATTTCTTGTGGTAGGCAGGTAGAGGACAGCAGTGAAGTCACAAGAGTTTGGGGTGGTGTGGATGATACCCAGGGCTGACACTGAAATGTGTGTTTGAATAACTGAGATTGCTCATCTGCAGGCTCTTTCCAGGGTCAGTTTTGGGCTCATCTGGAAAAATCAACTTACCATGTAAACACCAACATAACTGACAATATGCTAGAAATCTTTCTTGTAGATTTCTAGTAAGTTTTATTCTCTGGGGATTACATAGGATTTTATAGGCTGAAACTTGATCTCTAACTAGAAGGCTGCATTTGTCTTTGTCCACTCAAGCTCTGGACAGAGATTTGCTTCATTGCTTGTGGTACTGAGTTGTTCAGTCTTGTGGAAGAATTACTAGAGAAGAGCATAGAGCATTTGGTTTTAAGGCAGCACCGACAATGTTTGAGTCCAAAACTCAAATTCAGATATACTCCAAGAATGTTAAATTTCTTGCCTAAGCTCTCACCTGTAGGAAGCATGACAAACGGGCAGCATGGAAAAGGATCATTCTTGACTCAGGTTGGCCATTTTAATCCCGGGTAAGAGGAATCTACCTGAGGACTGTAACCTGGTTGATGTCTTGGAGGCCACAGTGGCCTTTGGCAATTCTCATCTCACCTGCAGAGAACTGCTAGCTCTGCGTATGCTTTCACCTGAAGGGTCATTACCTGGAACAAAGCCCCCACACTGTGTCTGGAGGCATGTCAAGCCCAGGCCTCCATACAAATTTAGGTAGTGATGGGATGTGCAGGAAGATCCAGGTAGAAATGAGTAGAGTTTTTGGTGTCCCAAGTGGAATCTGAAATAATTCAATCAAACACAATTTTCTAGAGCTTTCAAATCCCACTTTTATTGATAGAAGTAACTGGGCATTTTCAAAAGGATGAGTCATGTCATTGAAAGAATAGTTAAGATTCTTATCTGATGAAGTGAGACCCGAATGTCTGCATATGGGTTTCGTAAATTCAGATCCGGAGACCTATGCTTAAGGTAGATAAACTTGTGAAAGTGACTCCAGGAATCATGAAGGAAGGGAGTAACTGAAGACAGGGTTGAAAAAGCAGCCAAAACTGTGGGGAGCATTGACGTGGTGACCTCTATGCTGTGTGCAACTCAGTCTCCCTGGGAATCCTCTAGAAAGCCACATGGAAAAATGTCATAATTGCACTTCTTGGGATTGCCTACCCTGTCCATACATGCTACATCTTGAAGGGAAGCTTCCTTTTTGTACAATGGCCGTGTACCTTGGTGCCTGAGGCCGATCTACCTTGGGAGATTTTAGAGCTCTGGTACAGTGAGCTAGAATTTTGATAGACTCAGGAATGGTACCTGAAGCATGATCTATATTTTGACAACTGAAATATCCTGTCTTTTCAATACCTAGTGGTAACCCATGTTGGGATCTTACTAGGGCCAGGTATTGTTTGGGGCTAAGAGCTATCCTGATGGTACCTCCTCAGGGTCCCGCTGAGTTTCCCAGCATCCAGTGAGCAGCTCTGCACTGACAGTGGCTTCTCAGGTTGCATCCTGAATGTTGTTATTTTTCCAGGCTGCTTCATCTATGCAGGATAATTCCACAGCCTGGGCCAGGAATCTGCTTACCCCCATCCAGATACTATGTCCACTGTAAGGATAACTCATTGCAACCTGCTGGTGCTGTGTGGCCTGTACCCAACCCGCCCTCTGACCTTCAGCTTCATTTGGACTGGAAGTGCCCGTGTGTGGTGAGAACTAAAAGCCGAACCCTTCCTTTATGACTGGACAAGGAACAGTTGCTTTGTCAGTGTCAGTAGGTCTGGTCCACTGGCCCTAAAACACTGTGAGCCTGCTTACAGCGGCTTCTAAGGTTAAGGAGAAGTAAGAAAATGGGATGTCCTCCACATCTCATTTTCATAGAGATTTCATTTACAACACTCATAGACTCTAGAATAAAGCTAGACACTCCTTTCATGCCTGGAGACTGATGTGACTTGGGTGTTAATTATGTGACCCATGCTCACGTGAAGTCGTGGTCTGATTGGTTCTGCTTAACAGTCTGTGGGGAAGAAACATTCTCCAGATTGATTTTTCACCTTCATAGGAGCAAGTAATTCCATCTGATGATTTAAATCTGCTCTGGCACTTTCTCAGAAAGGTCAGTCGCAGATGCAACAGCTTAAACACACCCGGAGGAGGCAAAGGACTGAGGGCAGAATGCACTGTACTGGAAACCTTTGGCTCTCTTCTGATGCCTGTGCAAACACCGATATGGACTGTCCCACAAAGTCTGGGTGCAGTGCCGATTGCGGTCAGCTCAGGAGCTTTGCTGCACAAGAAAGGTTCTAGTCTTGAATCCAAGAAGCATGTTTCTAAAACCATTCCCATCACCAGGATGTTAAAGTGCTTGGCTGTGTTGTTCCTGGGGCCCAAGGGTGAACCAAAGGGCTCTCTTCTGATGTGGAAGGAGCTGCTGGTTTTGCTTCCCAGGCCTTTGCTATTTTCAGGTTCTGGGGAAGTGTTTCCCAGAGCCTGGAAAGTGGTTGCCATAGAGGGAGGGTGGAGGAATCTTGGAGTGAGCAATGTGTCAGGACAACTATTCCTGGGTGCTGGGTGAGGAATGTTCTGCTTGTGGGAGCTGTGCTGACTGACAGCTCATGAACAGCAGGGACCTCGTGGCTCACTCTGAAATGGAATCTTCTCTATGATGGAGGATTTTAGCTCCCAGTTGTCTAACTCAGTCAACCTAGTTGTTAGGAAAGAATGCCCTTTTTAAGAGGTCTGACTTAAATTTGAAACAATCTGCATATGATACATTTCTACCTTAGCTGCTGGTAGAATCCAGTGTGGAAATAGCCTGGGCCCAGAGCAAGCTTAGAAATTTCAGTTGAGCTTTTCATTGAAAGTCTAAATCTATTCTCTTGTGGGCATTTGTACGTCACACATTTGATATCTAAATGAATATCAATATTTCTGATATTTCTACCCTGGAATGCTAAGATTCGTTACAATTTTCTTGGCCTTTCTTGATGCAGGGTTGTCAGAGAAACAGATCTGACGGCTCCTACGTGAAATGCAAAGTAAACAAAGTGAAGGATTGTGGATTTCCATGAACGTTGAAACTAAATTTCACAGGTGCTGTATTTTTTATGGCATCACAAATGAACACTGAGTATGGAGCTTGAATCACCTTGCTTGCAGTTACAGAAATCAGAAGTTTGAAATATGTTTCATTTAGAGAAAATGAAATTGTTAGCAAGATTGGTCTCTGAAGCAGCCAGAAATGCAGTTTCCTCACTAAGCCACTTTTAGACCCCCCGGTTAAACATGACTTGTGGCGTCTTAATCCTCAGTCTGGATCTTATTGGTGATGAGTCTGCACCATGCATTGATTTATAATTTATTCTAACTGTTGCCTCCAATTCTTCCTCTATCTTCCTTTTTATCACATTAAGGGAAAGACCCTCCTGGGTTTGGTCAGGGGAGCCCCTTGTCAGGACGATGATTGAAGTCAGCTGACTACAAACTAATGCCTTTTGTACTAATTCACCATCTCTGTGTAGCATCATGTGTTCACAGCTTTCCAGGATGGGAACATGGACTTTAGAGGACTGTCTCTGGCTGCTTTCCTTGGTACTTCACCTTGAAGTGATGCCAGGAAACCCAGAGAATGGTGAATCAGGGACTGGCTGGCAAGATATGCTTCCAATGGGGTAGGATAGAGCTGGTCACTTAGAGGTGACCGAGGCTCAATCTTGATGGGGGATCCAGAGGAGCCATGAATACTGCATTCAGAATGTCTTTCTTGGGGCCAAGAGTCTGTTTCCCACCAACTCTGTTGAGGCTTCCCCTTAAACTAAAGTAACACTTTACCCTGAGCTGCTGAGCTGTGACACTCCATGAAAACCATGGACCCAGAGGGTGAGGTTGTGGCCTGGAGTGGCCCAGTCATTCAAGTAGAATGGGACACAGCCCGGGTCTCCCCCTGCTCAGTGGAAGATAGACAAGCTCAGCCCATACTATAGCAAGGAGCTGTTCACTCCATCTTCCTGTGATGGAGGCTTTCTCCTCCTAGGGAGAGCTGCTCATACACCACTGTATCTCATTCCCCCTTGTTCTTTATCTCCTGTAATGTCTGTTTCTATTAAACATCTCAGGATGCAGAAAGTGGAAAGATTTTATTCAATGAATGACTTGTCTTAAATCTCATACTTTCTTCCCCCACAGAAAATAGTTGAGATTGTATGACTAGAGCTAAACCTTCGTCTACCTCCTGTTGTGTGTCATGTGCTAACATGGCAAGTGCTGTAGAAATCTGTGAAACTCATTGGTGTAGTGCCGGTTGTTGGTTAGACTGCCTTACAGAATGTATTGCATGTCAGCCATTGGTTTTCATTGCCATATACCATGCCTTGTTTGGGAACAAACATAATCCCAACTGCATTACATTTCAAGATGTGCTCTGTCCTGTGAGCTTCTAAGAACTGTTGTCATCCCAAATGAATTTGATCAACTAAAGCTCTTTAGATGTGTTTGGGCTAGGTACCTTCTCCCAGGCTGTGTGAACTGTTAGTGTGCTCCAACTTACTAAAGAAACTTGTACAGAATTGGCTTTATGCGGTTTCATGTGAAGAGACAGCAATATGATAGGTAGTAAAATACCATATCCTTGCAGTAAAGGGTGACAACACAAATTGGGATCTCGTGAGGACTAATTGGATCCTGGAACAAAGAGGCTGATGGAGCCTCCAAAGGGGTCCTGATGGGAGAGTTGCCCAGCATCCAATGGCTGCTCTGCACTGACAGGTGCTTCCTTAGGTTCTATCCTGATCATTGTTTCCTTCAAGCTGCTCCATTTGTTCAGAGTAATTCCACAGCTTGGAGCCAGAAAAAATCTCAGCTCAGTTTCATAAACTAGGGTCTGCTGTAAAGACAAGTCATTCCAGGCTGCTGGCTTTGAGTTCTGTACCTAGCATACCCTCTGGCCTGAAATTCCATCAGGGCTTGGCAAAGTGCAGTCCATGGAGAGAGCTGAAAAACTCCTCCTTTCTGACTAGGCAAGGGACAGCCGCCTTGTTAGTTTCAATAGGGCTGGTCCACTGACCCAGTCCTTTTTGAGACCCAGTTTAGCATTGGTATTGAAGGCTAGGAAGCACTTGAGAAATGTGGTTTTCTTTCTACCTCTTAGACCATGCAGGAAGATGATACATACCCACCTGGTGCCTGGAAAATGCTGCTTTCTCAATGGCCACTAAGCCACAGTATCCCCTTGGAACTCTTCTTTCTCCATCTATCTCTTCCCTGTTGATCATTCAGCAGGTCAAGGTCTCAGCCACTATTCACCAGCAAGTAGTTCCTTGTGCTGACAGATTTAAATAACCCAGAAGTATCTCAAGTTGGTGATGGGTGTGGAACTTTCAACTCACCTAGAAGAGACAGATCCAATACAGAATACTTGGTGCTGGAGCCTTCTGCCTTTCTCTTTTGGTACCCATGGTAACACCTGAATGTTGTCTCAGAAAATCTAGAGATGGTGTTGATGGTGGTGGCAACCGCACCACCACCTCTGGGTAAGAAGGGCTCAGTGGTCTCCCATCGAAGGGGCAGGATTTTGACATCATTCCCATCCCCATGGTGGGGAGTGCTGGGCCTGCCAGGCTCTTGGGGGCACGAATGTGAGCTGGGGTTCTCTTCTGAATATGGAAGCAGCTGCTGGTCTTGCTTTCCAGGTGTAGGACTCTTTCAGATTTGTAAGGTGATAATTTGGTGGGGAGGTGGTTCTGACAGTTGGGGCAGAGGGTGGAGAATATTCAGAACAGTTAGTGAGAAAGATTTGCTGATAGTCCTCAGTAAAAGAAATGATCAGTCTCCTGGTGCTATGCTGACCTGCAGTTCATGAAGAGCAGAGAACCTCCTGGTCCATCTGTATGGGACCCTCCCCATAGTCTAAATGGAAGGTGTCACAGCATCCATGTTGTGATCTAGGATCACAGGATAAAAAGCTTCATGTCTTCAGAAGCCTGAGACCCAGAGATGTATGAGGAGGTGGGAATACGTAGTTTAGATCCTTGCCTTGTAGCTCAGTCATTTCACAGATCAGGAAACTGACAGGGGGGTCAGAGAGTGAGGCATCCTATATTGCTGTGTGGAAACTCAATCCACTGTATTCGTGAGAGTTTTCAATTCTTGTTTTCTTGATACTTGTGCATGTCACAAGAAAGGCAGCTTGTTCCTGATCCAGGTATGAACAGATACGTTCTACGTTCTGTGCATCTTGCTATAGTTTACAAAATTGAGTGTTACATAGAACCCTTTTTCTAAGATGGGCGTTCAGCTTTTCAGGCTGTTCTTTGGGTGAACCTGTGGCTGTGTACAAGTTATCTTGGGGCGCTACCCCTATTTTAAAGGACACAGTACCCTTGCATTTCCCCCTGCCCATTTGTGTTTCCCACACAGTCCATCAAGGGCCAGATACCTTCTGGGGTGACCACTGCCCTGGGGCAGAACGGTTTGGACAACCTTGCCTGTGTCTCCCTGGCAGCTCCTGGTACAGGATCTGCCTGTGAGAACTGTTGGGGCCCATCTTAAAAGATAAAATCTAACTAGCCCTTATGAGACCCCGATTTGTGTTGTTACCAGTTACTGCAAGGATATATTTTACCACCTATCATATTGCTGTCACTTCACGTGAAACAGCATAGAGCCAATTCTGTAAACATTCCTTTAGGCACTGCTTGGCGTCTGTGGAGCCACAGTGAGTTTCTGTAGCTGGATTACCCGTGACATGGCGTAGCATGTTGGGCAAATGTGGGTTTGTTGATAAATGTCCTCTACATGAGGAGTTGTGTTCCTATAGGGACCAGCCCTACAGGGTGCTGTGAGCCCCTCTCTACAGGTGTGGAGATGAGAAACTGTGGAAATAAGTTACAAGACACCAAAAAAGAGAAAACGGAGTTTGGGCCCAGGGGTCCACTGCCAGCCAAAGCGCAGAGTCCGGCAGTGGCCCCAAGTTCCTGGATGCTCTCTGACTTTTATTGAGTACAAAGCAGGGGGCAGGGTAGGTAGGGCAAGGCATTGGTGGTCAGTGATAGGGTTAAGTAAATCACGTGTCTTGGAGATAGGAGCCAGAACTTTGAAGCAGCTGAGGGAGGAGAAAACCTTGTGTCAGCAATTTTTTATACTTCTCAAGAAAAAACAAGGACATTAAGATTTACTTTAGCATTACTAATTATATCTTTTAAGAAAAGGAGGGACCAGGTGTAAAAGTAGAACCTGAAAGTGGACATGGAACGTGACCACTGAAGCACAGCACCACAGAGAGACAATTAAGCCCCCAATGTCTGCTGACCTCTCTGACAGCCTTCAGGCCTACCACAAGAGCTTGGAGTGGAGATTTCTCCTAACTCCCCCAGGAAGGAGACATCTCGGACACCTTTGATATCTCCTTCCCAACCTGGCTAAACAGCGGGAGCTTCCCCAGCACTGGGGCTGCTGCCCCTCCGAGACGCCCTCCAGCAGCCTTTATGTGGACGTGACAGGGGCTTAGAGCATCTCACCTTAAGGTCATCTCCTGCCCGATGCCACTTCAGTTCCACATGTCATTTTGAACAGGTGCTATATTTCCCGTGGTACTGTGAAGTCACCATAGCATTAGGAGTTTAAATATAAATTGTTGTAGAGAGATGAGAGGGTTTAAAATAGTCATTTGGCAAAAATGAAGGTGTTGGCAAGGTTGTCTTTTGAACTGGGCTGCTCTGTTGGACAATGTGTTTCATGCCTTTAGCTACCTTTAGAGACCCCTGCATTCCTTACCTTGTGGCTCCTTCTGTAACCTTCGGTGTGGAACCCTCTTCAGCCTCTTCTGTCACCTTCAGGTGGGACCAGCTCTGGCTGCCCAGTGAGCGCCACATCTGGAATCCTGACTCTCGCCTCCAATCTTCCCTGCCTCTCCCACTTGCACACTGGAAGCACTTTCCTGACATTGCTGCCCTGGGAAATCCAGGGAATCTCTGTACTTTCAAACAAGATGAGCAAGCTCCGTTCCATCTCTCCCCTTCATTCCCCCACTGCCATGTAGCATAACACATTCACGGGATCTCAGGACTTGGATGAGGATTTAGAGGATCCTTCATCTGCGTACTCTATGGGTTCCTTATTTGAAAGTGATCCAAGGAAGCCCAGAGGAGAGTGAAAGGGTGACAAAGTAGGGCAGCCATTGAAGAGGGCTTAGGATTGAGCTGGTCACTGATGGAGGTAACCAAGACTCAACCCTGCTGGGGAACCTGCAGGAAACATGAGCAATTGATCTCAGAACCTCCCTCCTGGAGGCTACATTCCAGTTTAACCCACTACCTCTGTAACATGTTGTTAATTTTCTTCTTACCCCAGATATCTATTCCCCTGAATTTCTGGGGTACCTTGCAGGAAAACAAGCTAGCTGAGAGGATGAGGACATGGCCTGGGGTAGCTCAGTCATTCAAGTAGAATGTGCAACTGCCTGCGTTTCTGTCTCAGCAGAAGACAAGCTCAGTGCCTACTGCAGAAAAAGCTCCACACTCTTCCTTACTGTGATATGGGGACTTTCTACTTCTGGGAGAGCTGCTACACACCCCTTTATCTTTCACCCTTGTCCTATAACTGTCTCCTGCAACATCTGTTTCTATTAGGGACTTGAGAATGAGAATAAAGAATAGAGATGACTGATCATTATATTCAAAGGATGTTTTGTCCTTTAAGTCTCATGCTTTCTATCACAGGGAAGAGGCGAGGCTGTTTGAAGCAACAGCTAAAATATCATCTATTTTCTTTCTATATCACTTGTAATAAGCTGTTAGAGCTGCTGAAATTTGCAATGCACATGGGAATGTAATGCATACTCTTGGTCAGATTTCCATTCTTGTAAGATGTCAATTTTTACTTACTGCTATAGAACATGCTTCTTAGGAATAAATTAGATTCAAACTATTTTAACATTTAGATTGTGTGTGCTTTCACATGGTACTGAGCTTCTAAGAACAGTTGTCATCCCATTTCAAATTGAGCCATTGATCTTTTTGTCAGAATTTATTTTTCCCTCCAACATTACCACTTTCTTTGCTCTCTTGAGTTGGAGGGGTGGGTTGGAATTGAGATTCCAGCCAAAAGACTCTGGCTTCTAATTGAAATGTGTATGGTTGAATAAGCTGCTGTGGACCTCTTCTCTTGTTTGCGGTCCTGGCAGGACTAACCCAGGTGCCTGTATCCACCATACCCGGTACTGTCTTCCCATGTAAGCTGCTCACTAATGTGTTTGGTTCTAATTTTGCAATCCTCCATGGGTTTTCTCTTCTATTATCTCAGCCTCTGAATATAGTCTAGGTTGTTCTCTGACCCCTGCCTGACTGAACCTGATTTTGTTTCCACATGAGGGTCATTATTAAGCCAAAGGATTTACCATGCTTCCCGTGAGGTTTCTCACTACTTTGCTCTTCTGGTAGAGAAACTCACTCCATTTCAGGCTCATAACATTGACTATATGGGGTAAGTATTGATTGGGTCTGGGTCACCAGAGTCTTTCCCCACTGGCTCTCCTATGTCTTGAGACCTCAGTCTCTGGTGTTCAGTCTTCCCCACCATTGCTCCCTTTGCTGTGGTCAAGCATAGAGTTTAAGGGCCCGGCAACATTCATGCTGTAGCACTGGCCCTTCCAAGTCTCTTTTCCCTCCTCCCGATGTTCTTAGGGTGAGCCCCAAGTGCAGCTGCCTATGGTCATAGCAGTCTGTCCTCTTTATAGACCAGCTCTGATTTTCTTTCTTGGTGTGAGTGGGTTGATGAAGGATGTGTCTAGTTAGAAAAGCTTCCTGCTTAATGTCTTGGATACAGAATCAAGGTTTGCATTCTAGCTCCAGGGCACAGTTGCACAGCCTATGCTGTAACAGGGGTGGCAGGCCAGTTCCATTCATGACAGGGCCGTTCCTCTTGTAATGCCTTCTGCAAAGGTAGATGGGATCCACCTTGATACCATGTTCTATGTAAAAGTCTTAATCCTTCTGTCCTGCCGATTTAAAGTCCTGCCCACAAGAGAAAAATAAGCTGCATTTTTAGCTTATTGGGATTCTTGGCATAGTATAGCATGGGTCAGGGTTGGCTAGATTAAGTCTGCCTAACCGGATCTTCCAGATTCTTGACCTGGAATTTGGTAGACTTGGGGGCTAAGGAGGTACTGACACTGGTACCGGGGGAAGGAGCCAGGCCTCATATGCTGCTGTATGAAAACTGTCTATTGTACTTCAGAAGGTTTATACTTGTATTTTTTTTGGTTCACCTCTGTCCTGAGGGATACACTTTGTTCCCTATTGATGCATGGCCAGGTGTGTGCTACTTGGTGTGGATCTGTTGTTGAATTCAGTAAATCTATTGAACCAAGGACCTTCTTTGGTTCTGTTAGCTGGGTCTGCAGCTTTGAAAAATATTCCTTGAGTGAATGAAGAAATGGGTGTGTACAGACTTATCTTAGGTTTCTACCTCTGTTCTGATAGATCCATCTCAGCATCTTTGCATCTCAACAGTTCTAATCCTGTGGTTTAGGCACAGGTGGTCATGGGTGTTAAACTTCCAGGGATGACCATTGCACTAGGGAAAAAATGCTTGAAGAAGGACCTGGCCTGTCTCTCCTCCGTAGCTCTCTGCTTACAGTTACCCAGTGTTACTGGGCACTGCCTGGCTTCTCTGCTGAGCAATGGTGAATTTTTCTAGCTTGACTCCTAGTGATGTGGTCTGTTGGCAATATGTGGCTTTGTTCACAGATGTCCCTTTAAGGAATTTGTTTCCACTTCAGGCCTTGTTCAGCTGGTGCTTCTCAGAATAGTGGATTTGACTTAGACAGTGTCCTGGGAATTTGGTAATCGCCATAAATAAGGCTGTATCTGCCTCTAAGCTGAGCTATGCTTCAAATCTGAAAATGTTTCAATGAAAGGTAGCCTACTGCAACGATTGGGGGGTTGTGTCTTTCTTAGGGGTTGTCTAGAAAAATGTGCACCTTTTCTGTATAAAGGAAGAGAAGAGGCTTTGACTTGTACTGGTGGTAGGAGGATTAAATTACAGAATCACTGAGTAATACTGTATACATCTTATTTCTTCTAGAGAAGATTTGCTAAGCTGTCTTTCAGACATTAACACAAATAAGTTTGGAATTTAATGAACAAAATTTGTCATTGTAATTTCAATTAGAAATTCAAACATGTGCTTGAATTCATTTGTGACATAATTGGGCACTTCCATCGTGACCTTGCCTGTGAAAGAAGAGTTAAGAGTCCTCTCCTTTCCAGTGTGATGGGAAATTGGAGCGCTTTAGTCTGGACTTGATAAATTCCAATCCCAAGTGCTATAGGCTTGAGGTAGATGATATTGTGGAAGTGATCCCAGAAACCCAGGGTGAAATGCTGAGTGAGAGACAGGGTGAGGTCACCAGCCAGAGGTGGGCAGAGCATTGAGCTGATCACAGCTAGGCTGTGTGTGGCTCAGTCCCTCTGGGAGTGCTCAACAGAACCACATCAAATACATCTCAGAAGGCCCTAGCTAGAAACATGTGGGTCTCCAACTTGGTCTATCTTGTTGATGAAGCTCAATCTCTGCACAGCTTAAATGTCTCCTTGTGCCCGAGGCTGAGCAGTCTTGGTTGAATTTAGAGAAAATGTTAGAGCCCTCACCTTGAGAAAAGGTCATAGCAAAGTGTTCTGGTGGGATAGGACTGCAAACATGGTGCCATTCTGCAAAGCTGTGCAGACAACATGGAGGTCACAAAGATGTCACTGAGCTTCCCAGCTGCTGCCGCACCTGCCTATGCATTCCAAAAGATTCCAACATTCCTGGAATCTTTAAGAAAGGGACAAAATTATTTTTCCTTTAGTAAAGGGAGAAAATTCGTCCTACAGTATGATTCTTCATGTTACATAGCAGAAGACTGACCTCCCTCCTCTTGTGAAGGGTCTTCACCTTGTGTTAAGCCCTGTGGATTGTAATGAAGGCTGGCTTTGGGATGTGACATCTTCAGAAACATCCAAGACTGCATCAATGCAAAGAGAGGTATATTGGAACCATGGTCCTGCTGTGTTCACTGCAATGTCTAACCCTTGTTCCAGGTTGTTTCAGGCACCAAGGTCTGGGTGGTTTTAGATGGAACGAGGAGAGGGATTCCAAGGCTACTTTACCTTAACTTTCTGCAAGTATTTGTGGGTTTTGTGTAATCTGCATTCTGCCAAACCCTTGTAGTCACAGCCAGGATGTCCCTTAACTTGTCTGCCTGATACTCTTGCTGCTTATGTCTTGTCAGAGGTTCTTGACTTCCCTGTGTATCTGACATGGTCCAAGTGAGGTTCTCACCCTCTGGATATTGTGGAAGAGGCTTTGGCTCTGATTTCTCTCTAGATGAGGCCACAGGATGTGGTTACACGGGCAGTGTTCATGTGAGCCTGGCCTCACATATCTCCAACTCAGATTCACTCACATGGGTTGACAAATCTCTGGCTCCTCCCTAACTTAGCACAAGGTCATCTCTCAGGGGCTGTCTTCAAGGTAGGTAAATGGAGTGCCATAAAGTGGCAGATCCTTCAGGTGACAGTGCCTTTCATCCTGATTTCCCATTGGTTGTGGTTGTTTGAGAATGATGACACATGGGTTTCGATTCCCAAGTACATGGTAGGGATGTAACCCTGAGCCCAAATTCCTGAAGTCCCGATGATCCTCCATCCTGCTCTGAAGGGCTTTTAGGAAGAATATGATTGAGAAATTAAAATGCTGACACTTGTCCCATTTGATTAGCTTGCCACTGTTTCTCCAATTAGAGGAAGTGGGAATGCCAGCCATGAGGAAAACAGTGCCTTTTACCTTCCATGCTGCATGCGTCCTTTTCCCTGAATGCTGAGGTTTGAAGATGCTCTGGCCTGACCCTGGGTTCCTTCCCAGTTGACCCCTAATCAAGCCCCTCATGGAGAGTGTCTCACTGGAGTTCCCCCACCGTAGGATGTATGCAGCAGCTCTGAGTGGGTCCTGTGATTCCCATACATGTATAAGGCAGTTTTTGCAGGTTCTTGCCTGTGCAGCTGTGATTCTGATGGCTATGATTGCTACGTTCCTGTAAGCACACCCTGAGTCCAACCAGGTAACTGCTCTCCTGCAGTGTCTAATTTATGCTACCTCTGCTGGACTTGAATTTGTATCTAGGCTGAGAAATGTCCAAGCCAGGGAACTTAGGACAGTGACAGAATTGGCTATCTTATGCTTCATTGTGAGCAGTTACCATAATACAATGGATAGTAAAATGCCTTGTCTATTCGGTCACCAGAAGACACATGTGTTGCGATCTCATAAGAACGAGGTGAGGCCTGGGGCTTAGGCTGATGGAGCTTCCTACAGGGTCCTCATGAGAGGTGCCCAATGTCCCATGAGCAGCTCTGCAGTAACAGGTACTGCTTTGGGTTTTATCATGAACATTCTTCTGCCTTTAGGCTTCTTCATCCAAGCAGGATAGTTCCACAGCTGGAGCAAGGAAAGTTCTCAGTAGCTGAGATTGGGACAGTGAGTTCTCTCTGGAGGTAATTTGTGTCAGGCTACCTGCACTGAAATGCCTGTATACAACCCATCCTTCAGTCCAAAAGTCTATCAGATCAGGGAAATGTCTGGAATGTGTATAGAACTGAAAATGCCTGATGTTCCAGCTAGGCAAAGAACAACTGCTTGGTCAGTTTTGATAGGGCTGGTAAACTGGCCTTATTCCTCCAGCATGAGATCTGCTCGCAGGTGCATCGAAGGCTCAGGAGTTCTAAGGACATGCAATGTCCTCTGCCTGATTCTTAAACCATAGAGGGGAAGAGATACTCCTCCCTCATGCCTGGAAACTGAAGTGTTCTGTTAATTATATGCCCTATATTTGCATAGAGCTCTTCTATGACTGTCTTCTCTAGAATGTTCAGCAGAGTTTTAAACTGAATCAGTGTTTACCTTGAAGCGAGCAGGGAGTTTCCCATGGTGAGAGATTTAAATCTGCTGTGGCAGTTCCTCAAGTCAGTAGTAGATGCAGTATTTTAGAAACTAACCCAGAGGAGACAGAGTAATGCAGAACATGGTTCTAGCAGCTTGAGCTTGGCTTTTCTGGTGCCTTGGATATCCACAGAAGCTTGTTGTCTCTGTCAGTCTGGGGTGGTGCTCATAAAGGCAGCAGTAGCACAGTCTCTTTTGGGAAGGAAAAGCTCAGTCATCTCTGATCCAAGGGGCATGATTTGAAATTATTCCCATCCTTGTGTTGTGTAAATGCTAGGGCTGCCTGGCTATTTGAGGCACAAGTATCATCCATATTTGTCTTCTGTGACCTGGATTCAACTATTGTTTTTTGTTCTCCAAGTCTGGGACTATTTTAAACCTTTTTTGCCAATACTTTTTTTGAGAGGAGGTGATTGAGGCAGCCTAATAATGGCTCCATAAAGGGAGAGTGGAGAGTGTCAGTGTGGTCTGTGAGAAAGACTTACTGGTTGTCAGTCCTCAGAAAGGTCTGCCTCTCCTGGTGCTGTACTGACCTGCAGCTCATGAAGTGCAGGGACATCATGGTCCACCCTGAAATGGGATCATCTACTAGTTCTAGCCTGTCTAGCATGGAAATGGTGAGAATGCTTCCTGCTGTCTTAGTCCAACTGGTTGTCAAGAGAGGATGATATTTTGAGAAATGCTGCCATTTCTTTGTTGTCTGGAATAACTGGTATCATCTCTTGACTGTTGGAATCTAGTGAGGAAGTTATTCCAACCACAATTTTGGGGGGGTGGGTTTTTAACTATATATTTGTTTTTTTTTTCCACAGAAAACCTAAATAATCAGGATCTACTTTTGTTCTGTAAAATGTAAGATACATCCTCCATGGCATTGATGCATGTTCATTTCAAACACAAAATTACAAGTATGCATTTAATAATGTATACAACATTTCTACTGGGATGCTAGAATGACATCAATTGAATTGCCTCCAATTTTTTCCTGAGGAGTTTTCTCAGGGAAGGATGAGTTATGAGTACTTATATGAAATAGAAGGGAAATATACATGACTTACTCTGGCTATCTTCAAAGTAGGTTATAAAATAAGTATTCTAGACAAGACTTGCATCAACTCCCTATATCTGCTATAACAGGTGAGGACCAAGTTGCCTGCTTAAATTAGAGTGATGGAGATCCATAGATAGAAACTCCTTTCCCTTAGACAAAGGAAGGTATAGTAATAGTTGGATCTTACCTGGTTTACTAGTGGACAGTCTGTTTCCTTTACCCTTCCCCACTTTTTAGCACCCCATGATTCTTGACTTTTGGCTCCGTTTTTGGCTTCAGAAGCTTGGACAGCTGCTCTGTGTCTTGAAATTCAATTCTCATTCTGCTTCCTCCATCTTCTTTCTCTGTTGAATCAACTTTGGATGACCAAGGACCTCCTGTGTAATTCAGAAATAGCTCTGCATCTTAGCTGATACTGGCAAGGTTAATTCCATCTGTCCCCTGACTTCCCCATTGTCATGGCCCAAAACATGTTCACAGCTTCTAGGACTAGAATATGGAAATCTTAGGAGTTCATGAATCTGTGGCATATTCAGTGCCTTCTTTGGAAATGGGCTGAGGCAGTACAGAGGAGGAGGGATATGGAACTGAGGACAGGGAGAAGAGCAGCCATTAGAGCAGGCAGGATTGAGTTCCTCCTTTGTGGAGGTGACTGAGGCTCAATCCTGCTGGGGACTTTGAGCCAAGAATAATGAAACTCAGAATGTCCTTCTGGGGTATACTCTGGTCATTGGCCATCAACCTTACTAGTCACTTTTTCCCCTACCCCAAGGCATGAATTTCTTGGCTCAGCCAAAATAGGACTCTGCATAAAAGCAAGTTGGCTTAGAGGATGAAAATACGGCTTGGGGCAGCCAGTCATTCAAGAAGCCAATGCCTGGGTCTCCCTTTAAGATGGGCTAGCTTTTCCCTCCATTTTCCTACGATGGGGGCTTTTCCCTCTGCTGGAAAGATTGTTTTTTTCCCCTGAGCTGGGAGAGATCCTTTACACACCCTGTATTTCATTCACCCTTACCATCTCTCCCTCCCACAGGATAAGAAAAATCTGAGAATAAAAAGAATTAGGTCATTCTTTAACAGAAGTTCATTCAAGTTTCATTCTCTAACACAAAGTGAGATTGTGTCTTTAAAGCTCTTGTGTTCCTTTGAATGTCAGATCTCTCACATGTCATGAGTTAAATTACAGAGGAAATGTGCAAATCTCATTCCTTCAAGGGGATGTAATAGAAGTTATGGTGTGTTAGTACTCCATGTACTTAACTTGATTTGCTGTTACAGACATGATGCCTCAGACACTGGTCCTTAAATTTTCTCCAGGGAAGTTTAAATGTTGAAGTTAAAGTTGAACTTCTCCTGTAGGTTTTTCTTGCACATGTACTTGGCACCAATAGAAACAGGATTTATCAGAAAGCTGGGATCCTGTGCTTACTATGGGTGACACTGTGCTTCTCCTTGATACCCAGTACTCACCTTCGATTTACAGACCTCCTGCCCAAAGTCCTGAGCAAGAGATTGTATGGGATTGAAAAACAGCTGTTGGTTATGCTTTCTAGACATTAGTCCTCTTTGCTTTATTTTTGGAGATGTTCAAATCTTTGGTGATTGAGTTTTGTTTCTACATAGCAACCGCTATATCAAAGGGGAATCCCCTCTCAAGCTCAACTGCTCCTTTAGTGATAAGTCTAAACTTCTTACCATGTCTTGTCCTTCTGTTAGATACCTCCTGTCACCTATCGTTGTGCTCAAAACGCTGTGATTTTAAAAAACACTGCCGCCGTGACCCTTGTCCTTGTTAGGAATTTCCATCAGTGTTTGGAGAATGTCAACTGTAGATGTGGGTTGGTGGCCATGAGAAGATGTGTGTTTACAGGGTTCTTTTTTGGTAAGAAATGGTTATGGAATTGTCTAGGAGTGAGTAAATTCTTGTTGCACGAGGCAGTGTTTGTGCAAAATCTGTCCTCTTCCATATAAGCCAATAATCCTACACTGAAGAAATGAGGGTTCTCTCTCCTCCCTACTAAAAGTCCGTACAAAGTTAGTACTATACGCTATGACCTTCAATACTGACAGGCCTAACAGGGATGTGCAGGAATGCTGTGTGTTCTACAGTGCATTTCTCCTTCAGCTGCTTTGTTGCTGATCTTCCCTGTGCTGCCTGATCCAGGAGAGTCCACAGTGGTGGCTGATCCAGGGAGCAGCCTACAGAGACAAGCCATAAATACAAGCTTGCATTCCAGTGATAGTTCTCCTGGGCGATTGTTTCTGATGTCTTGGAGGGTTGATGCTACAGCTGGAAGTAGAGAGTAGAGGCAACTTTGGTTTCCGTGGGGGACTCCAAACTGATGTCTAATCAGTGGATGCTCTAGTCCCTTATGGGAAGTATCGTAGTATTTGTGAATAACCTGTGCATATCCTGTTGTATATTTAAACTCATCGCTAGACTGTGATACCTACTGAATGGAAATGCTATGTATGTAGTTGTTGTAGTATTTAGGAAATAGTGACAAGGAAAATTTTGCATGTGGTCAGTACAGATGTAACTATCCGAGGTCTCAGTCCATAGTACTTATCAACACCAACGTAACATTTTCTTTGAGCATTTAGACGGCATTTTTTTTTTTTTTGTGACGTGAATGTGCGTGTGAAAACTCACCAAAACCTTGGTTCTTCACTCTTGGTAACTCTTCCATGATGATGATGATTATTGTATGGTGCCTACAGTTACCATGTTTTGTGGTAAAGTGACGTATGGCACTGTAATAAGCAATAAGACAGTAGTGTAACTGAAACTCTGACATGAAAGGGACCATCTGTATCTGAAGAAACAGATTCCAACTGTAGATGTTGATGGTCTATATGTTTATGCCCAATAGTAGTGTCCATTTACAAGGAGTATCTTTTTCATCTCTTTATGTGAGTCCTCATGTGTTAGGTGAGTTTCTTGAAGTAAAAAGATACTGGGTTGGTGAATTCTTATCTATTCTGCGATTCTGTATCTCTTAAGTGAATGATTCAAATAATTTCCATTCAATGTTTTGAGATGTGAGGAACTATACAGTTCATCATGCTGTTTGTTGGCTGAATGCCTTTTTTTCCCCCACTGTGTTACTGTTTTATAGGCTCTGAGATGTGTGCTTTGTAAAGCGTCTGTTCTGGCTGGGCGCAGTGGCTCATGCCTGTAATACCAGCACTTTGGGAGTTTAAGACTGATGGATCATGAGGTCAGGAGACGGAGGCCAACACCGTGAAACCTCATCTCTACTAAAATACAAAAAATTAGCCAGGTGTAGTGGTGCACACCTGTAGTCCCAGCTACTCAGGAGGCTTTGGAGAATTACTTGATTCCAGGAGGCAGAGACTGCAGTGAGCCAAAATTTCATCACAGCACTCCAGCCTGGCAAGAGAGCAAGTCTCCCTCTCAAAATGTTCTGCTCCTGGTGTCTTTTAAGGCTTGTTTCTAGGTTTAGAGCTCCTATAGCAGTTCAATGTACCCTGCATGATAGTGGTAAATTCTCTCAGCATCTGTTTGTCTGAAAAAAAGACTTTATCTTTCATTTGCAAAGCTAAGTTTGGCTGGATACAAAATTCTTTACTAATAGTAAAGGTATCTCATTGGCTATAACATCTCAGACATACCCTGCCATTTAGGAGTCTCCACTTACCTTTGTAGGAAGAAGATAGTCCTGAAGGTGGAACAAGGGTGTTCATAACCACCAGCTCAGAGACCTGTTTATAAATCAGTTTACCCCAGTTGGTCCCTCGAGAGCACTCATTCTCACATGCCCAGCATGCATGATCTTCGGCCACCTGCCACTCTGGTATGGAAGGTGGTCAACGTTAGCCTATGATCTCCATATCTGGGAGAAGACGCGTGCTTAGAAAGAGAGGTTTGTCTTGTTTCTTCCTTTGACTCTCCATTATAGTCCCAGTATTTCCTTCCACCTACATATTACCTGGCTGCTGTGACCAAGAGATTTCCTGATGCATGCTTGATTTTTCTGTATCTCCTTCTCCTGTCCCAAAAAGCAAATGATCCTAGGCCAAAAACTCAATACAGGCTTGAAATTGATCTTCTGGAGCAGAAATCCTGTCCCACTATTGCTTGGTGTGATCAAGTCTGAGCTCTCTCAGCCTTTCTTTTTCTTCAGTGCCAGAAGCTGGAAAACACCTCAGTATTATGACTGCAATGGACACACCTATACCTGGAAAGACGTATCTGTCTCGGTGGTTAATCTAGGTGTTTTTAACACTCCCTCTATTACAGATGTAAAGAATAGTGAAGTAAAATGTTTTGGGAAGGCATGGATGATACCCAGGACTGAGACAGGAATGTGTTTCAACTGAGACTGGATAGATATTGCAGATGAGCACTTTGGGTTTGGCAGGATCATTTGGAAGAACCAGTTTAGCATATTTATAACACAGACATAAACTTACAAGTTAGAAATCCTCAGGGATTTCCAGTGTGTCCAGTTTCTGTTCTCTACATTTGCTAGATTTTATAGGCTGAGACTTGTTCCCTAACTGGAAGGCAGCATCTCCTCTTTCCACTCAAATTCTGGCAGGAGATTTTCTTCATTCCATGTGATTCGGGGTAGTTCAGTCTTAAGGAAGAAGCATGAAAGAGCACAGAACATTGGGTTTTAAAGCAGTATCAGTACCTTTGAGTCCAACAGTCAAATTCAAATATGCTCCAAGAATGTTACGAAGTAGTCAGGAAGCATGGCAACCTGACACAGTGAAAAGTGAAATTCCTGACTCAGGTTGACCACTTTAAATCTCAGGTAAGTGGCATT
>NW_016107803.1:1084808-1088406 GCF_001604975.1 Cebus imitator | reverse complement strand
TGAGGGGTATCACCTGAGCACTGTCTTGGAGGCCACAGTGCCCTTCCATGGAAGTTCTCTCACCTGCAGAGGCTTGCTAGGTTTGTGCTTGTTTCCACCTGAAGAGCCATAAGTTGTAACACTCCTGACATCATGTTTGGAGACATACCGAGCCCTGATCAACATACCTAGGTAGAGATGGCATGAACAAGAAGATCGAGGTTGGGAGTATGAGCAAACTAAGAGCTCAGGAGATGAAATGAGGCTTTCTATGCTGCTCTGTGGGAGCTGAATCCTCCATAGTTCAAAGGATTTCTAATTCTCTCTCCCTGCGGTCTTGAGGATTGCCATTGCCTGCCACACTGGTGGCATAGAAAGTGGTCAATATTAGCCTGTGAGTCTCCCTATCTGAGTGGAGGTTCTTACCCACATGGGTAGAGGTTTCTCGTTCTCATTCCTTTGATTGTCAACGGTAGTCCCAGTGCCTCCTTTCAACTAAATATTCACTGACTACTCTGACCAAGAGATCTTTAGATGCATATTTGCTTTTATATTTGCTTATGTTGCCCTGATGCAGTTTGGTAATCCCCTCCAAGTCTCAGGTTGTGATGTAATTTCAAGGTGGGACAGTGGGGGCCTGACATGTGGTATTTGGGTCACGGAAGTGGATCCCTCAGCCTTAGTGCTGTCCTCACCATAGTGAGCTCTCACGAGGTGCAGTCATTCAGAAGTGTGTGGCACTCCCACCCCTCGCCGCCTTGCTCCTGCTTTTGCCATGTGACTGCAAGCTCCTTCTTTGCCTTCCATAAGCATCAGCTTCCTGAGGCCTCCCAGAAGCAGATGCCAGTGCTGTGCTTCCTGAACAGCCTGTAGAACGAGGAGACGATTGAACCTCCTTTCTTAAAACTTACCCAGTCTTGGAGACGTCTGTGTAGCAATGTGTAAGAATGGCCTGAAACAGCCCTTCTAATCTGGAATAAAAAAATCTAAAAAAGTTCAACTTTTGTAGAACAGAAATTCTAATGCTTTTTTTCCCACAGTTACTTGGTGGGAACTAGTCTGATTCCCCTCGGTCTTTCTTTGCCTTAAGTGCTAGTGTTGGAAGACAAAACAAATCTTTATTACGCCTGCATTTCACACACTTGGTGGACACACATCTCCAACTGGCTTGGAAATTTTTAGCATTTCTTGTGGTAGGCAGGTAGAGGACAGCAGTGAAGTCACAAGAGTTTGGGGTGGTGCGGATGATACCCAGGGCTGACACTGAAATGTGTGTTTGAATAACTGAGATTGCTCATCTGCAGGCTCTTTCCTGGGTCAGTTTTGGCCTCATCTGGAAACATCAACTTACCATGTAAACACCAACATGACTGACAATATGCTAGAAATCTTTCTTGTAGATTTCTAGTAGGTTTTATTCTCTGGGGATTACATAGGATTTTATAGGCTGAGACTTGATCTCTAACTAGAAGGCTGCATTTGTCTTTGTCCACTCGAGCTCTGGACAGAGATTTGCTTCATTGCTTGTGGTTCTGAGTTGTTCAGTCTTGTGGAAGTATTACTAGAGAAGAGCATAGAGCATTTGGTTTTAAGGCAGCACCGTCAATGTTTGAGTCCAAAACTCAAATTCAGATACACTCCAAGAATGTTAAGCTTCTTGCCTAAACTCTCACCTGTAGGAAGCATGACAAACTGGCAGCATGGAAAAGGATCATTCTTGACTCAGGTTGGCCATTTTAATCCCGGGTAAGAGGAATCTACCTGAGGACTGTAACCTGGTTGATGTCTTGGAGGCCACAGTGGCCTTTGGCAATTCTCATCTCACCTGCAGAGAACTGCTAGCTCTGCGTATGCTTTCACCTGAAGGGTCATTACCTGGAACAAAGCCCCCACACTGTGTCTGGAGGCATGTCAAGCCCTGGCCTCCATACAAATTTAGGTAGTGATGGGATGTGCCGGAAGATCCAGGTAGAAATGAGTAGAGTTTTTGGTGTCCCAAGTGGAATCTGAAATAATTCAATCAAACACAATTTTCTAGAGCTTTCAAATCCCACTTTTATTGCTAGAAGTAACTGGGCATTTTCAAATGGATGAGTCATGCCAGTGAAAGAATAGTTAAGATTCTTATCTGATGAAGTGAGACCCGAGTGTCTGCATTTGGATTTTGTAAATTCAGATCCGGGAACCTATGCTTGAGGTAGATAAACTTGTGAAAGTGACTCTAGGAATCATGAAGGAAGGGAGTAACTGAAGACAGGGTTGAAAAGGCAGCCACAACTGTGGGGAGCATTGACGTGGTTACCTCTATGCTGTGTGCAACTTGGTCTCCCTGGGAATCCTCTAGAAAGCCACATGGAAAATGTCATAATTGCACTCTTTGGGATTGCCTACCCTGTGCATACATCCTACATCTTTAAGGGAAGTTTCCTTTTTGTACTATGGCAGTGTACCTTGGTGCCTGATTTCTATCTACCTTGGGAGATTTTAGAGCTCTGGTACAGTGAGCTAGAATTTTGATAGACTCAGTAATGGTATCTGAAGCATGATCTATATTTTGGCAACTGAAATACCTTGTCTTTTCAATACCTAGTGGTAACCCATGTTGGGATCTTACTAGGGCCAGGTATGGTTTGGGGCTAAGAGCCATCCTGATGGTACCTCCTCAGGGTCCCGCTGAGTTGCCCAGCATCCAGTGAGCAGCTCTGCACTGACAGTGGCTTCTCAGGTTGCATCCTGAATGTTGTCATTTTTTCAGGCTGCTTCATCTATGCAGGATAATTCTACAGCCTGGGCCAGGAATCTGCTTACCCCCATCCAGAGACTGAGTCCACTGTAAGGATAACTCACTGCAAGCTGTTGGTGCTGTGGGGCCTGTACCCAACCCGCCCTGTGACCTTCAGCTTCATTTGGACTGGAAATGCCCATGTGTGGTGAGAACGAAAAACCAAACCCTTCCTTTATGACTGGACAGGGAACAGTTGCCAAAATTGCATCACAGCACTCCAGTCTGGCAACAGAGCAAGACTCCCTCTCAAAACAATGTTCTGTTCTGGTGTCTTTTAGGGCTTGTTTCAGGATTTACAGCTGCTATTGCAGTTCAATGTACCTGGCTTGATAGTGATAAATTCTCTCAGCATTTGTTTGTCTGAAAAGGACTTTATCTTCCATTTATGAAGCTAAGTTTTGCTGGATACAGAATTCTTTATAATAGTTTTAAGGATGCTGAAGATAGAACCCCAGCCCCTTCTAACTTGGAGGGTTTCTGCTGAGAAATCTGCTGTTAAGCTGGTAGGTGTTCCTTTATAGGTTATCTCATGCTTTTGCCTCATAGCTCTTAAGATTATTTCATCTTGACTTCAGATAGCCTGATGACTATGTGCCTAGGTGTAATGTTTCTGTGATGAATTTCCTGGGTATTTTTTGAGCTGCTGGCATTTGGACGTCTAGATCTGTAGCAAGGCCTGTGGAGTTTTCCTCGATTGCTTCCTCCTAAGTTTTCCAAACTTAGATTTCTTCAGGAACACCAATTATTCTTAGGTTGGTTGTGTAACATAATCCGAGACTTATTGCAGCCTTTTTTGTGTTCTTCTTTGTCATATTGGGTTAGTTCAAAAGCCTT
>NW_016107803.1:988503-1083058 GCF_001604975.1 Cebus imitator | reverse complement strand
TGAAAGATGATTTTATTCAGCAGCAGCTCTCATCAACAGCTTTCTCACAGTGGCTCTTTTACACAGCTTAAACTAGCTCTCTCATGAGGAACTTTTCTTACACTGTCCACCTTTATCTCACTGTCTGCTCTAGCTCTGAGGCTCATGCTGTCCCCACACCTGCAGCTGTGCATGGTCGGCTCTCCCTTGCCTTTAAGGTCAGCAGCTTAACTCTTCCTCTCTCTGTGGGCATGAGCAAACCAAGCTCTGCCCATGCTCCGTCCTGTCTGTCTGCAAGATGCACTGGGTTATTTCTGTTTCTTGGGGTGCCAGTGCTCCCGCCATGTCAAGCCATGTTGAGCCCAGCCCCCAAGAGCTCCTGGACAGCATCAGCATGACAGTTACACCTTTTACAGACAATAGTGACTTAGAGCCAAGTATGAACTTAAACAGGTTATATGACAAGTGGATGTATGCACTTGGGCACCAAGCTCACTGAATTGTACAGGCCTGGATATCCACCTCGGCCTACTCCTTGACCAAAGCACAGCCATAACCTTATGTGGCAGTACACCACTGGAAAAGGGAAGAAAGCCTCAAGAGAGAATTTGTACATCTTCTGAAACACACTGTGCATGCTTACCTCTCAAGGGTAAGGAGGGTCCTGTGCATGTGGACAGCCCACCCTAAGGGAAGAATCACAGGGAAGGGGCCAGCATATAAAGTCCTAGGATCAAAGTTAAACATAGCCCTTGACCCTCACATGCTCACTTGGGTCCTTTCCAAATGAACTTTCCTTTCTCTCCTGCTCTAAAGCCTTTTTAACTAAACTTCCATTTGGTTTTGAAAATTTCCTCAGTCTTTCTGCCTACACCCCTCAACTGAATTCCTTATTCTAAGGGTGCCAGAATTGAGACTGCTGCAGACCCATGCAGATTCACCACTGGTAGCTTAAATACCTTCCATAGGTAACAGTACCTGTACTTGCTGTTTGCCATTCACCACCCCCCTGATTCTGCCCAGGGAAGTTGCTCAAAGTTACCATAGAGTTCAGCTGGAAGTCTCCTTTTCCCTGTGGTCCTTCCCCAATTCCACTGGCACCCCTCCCCAAGGCACCCTGTGAGATAGTCAGAAATGGCTTCCCTGGGAGCAAGGAGTGCCCACGGGGCTCTTCCCGCTGATTCCTCTACTTTTATATTTTGTTCGGCTTTCTCATTTCAGCTCCAAGTAAGGTTAAATCTTTCTCCCGTGATCTGGATTTTCTGGTTCTTCAGTGAGGTTGTGTGTTTGAAGATGGACTTTCCCTCCTCTCACACTTGAGGCACTGTTTTTCAGCTGTCTCACGGAGTTTGCAGTGGCAAGCCACTTCTTTCAAAGGGTCTGAATTATTTTAGTTTTCCTGGTGGTTCCTGCAGTAGTTCTAACAAAAGTTCATGATGTGGGTCTCCACACAGTTTTTTAAAATAAGATTTCATACGCATCGTAGGCATTTTTAACTATTTTCGGTCACTTGTGCTTGTGTATACTGTTGGAGTACTGCAGAGAACTCATGTTCAAGAATGAAGTAGAGCACCAAAAGCAGTTGTTTAATTACTCCAATAAATCAGGCAACCCAGATAACCATTTAGGGAAGAATTAAAAGATACACATTTTATTTTTACTTTTCTATAAGTCATTGGGGTAAAGGTGATAATTGGTTACAGAAGTACTTTAGTTGTGATTTGAGATGATGGTACACCCATCACCTGAGCAGTATACACTGTACCATATTTGTAGTCTTTTATCTATTGTCCCACTTCCAGTCTTTCCTGAAAGTCCATTGTATCATTCTTATGCCTTTGCATCATCATTGCTTAGATCCACACACTGTTCTGTTCATTGAAGTGGGAGCCACAAGTTAGGATCTTCAAATGTTCAGGATTGAAGCTTCACAATTGAAGACACTATCATTAGAAACATTGCTTTAGGAGGCTGTTAGTTTTGCATCATCAAAAAAATCTTGAATTTGTCATTGGCAGGCAGTTACCTCTCAGATGACAGGGAGGCTTCCCTCAGTCGAAGGATTCTCCTCCCCGATCATACCCTGCTAAACCCACAGCTAACGAAAAACTGCAAATATCAACTTGATACATAGAAAAGCTTCAAATAAAAAGTGTGACTGACTGGCTTTCAGTGTGCAGGTTAGGATGTGGAATCCAAGGATAGAATGAAAATCTTTCATGTGTTTAAAAGCCTGTGATCTTAGAGGTACAAGTACATGGGAAAGACTAAGTTTAGACTATGTATTAACCGCTGTAGAGCCTGGACTTTAAGTTCAGGAAACTCGGGATTAAGGGGTAACCGGCAGTGGTGTCCGGGGAGGGAGCAAGAATTTACACACTGCTGTGAAAATAATCTCAACCCTGTGCACTGCACAGGATTTCTGATTTCCCTTTGTATTTGTTTGTGTTACAAGAAATGGGGAGGCAGCTTGTTCCTGATATATGTGTAACTAGATTACCTACCTGTTGTAGAGCTTGAATTTATAAAATGTTACCAAGAACACTATTAGATGGACCTGCAGCCTTGCAGCGTGTCCCTTGGGTGAAGAAATGGGTATGTGCAGACCTATCTTGGAGTCCTCCCTGTAGTCTGAGGGACACTCTTCAATGGCCTTGTGTTTGTCCATCCCTAGAACTATGTGCTTGGCATAATCTGTCTGGGATACCACTGTGCTGGGACTTGACAGTTTGAGGATGAACATTGTCTGTTTCTTCTTCACAGCTCCTTAGTCACCACTAGCCTTTGATAATGGGCACTCCCAGGCATCTCTGAGCCACAGTGAGTTTCTCTGGCTTTGAACCCCCATGATGTGATGTGACATATACTGGCAGTGTGTGGTTATTTATAGATGTGTCCTCCATCAGGAAGCTCCACTTAAAACCTTGTTCAGCTGTGAATCTATGAATAGTTGGGGATAAGTTGGATGTTGTCCTGAGACCTTGACAATCAACATGAATGAGGCTGTGTCTGCTCCTACCCTGAGCTTTGTTTCAAATCTCAAAATGTTCTAAGGGAATGCACTCTCCTGCAAAAATCTGCAAAGAGGCATTTTTTGTCTCAAAGAATTTAAAGTTTGTTAGTAGAAAGAGAAATCAAGAGGCATTTGCCTGTGGTAGTATTGGTGGGACGTTTTAAATGATGAAAGCCTGTATACCCCTTATGTACTTTTTGTGCAAGGTTTGACAAGTTTTTTTTTTTTTTTAGGTATTACCACAAATAATATTAGAATGTAGATTAAGGGAACAAAACTTAGAGTCATATTAACTGCAATTAGACTATAACTTGAATTAGAGACTATATGGCCACAACTTTTCTTCCTAATATAATTAATTGGGCATTTTGATACTGCTCAATCACAGTAATGAAAGAATAGTAGAGAGGTGTTACTTGAACTATGAAATGTAACTTGTGTATCTAAGTTTGAATTCCCTGAATTTAGAATCTGAGCCCTATGCTTGGGGATATAATACTCTGGAAGTGGCACCAGGAAACCAGAAACATGGAGCAGTCAAAGATGGGGCAGGGCAAGCAGCTGGGGATGGGCAGAGCATTGAGCAAGTCACTTCTAGGCTGTGTGTGGCTGAGTCCCACTGTGAATACTTATGGGAAATGTTTCAAAATCACCTTAGAACATGTTTTTAGCTCAGAGAAGTTTATTACCCACCTCCTGAAGCCTGTTTCTGTCAATTCATCAGACTCATTCTCCATCCAGCTTTGTTCCCTTGCTGGTGAGGAATTGTGATCCCTTGGAGGAGGAGAGGAATTCAGGCTTTTGGTGTTTGATTGTTTTTGTGCTGGTTTCTTCCCATCTTCGTGGATTTATCTACCTGTGGTCATTGTAGTTGGTGACTTTTGGATGGAGTCTGTGACTGGGCATCCTTTTTGTTGATGTTGAAGCTATTTCTTTTTCAGTTGTCCTTCTAACAGTCAGGTCCCTCTGCTTCAGGACTGCTGGAGTTTCACTCCAGACCCTGCTTGCCTGGGGATCACCCATGGGGGCAGCAGAACAGTAAGGGTTGCTGCCAGTTTCTTCTGTAATTTTCGTCCCAGAAGGATAACCCCAGATGTCAGCCTGAGCTCTCCTATATGAGATGTCTCTTTGGATACATGGGGGTTGGGTAGCCACTTTAGAATGTGATTCCTAGGAGACAGTGTATTTTGGGGTCCACTCAAACTCTGACCAACCCACTGGTAGAGGTTATTCTGCTCTCTGAAAAGCTGAGTTGTCCGTTAGTGCCTGAGGCTGAACTGTGCCCCTCGAATTTAGGGAAAGCTCTAGGACTGTAACCAAGTGATCACAGGAAAGGGTCTTGTTGAGGTGAGACTGCATGTGTTGTGCTGTCCTCCCCAGCTATGCTGGAAACATGGGGTTGGCAGATGTTGCTCCGGAGTCTCTGCCACACCTTTCTACTTGCCAGAAGATTCCCAATGCTCCTGGAGTCTCATCTTCACCTAGAAGGGACAGCATCAGTCCTACTGCAGTAGTCATTTCCAACAAGTTCCATAGCTGAGAGCTGTGAAATATCCATTGTCTTGTGATGGCCTTGACCTTCAGCCCTGTGGATTCTAATGAAAGGTGCCCTGGGACATGATGTCTTTGAAACAGACAAGCCTAGTTCAGAAGGAAGAATGCAATTTGTTTGATATCATGGTCCTCCTGCATTCACTGCAAAGCCGGCTATTTTAGACATGAATGCCCAAACAAACAAGGTGAGGGATTCCAAGGCCACTTTGCTTTCACCTTGGCAGGTTTCTGTGGGTTTTATATGATCCTCAGCCTGCAAACCCCTCATGGTCATAGGCAGGACATCCTTTACCTTGTCTGCATGATACTCTTGGTCCCTGTGTCACAAGTGGGCCCTTCCCATCAGGTATTTGAGGTGACCCATGTGAAGTTGTTGTACTCCAAGTGTTGTAAAAGGCACTTGGGTTTCACGCCAGGCATATCTGTAGGCCAATGTTCCTGAGCAATATTTGAGCCTGGACTCTCACCTCAAGATTCATACATCTGGGGTATCTCATCTTTAGTCTCCAATATGGTATGGGATAGTCTGCTGGGATAGTCTTCAAGTGGAACTTCCAGTGAGTTTTGACAGGCAGAACCTTCAGCTGGCAGCCTTCTTTGATCTGTTGATTTATTTCACTTTGTTTGTGGTTGCTCTGAGAATGAGAACACATAGGTGTTTGAACCAGATGTAACGGGAATGGAAGTGGCTCGGAGCCCAAATGCCTGAAGTGCTGACTACCCCTTAGCCCCTACTATGATGGGCCCCTTGGAATGGGGTATTAGATTGAAATGCAAACATTGTCTCTTTTGCTTACTGCATCTTTTCTCCAATTATAGAAGCAGTTGAAACACAAGCTGTTAGGAAAGCAGTACTTTGTATAACCCATGTTATAGCTTCTCTTCTCTCCTGAACTGTGTCAAGATTCTCTGGTCTGCAGCTGGGTTTCTCCCAGATGACTCAGTCAAAGCCTTCATGGAGCCCATCCCACTGGAGGCTGCTACACGCTCCCTACCCCCAACAGAACATGTGAACACCAGCCAAGTGGTCGCTATGGTGGTTGGTATGCTATTTTAAAATAGGCACCGAGTGAGCTCTGTACCCAACCTACCCTCTGGATTCCAGTTTCATCAGGACTCAGCAATGTACTTGTGCATGAAGAGCTGAAAACCAAACCCTTCCTTTATGACTAGAAAAGGGACAGCTGCCTTGTTAGGAGGGCTGATCTACTGGCCCAATCCTTTTGGAGACCCTGCTTGCCTGGGTATTGAAGGCTAAGGAGTCCTTAGGCAATGTTTCCCTTCCTTCCTCTTAGACCACAGATGAAGACATCACTTCCCAGGCATCAGAGAGGCATGTTTTCTCATATGAATTATGCAAATTGTATCCCCATGGAACGGTTTCTCCTTCTGTCTCTTCCCCTTTGACTGTTCAGCAGGTCATGGACTTTCCTGTCTTACTTGTTCACCAGCAAGTAGTTCCTCATGGTGGAAGATTTAAATCCCCTGGAAGTTTCTCAAGTCAGTGGTAGGTGCAGAACCTGAAACTCACCAAGAGGAGGTGAAGGGCTAAATGCAGAACATTTGGTGCTGGAGGCTTCTGCCTTTCTCTTTTGGTGCCTTTGGTAACATTTAAATGTCCTAGAAAATCTAGAGACAGCGTTGATCATGGTGGCAATAGTACCATCTCCTCTGGGAAGAAAGGGCTCAGTTGCAACAAAGGGACGGGATTCTGAAACCATTCCCATCCCCTGGTAGGGAGTTCTGGGCTTCTAAGCCCCAGGGGGGATGCATGTGTGAACCAGGGTTCTCTTCTGTGATGTGGAAACAGCTGCTTTTGATTTCTAAGACCCTTTCACATTTCTGTCATTTTTCTGTGAAATGCTTCAAAAATTCTGAAATGCAGATGACATGAGAACAAGGTAGAGAAAATTGACAGCTATCTGTGAGACAGCGCTTACTAGCGGCTACTTGGTGAGAAATGTCCTGTCTCTTTGGAGCTGTGCCGACCTACAGCTCATGAAAAGCAGGAGTCTTGTGCTCCACTGTGATGTGGGAGTCTCTAGGATGGAGAATTTGAGAGTGGACTGAGTTGTCAACATCAGTCCATTCATTTGATTGGACTGTGTCATTTTAAAAAATGTCTAGATTTATGTTCTGAATAATTTGTATGTGGTTGGTGTATTTCTACTTTGGCTGGTGGTAAAATCCAGTATGAGAGTTATCTGAGCCCATAGAAAACTTTGAGGGAAGATATTTTGTTGTCTTAGTTTTCTTCATAGAAAATCTAAAATACCCTACTACATATTTTAACCTACCTCAAGGCATATGTGCATATATATTCAACACAATTTAAATGAGCACTGTCTATAGTATCACTTCTGAATCTCAATGCTGGGATGCTAAGGAGATATGTGGCCTTTTTTATTGCACTTACTTTCTGGATTAGCGTTTCCAGATAAAGGACAGTTCTGAGAATTCCTACTTGAGATACAAGGCAAGCGATGTGACTTAGACTGAATTTCTCCTAAATATTCAAAGTGAAACAGGGTTTTTTGGATAGGTACCATTTTTCTAAGATGCTGTGATAAGTGAGCAATGAGTTAGAAACTTGCACTCTTTATTTTACTTTAGGTTCTGGGGTACATGTGCAGATCATTCAGGGTTGTTGGATAGGTGCATACATAACCAGGTGGTTTGCTGCCTCTATTCCCCCTTTGACTATATCCGGCATTTCTCTCCATGTTATCCCTCCTCACCCCCTGCTGTCCCTCCCCTAGCCCACTCCAACTGCCCCCAGTGTGTGATGCTCCTCTCCCTGAGTCCCTTTGTTCTCATTGTTCAATACCCACCTATGAGAGAGAACATTCAGTATTTGGATTTCTGTTCTTGTCAGTTTGCTGAGAATGATGGTTTCCAGATTCATCCAAGTCCCTACAAAGGACACAAACTCATTGTTTTTTTATGGCTGCATAGTATTCCATGGTGTATATGTGCCACGTTTTCTTTGTCCAATCCAACACTGATGGGCATTTGACTCGGTTCTAGGTCTTTGCTATTGTACACAGGGCTGCAATGAACATACATGTGCATGTGTCTTTATAGTACAACAATATATGGTTCTTTGGGTATATACCCAGTAATGGGATTGTTGGGTCAAATGGAATTTCTATTTCTAGATCCTTGAGAAATTGCCACACTGTCTTAGACAATGGTTGAACTAATTTACACTCCCACCAACTGTGAAGAGTGTTCATATTTCTCCACATCCTCTCCAGCATCTATTGTCTCCAGATTTTTTAATGATTGCCATTCTAACTGGCGTGAGAGGATATCTCAATGTGGTTTTGATTTGCATTTCTCTAATGACCAGTGATGATCATTTTTTCATGTTTTTTGGCCTCATATGTCTTCTTTTGAGAAGTGTCTGTTCATATCCATTGCCTACTTTTGAATGAGGTTGTTTTTTCCTTGTGTATCTGTTTTAGTTCTTTGTAGATTCTGGATATTAGCCCTTTGACAGATGGGTAGGCTACAAAATTTTTTTCACATTCTGTTTGTTGCTGGTTTGCTCTAATGATTTCGTTCGCTGTACAGAAGCTCTGAATTTAAATTATATCCAGTTTGTCTATTTTGGCTTTTGTTGCCATTGCTTTTGGTGTTTTAGTCATGAAGTCCTTGCCTATGCCTATGTCCTGATTGGTTTTACCTAGGTTTTCTTCTAGGGTTTTTATGGTGATTCATGATTCAATTACCTCCCACCAGGACCCTCCCACAACACATGGGAATTCAAAATGAGATTTGGGTGGGGACATAGACAAACAGCATTAGCAGTGCACTTTAACCTCCCTCTCCCACTTGCTTTTCTGACGGTGATCTCCTAGATCATCCAGGATACCCTTTGTCTACCCTGAAGTCAGCTGGTGATCCACTTCAATTCCATGTGTCACCCTCATTTTCCCCTTGCCATGCAGTATACTGAGTTCATGGGTTCTAAGGATTAGGCTGTTAGAGGACCATTAATCTGCCTGCTTTATTGGTGTTTAATCTGGAAGTGGTCCCAGGAAACCCCAGAGGAGGAGAGTGGAGAAGGGGAGATGGGGTGGAGAGGACAGCCACTGGGTTGTTAGGATTGAGCTGGTCACACACAGCTGAGCAGGGCTCAATTGTGATGGCAACCTTTGAGCAGAATGAATAATACATTTCTCAGGAAGTCCCTCCTGGGAACAAGTCTGTTTTTACCCACCAATTCTATTTCCACTGTCCTTGAATTTTCTCCTAAGACCTCACTTCCCCTGTACTGCTGAGATGGTCCTCTGTGTGAAAGAAAGGGAGCCCAGTCATTCCAGAACAATGTCCAACAGGCTGGGTCTCCCCATCAGAAAGAGAGGGTTGGACTCAGCACGTACTGAAGCCAGGAGCTCTCTCCTTCATCTTCCTGTGACAGGGACTTTCTCCCTCTCCTGGAATGAGATTCTTCTCACAGCCCTGTATCTCAATCAGCCTTGTCCCTTGTCTGTCTCCTGCAATGTCTGTTTCTATTAAGTATAAGAATGTAAAAAAAAAAACCTGAGAATAAAAACAGTGGAATACACTGCATATTCAAAGGATCCATTTAAATCTCATGCCTTTTTCTTCCACAAAACTAGGTGGAAAGGTATGCTTAAAGAGCCAAAATTATTCTACCTCCCATGTCAAATCACAGCTCATGCACTGTTTTGGTAACTGATGTAGAAGACAGTTTCAAAACTTAGCCTTTGATTGGGATGTAATGCAGGATATAGGGTTAGATTCCCACTTGGGGGAATGTAGTATGTCTCACATAGGTTAAATAGCAATGAAAAGCTATGTCCTGTGGGGATAAACAGGATCTAAACTACCGGAACACTGGGTTTTGTTCAGGTGTACTTCTGTGTGTACTTGGGCTTCTAAGAACAGTCAGCATCCCATTTGAAACTGGTTAATGCTTTTTTGGTGGGAAGAATTTTTTCCCCTCCTCCAACATGGTGTTTCTGCTCCCTTGAAATAGTAGTGACTCTGGCCAAAAGAACTCTGGCTCGCAACTCAAATGTGTAGGGTTGAATGAGAAGAAAAGATGAGCTTGTGTGCACCCACTCCCTTGGTTGCAGTCTCTGATGGGAATAGCCCAGGTGCCCAGATTCTTCATACCAGGTGCTGCCTTCCCCATGGGAGCTGCTGGCTAAGGTCACTGGTTTTAACTGTGCTAACCTCAGTATGTGACTTTTGACTTCAATTACCTCATCCTACCCACACAGTCTACGTTGTCCTTTGACCCCTGTCTGACACAGCTATTCTGTGTGTGCATGATGGTAATTATTAAACGAGTATTTGCAGTGCTCTTGGTGAGGTTTCTCACCACCTAACTGCTCTGTGGAAAGTTTGCTTCATTTTACCCATAGGGTGGTTCCACTGGATGTGGATGGCATGGGCAGTAATGATTGAGGCTGGCTCACTGTAGTCTTTCCTCCCAGGATCCCACATCCAAGGCCTCAGTTTGTGGTGTTCAGGCTTCTCTGCCTTGGGCCCCTTTGCTGTGGTGAAGGGTAGAGGTGAGGGCTCAGTGATGTTCATACTATAGGACTGGCCATCTCAAGGCCCTCAGTGTTTTCCTCCTCTTCCCAATGACTTTAGGTTGAACACCAGACATGGCTGCTAGTGGTATTTAGAGTCTGTCCTCTTAGTGGACCAGCTCTGATTTTCTTGTGTGGAATGAGCTGGTTGAAGGTCACAGGACTCCTTCATGTTTTCTGTGACACATATTTAAGGTCTGTAGAATCCTGGCCTCAGGATAGTCACACAGGTGACTGTGACAGGCATGGCAGATCAGTTAATCCTTCATGCCTGGGCAGTTCCTCTTCTGATGCTTTCAGTAAAAGCTGATGAGATCCACCTTGATCATGTTCCTCTTTGGAAGTCTTAATCCCATAGCCCTGTCTCTTAAAAGTCCTACTTAGAAGAGAAAAGTTAACCTGAATGCCGGGAGTGGTGTAGAATGTATTAAATTTGACTGGATCAGTAATATTGCATGCCCAGGCCTGTTTGTTAGTGCTCACAAAAGCCAATAATTATGAAGTCCTGAATCCTCAGTGTAATCAAGATCATAGTCTATGTTCCAACTGACAGTATTTTATACCGATGGAAATAATTGTTTCCTGTATATGTAGTGCATAGAACGGCTGTTCTTCCTTATGATTTTGATAAATCAGACAGTTGGATGAGCTATCTGAGCACAGTGGGTCTGTAGTGTTTGAACCCGATGAAGAGTGCTCTGAACCCAAATGCCTGGAAGTCCTATTCCCCTCTCCTTACACTTTGGGCCTATGGAGGAAGGGAATGTTTGAATGATTGATGCAAATAAGTTCTGTTCCTTTGTCTTGATTTTAGCCTTTGTACTTTCCTCTGATCCTCAGGAAATCTACCTGCACTCTTCAGCTCTATTCTAGAATTTATCCTACATTTTTTTAACAGTATTTGGCTGAATACTTTTATGACTTCATGTTGCTTTGTTTGCTTAATGCTTGCTCCTCTGTTTGAGGATATCAACTCAATATGTCAACTTTTTGATCTTATTTTTATAATTAAAGTTTTCTTAAAATGTTTGTGCCCTTTGAATTACTGGTATCTTTATCCCATGGTCCTGGTACTGGCTATAAAGCTGGTCTGTATATATTGTTCAGGAGGCCCTTTCAGAAAATGTTTGTTTGTCATTGAGGTGGCATTCACCAGGATGGAGGGTTTATAACCTACATCTTTGTTTCCTACAAAGCTGTAATGTTTCAGGTGCAGCTTCTGAAATTTCCCTAGCAAAATCTGAAAGGCAGAAGGTTGGGGCTGAATATCCCCTGTAGTTTATATCTGGAGGCCTTGGCACCAATAAAAACATGACTGTGGCCAAGATGAGGGAAAGTTTTCATCATGGGCAACATTGTGCTGAATTCTGGTACTTTCCCAGTTCCACAGTGTCATACTGCTGCAGTTAACTGACCCTTAGCTGAGAACTGGAGCCAGTGGTGTTTTCTGGGTGGGAGAGATGGCTACTGGTCTTCCAGGCCTAAGATTGGGTCACTTTTCTCCGACAAAGTAATTAACATGCAGAGCTGATAACCTCCAAGATAGTGGAACAGATGTGATGCAAACAGAACAATAATATGAAGTCATAACACAGATGACATGATGAATTTAGTCCATTTGTGAACTGAGACAAGTACCCTTGGTCAGCAAGAGGGAGTAGCATGCATGAGACTATTCATCTCTTACACTGACGAACTTCTCTGTGAATCTCAGGGAGCTCCGTGGCCAGCTGGGAAGTCTGAGGACCAGGCATCTTAATTCCTTGGGCCAAAAAGCTGGTTCAAGCTGTATACTTACTAAGTCATCTTGGTCTTCAGGGTTGAGTCCAAGTGATTCCAGAGTGGTCTCTGTTGATTACTCTTATTAAAGAGGTGAGGTCAGTTCAATCTTGACAGTTTTTGAGACTGATAAAATGTTGCTAATCATTTCTGTGGGAACAGATTTCTGAATTTGTGCTTGCTTGCTGCTTTCGATATATTGTATATTCCAGATATTTGTTCCTTCCTTAGAAAACAACACTATTATAAGCCTGTTTGATTCAGGCTGTACTTGAATGATTGGTGGTAAAATATGCTGAGACGTGATTATGACAGCCTAGCACTAAAGACTACAAGTAAGGGGCTTCTAGTTGAAATTTTTTATTATCTTTGCTGGCATCTCATTAGCCATTCAATGCTGGGGGCAGGTTCAACTACTTTCCCTTCCAGTTTTTATCTCTTCCTTAGATTTGTTTCTTGCTTTTTGATCCTAGTGCTAGTGACATTGAGATACGTTAGAAATGGAACAACTTAGTCTTTTCTTGGTATGAGGTGGAGAAAGTATTATAGTAGGAAAAAACAGGGAGGTTGTGGCTGCCTGGGTTATTCCCTGAAAGCTTTCAGTATAAAACAAGTCTGTCTTCGGTCTAAAGCTGGTGATGCCATGCGGACTTGAGTCCCTTCAGTATGGTAGAAGAACAAGCTCATTCCCAGTTTCTATGCTTCATCAATAACCCACATCCCTAGAAGGATCTTCTGAAACACTCATGGTCAGAGGTGGATGCTGTTCAATACTGGCTCATTGGAGGTCTCAGATAGAAAAATCCAAGTTTAGAATATACTCATTAAGCTGTCACTTAAAGATAGAAAATATCAGAGACAGGGGCCTTATTGCCCAAAACACACATTCCTGAATATCCACATTAAGCAGGAGTCTGTGGGAACAGATCTGGGTTAGGGTCTGAGAAGATAGTGTTTCCTCCAGGCACAGGGCATCTGAGGGATCCATTGCTTAGGGAGCATGGGTGTGTTGGAAGCAGTGAGATCTCATCTTGTTTCAGATCATTCCGTGGATCCGATGGGACCTTAGAGTTTAAACTGTATATGTTACCTGCCATGACATTGGGTATTAGTCCCCAACTAGAGACATTTAAGTTTCCTGTGTGGTTCATGCACTAAAAAGAACTTAGAGGAATAGAACAGCCCTCTGGGTACTCCACTATCTCACACTACCACTTGATTATCTAAGGAGCACTTCACTGGAGGATTTATTTTTTAAGAAGTAGCTCTACTTGATTTTACCAAAATCACCAACAAAAACAATAAAAAGCAAAATTTAAAAACACAGTTTTAATTGTGAGCTAAAATTTTTCTTTCTTGGTGAATTCCATTTTAAAAAGTGAAATCTCTAGAATCACCAATAGGCAGGTAATCCACTTTTAAGTCTTTCACTGCCAGCATTGCAGTCATGGGGTGCATGCTTGCTTTGTGCTCCTGGTAGGTTCAGACAGCTAGATTGCGGGATTTGTCAAAAGGCAGCAAGATCCTTGAATAAGGGCCAGGTAAACATCATTCTTCCTTGTTCAGTTGCCATCTTTAGTGCCAAAGGAATTGTGTCTTCCCACTTGGATTGAATGCAGAGCTGCAGCCATCTGAATCGTATTTCAGAATTGTTAATGACATTGAAATGGTATATCTCTTGCATCTGCTTTATGTGCCCCAGTGGAAGAGGTGACCTCTGGAGCATCTGTGCTAAAAACTCATTCAACTGATAAGAAATCTTTCAGGTCTGTGGCATTGAATGAATTTAAATCTTCTTTAGCAGTAATCCGTCTTTGACTTAAGGTAATACAAGCATTTGTCAGTCATATCGTAATCGGAGAAGGCAGTCCAGGAGAGCAGAGCCAGGCATTCCAATCAGCTTGATGGAGAACATCAACCTTACCTTTAAAATGAGAATACAGGAAATCCATCCAGTCATCAGTAGTTATGCTCTAATAAGAGAATTTCTCAACATAAGCTTTTAAGAATCCTAGGAAAAACTCTGGTTCTCCAAGCAGTTTTCTAAGGTAAAGTAAAGCAAAGCCTTTCTCACAGGGGACTGAAGAATAAGCTACAACAGAGTCCATATCTCTCAGATTAACCATAGGTTTGGTGAAAGTATGCATCTCCCCAAATATATTTACAAAATTGTGTAGTTCTCTCCATCCTCCCAGAGCATTAAAATGTCTGAACTTTGCACCAAACAATCCTCCAAAATGGAGGCATTCCAAGTACACAGTGTGTCCCTCATTTAACGAAAAGGGAGCTCAAGTTTTGGTCACTAGATGCCCTGTACAGCTACGAGATATTTCATGTGCCATGACATTGGAGAGCGACTTGTCGCCTGCCAATAGAGTACGGGTTTTACAAAAGCAAGGCAAGGATTCTTTATGCATCCATAGGGGAAAATAGTGGCAGGACCAATTGGTCATACTGTCTACATACCTATGGTTCTCACAGATTTTCTGCAATTTTAAGTATAGATTCAGTCTCAGAAAACTTGTAAGCAGACTTTTCCACCTGCTCTTTCCCAGACCACACCAAAGTTCTTGGGCCCATTTGCCAGCTTTCTAAAACTCCAACAACTAAAGCAATCAGGCAGAGTATCAGAAGATTTTGGATGATTTGATTTTCCTGCTTGAGTCTTCTGGGTCAGGTGCTTCTTCATCATGAATGGCACTCATAAGTGCCACTAGTTCTTTAGGGACAGACACCTCTGCAGTACAGGTTAATTTCTCAGTGTCCTGACAAGGAAGGATTGCTCTGTAGTGGATGACCTGGCACTGGCTAAAGAGAGATGGGTGTTTGTTCCCAGAAGTCTGCTCAGGAGTGAGCACCACTGAAGAGCAGAAGATTTTTGAGAGGTCTCAAAATGTCTATAATGACGTCTTGATTTTTGCTCAAAGCAATAGGAAGAGATTTCCATTGGCGATCCCTTGTAAGGTTCTCCAAGAATATGTGACGGATTGTCCATTGATCACTACTATTTCTATTGTAAGGTCCTTTGTATCCCAAAACAGGCTGTACAGATGGTCCTCCTGAGACTGGACCATGAGCGTGGCACTCCTCGTCAGTGTCCGGCAAGTGAAGTTGATACTGCAGTACAGGTGCAGGTCGTTGGTCTGGCACACAGAAGCCAGAGAGGCCAATGAACAGGTATTCACTACCTTGGGCATGGCTCTGGGGGATCATGCCACACAGCAACCTACACCCCGATGTTCAACTACCGGACTCCTCAATTTCACTGGAAGTTGAACCACTCATGCAAGGACCAGTTAACACTACTGATAAATCACGTTTCTTTTTGTGGATTTACGTTTCTTTCCTCGAGATATTTATTTATTTATTTATTTATTTATTTTTTAACCCTACCTGCTAATGATCATTGAAGGTTCTTGGTAACATAACTACAGCCTTGAAAGTGCCCTCCACTGATAGGATATGGAGAATTTTAAACTTTTATGGTTCATGGTTTGCTGCTGCAGCTTTGAATTCTTTGCAGGTGAGCTGTGTTGATTAGAGTGATATGGGGGAGTGACTGAGATGGGATGTCCGCTTATGTTGGCCACTCCCCCTTCCCCTTCCCCATTTTGGATGAATATCATAACAGTGAGAGAATTAGTTTTTGCAGAAGAGTATTTTTGAAGAAATAGATTTCCTTCTTCATATGAAGCCAATAATATACAAAGGTAGGAATGAGGGTTATGTGCTTCCTACCCCAAAATCAGAAATGTGTGGTTTCCTTCCAAGTTGGATGTCCTGGTTCATTGGCTTGAGTTGCTCTATCTGCCCTGGGCAGGCTGATCCCAGGAGTAGAAGGGTGGTGGTAGCTGGCCTGAGGAGGGGATGCCAACTTCTGAAAAATACACATTCCTTTGATCTTACAGGAACTGAAGTCCTCAGGATTCATCTGGAATAAAGTGATCTCTCTGCTAGCTCCCAATTAGTTGGGTACATCAGTGTTCTTTCTGTTCTGAGGTATGGCGGTATTAGCTTGAGTGACAGCTAAACTTTAGGGTCTTGTTCCTTGGTTCTGCTGTGTGTGACTGGTCAACTTGATATTGAAACACTTAGAATGAAAAATGAGTACTGTTGTTCCTTTATATGTGGGGTTTATTTTCAGGAGCCCCTGCAGATGCTCAAATTCCTGATACAAAGTAGCTTAGTGTTTGCATACTATAACCTACACATAATCCCGTGTCCTTTAAGTCATCTCTAGAGTGCTTATGACACTGATTGCAATGTACATGTGACACAAATGGTTGTTACACTGTATTTATGGAATAGAGACAGTCTGAAGTGTTTACATGTCCTGTAGATAGGCAGGCATCATAGCCCAAAGTACATAGTATACATCAGTAGTGATGTAATACCATTTTCTTTCAACATCCAGCTGCTTTTCTGGAGTTACCTGAGAATGTGTTTACACTCCCCAAAACCCTGGTTCTTCTCTCCAAGTAACCTTTTCATGATGATGCTTGCTGTATGGTATCTGCAGTGCTCAGATTAAGGTGACAAGATGTGTGTTACTGTACAAAAGCAATGAGACATCAGCCTAGATTGACCTTCCTAAAAGGACACTACAATAATCACCTATGTCAGAAGACCCAGGTTGGGCTTGCGGATGTCGATGCTGTGGTTGGAGTTTTCATATTTCCTAATGTGAAGATATGGGGAGTAGGAGGGCTGAGCATCTTCAAGCATGGACTGTGAGGCTTCACAAATGCTGAGACTGTAGTTAGAATTGTGGTTACGGGAAGCTGTTTATCTCCTTGCAGCATCACAGAAATCTTTCCATGTTTGTAAGCACATCACTCCTCAGATGACAGAGGTTTCCTTCCATTGAAGGATGGTGCTCAATAATCATATCCTTTAATGCCTGTTGAAAACATTGTAAATATCAATATACTTTGCAATGCTCCAGATAGAGAGTGCAAGTGTGGTCTTGAATGCACAGGTTGGAACCTGAAATCAAATAGTAAGAGGTAAATGTTGATGTGTTTTCAAACCTGTGATTGGATATGTATAAAGAGGAGGTGAGAATGGCTAAGTTTAGACTAGGTTCGTCTTGTTCATGTCTTTGAGGTGAAGTTCATTAAAGTTCATGGGTAAGGAGGAACTGGTAGCGGTGTCCAGGGAGTGAGTGAGACTTTCTATGTTCCTGCATTGAAATTTAACTCACTGTATTCTAGGGGGCTTCTAATACTCTCTACCTCCTCTTTGTGTGTTTCCTAAGGGTAAGGATGGAGCTTCTGATCCATGTGTGACCAGATCAATTCCGCCTACTGTGAGTGCTGCCTTCAATTTATAAAATCCTGTGTTAACAAGGACTTTACTACTCTATTGGGTGTATCTAAAGTCTTGGGTCTTCCTTGGTAAATGAATTGGTACGTGCAGACCTATCTTGGGGTCCTGCCTGTGCTCTGAAGGATACCCCTCAGCCTTTGAGTTTCAACAGCCCCAGTCCTGTGTTTCTAAGTCTACCAGGTACGAAATACCATCAGGGATGACCACTGACCTGGGCCATAAATGCTGGGAGGAGGACACTGCCTGCCCCTCCTCCATAGTTCCGTGCTGATGGTTGGCCTGTGGTACTGGGCACTACCCACATATCTGCTGAGACACAGTGAATTTCTCTAGCTTGTCCCCTCATGTGGCATACTGGTCATTGTGGGCTGTTTTTACAGGTGTGCTCTCAGTGAGTTTGATTCCTTAGTCCGTGTTTAGATGGTTTTCACACTGCAGGAGTTGTCTTGGGGACTGCCTTGAGGACTTGGCCATCATCATGAGTAAGGCTATTTCTGACCCTATCCTGAACTTTCCTTCAGAAGAGAATATGTTTCAATGTAAGGCAGTTTTCTGCAGGAATTTCAAAATGGCTTCTTTAATTGTATTTTATAGTCAGGATGAGGGGCCGCAGGCATGGTGCTGTCCTCAGCAGCTATGTTGAATAGGGTGATCCTGGGGGACATCACTGAACTTCCCAGCTTCTGCATCTGCCCACACATGGCACAAGAAAGAATTCCAAGGCTCCTAAGGTTTTTAAACATCAGGAATGGCACAGGATTTGTCCTTTTGCAGCAGGACTGTTCATGTTCTATAAGTGAAGATTCTTCCTTCCATTATCTTGTAGTGGCCCCTACCTTCTCCTTCAGTCCTGTGCAGTCTAGTGAATGCTGTCCTGGGAAGTGACATCTTCTCCTTCAGAATAGCCAGAACTAAATGAGACATAAGAGAAATGTGTTTGACATGGTCCTGCTGCCTCCATTGCCATAAATCCTTGGTTAAGGTGATTCTGGAAACGGATGGGACAACATGGGGGATTTCAAAGCTACTTAGCTTTTGCTTTGCTGGCAAGTCTAGATGGGTTTCCTGTGATCCTCATTCTGCCACCCAGTCATGACCACAGCCTGGAACTTCCTTCAATGTGTCTGCCTGATACTCTTGCACCTTATATGTTGTAAGAGGTCTTTCCCTGAGTATTCAAGGTAGCCCATGTGAGGCTCTCAGCCCCAGAGACTGTGGTAGAGGCTTCAGCTCTAATTTCTTTAGACACATGCACGGAATATTTTCACATGGGCAGTGTTTATTTTGAGCCTTGTTTCTCAGACTACTGATGTCAGTATTGAGCCTACATTCACACACCTGACTTGTGTTCTCTGGGTCTTCAAAGAGCTACCATGAAATTACCTCCTTGGTGGTGTCTTCAAGATATATAGATTCAGTATTTAACGTGGTAGAACCTTTAGGTGACAGCTTCTAAAAAACCTGTTTCTCGCCCCTCTGTTGGTTATGGTTGCTCAGAGAATGAGGATGTTGCAGATTTTGCTCCTTAGTTCAGCTAAAACTAGGTTCTTGGTACATGAGCAGGAAAATTTAGGCATGCAGAAACATTGAAGGGTGAGTAGGGCAAGATTTTACGGAGTGAAAAAGGGGGAAAAATTCAGCAAAGAGAGATAGAGTCCTGTTAACAGCTCCCCGCCCTCTGGCCCCCCTCACTGGTGATCAGGATGCTACATGGGAACTGAAAAGGCTGGGCTCCTCCCTCTGTCCATGGCTCCACCCCGTTCCCCTAGTGTCCATGTGGGCAGGCTCCTCATCTGCACAAGAGCATCTGATGTAAACACTTGGGGGGCAGGTCAGATTTGCCAGGGACCCCTTTGTGTCTGCCTAAGCATTTGGCTGTCTCAAAGACACATGGGTGTCTGAACCACAAAGAGCAAGGAGGTGACCCTGAGTCCAAATGCCTGAGGGCTTGACGACCCTTTATACTGTTCTGAGAGACCTTTGGGAACAAGGTGTTTGAGGGAATGACTTGTTAACTTCTGTCCCCGTTGCTTACCTTGCTTTTTTCTTCAATTACAGAGGCAGGAAGAATGCCTGGGATTAGTAAAGCAGTGGTTTTTATCATTCATGATAGAGGCATCTCTCTCCCTGAACACTCTGGCTTGACGATTCTCTGGCCCAGGCAGCTGCAATTCTGACTCTGTGGCTCTTGTTTCTATTATGACAGCCTTCAGTCTCACAAGATGAGAGCTCTCACACTGTCTAATTTATGCCTCTGCTGTTGGGTGGGGAACTTGTATCCAGATAAAACTGTTGATCTTATCCAACATACTAAGGAGATTTTGACAGAAGCAAGTATTCTCTTCTTAATATAAAGTTATACCAATAAGATGAATGTAATTTGTCTATTCAATATCCTGTCTACTCAATAAGCAGAGGTAATATATGTTGGGATCTCATCAGGGCCAGGTGAGGCCTGGGGCTAAAAGGCTGATGGAGCCTCCTAAGGGGTCCTGATGAGTTTCCCTGCCTCTGATGCACATCTCTGCAGTGACAGGTGCTTCCTCCTGTTTCATCCTGAACATTCTCCTTCCTTCAAGCTGCTTCATCTCTGCAGGATAATTCCACAGCCTTGAGCCAGGAAACTCCTCAGGAGCCCAATTCCAGGGCCTGGGTCCACTTTGAAGACACCTTGTCGTGGTTGCCTATACTGTGAGTCCTGTACCCAGCCAGCCCACCAGCCTTCAGTTCCATCAGGACTGGAAGTGTCTGTACACAGGGCTGAAAACCTTATTTATGACTGGACAGTGAACATGTGCTGTGATAGCTGTGGTAGGGCTGGTTTGTGACCCTAATTGATGTGCCTAAGCTCTGCATACAGGGCCTTATAAGGTTGAGCATCACTAATGGACTGAAGCTTTCTATTTCTACCTCAAAGACCCCAGACAGATTGGAAAGTACTCCTCCCTGATGTCTGAGAACTGTTCACTATGCAACCTACACTCACATGGAGCTCTGCCTTGATTCTTTCTCTTCCCCTGGACAGTTAAATAAACTCTGCAGAGTCAGCTTACCCTGGACGTATCAGGTAGCTGCTTGTGGTGACTGAAATCTGCTCTGGCAGTTTCCCAAGCCCGTGGTAGGTACACAGCTCCTTGGAAACTCACCCAGAGGAGGTGAAGTACTAAACACCGAGCACATGGTGCTGATGAATAGCAGCAATGTTGGGCTCCACGGTGAAACAGGAGCTTCCTAGGATGGAGAATTTGAGGAAGGACTGGGTTGTCTAAGTCAATCCCCTTAGTTGATGGGGAAGAGCATCATTTTGGAAAATGTTTCTAATGTTTGAAATAATTGAATCAGCAGCACATCTTAATCAGAGTGTCACCTCCATTTACCCCTCCCTGTCCTACTTTCTCACTTGGATCACTTTTCTGAGAGTGGTCTCCCTGGACAACTCAGGAGGGTGATATTTTATATTGATGGAAACAGATTATTTTCAAACTACAAAACAAAGGGAACTGTTTAATTATGTACTGCCATTTCTTATAATGATTTGGATAATGGGGACAGTTTCATGGGATGTCTGGGCAGGGCCAGATCCATATATGTTCAAACTCCATGTCTGAGGCATGGAGGATGCCATGAACGCAAATGTCTGAATGTCCTGACCTGTACTTCAGTGGTGCAGGACGAGGAGCTTGTTCCAATGATCAAAGCAAATACATTCTCTTCTCTTGTCCTCATTTTCACCTTTAGATTCTCTGGTCATCAAAAGATCTCCCTGTGATCTTCAGCCATCTTTATTAATTTCATGTATTATGTACTAGTATTTTTTGGTGAAGTACTTTTGTCTTACCTTATTAGCCTAATGTCTTCCCCCATAACTTTAAGGACATGAACTCTATATACTTCAATCTCTTTATTTAAATTAATGCTTTTCATTGAGTAAGGTTTTGTTAAAGATGCTAAATGACTAGTTTTTGTCCTTGGGGTTATTGCTGTGGCTATAAAACATGTCCTTTTGTATAGAGGAAGAGGCTCTGTCAGGAAATGTATCTATTCTTTACTTGGAGGGGATGTTTACTACCAGGATTGAAGGTCATAATGTATATCTGTATTTCCTCCCAAGCTCTCATCTCCAATGCTGCTCCTGAAAATTTTCCACAGAAAGGTTAGAGATGGAAATATGTTTTAGCTTATCTCTGAATTCCTTTAGCACGAATACAAATTGTTGCAGTCAGTTGCCGGATGGTCGTTATGGGCTGTATAGTGCCTTCTCCCCTGGGTGTCTAAGGCACCTCTAGAAGGCCTGGAGTGAAATTCTGAAACCTTCATATTCACACGGTGCCACCCTGCTACCGTGCACTGCTGCTTAGTTCAACACTAAGTCAATAGCACTTTCTGGGTGGAAGAGCCAGCTGCTGATCACGTCTTCCAGCCATTAGCCTAGACCTGTGTGTTTTTCTTCGAAGGTTTTACTATTGGCATCAGGTCGGAGGTTGTAGGAGATTGCAATAAAAGGAAACTAAACAACTTCAAGGCTTCTCAAAGTGAATTTCTTAGCCACACTATAGCTCACAAATGGACTGACTGAAAGAAGCATGAGAAGGCGCAGAAGCCCTCATCTTCACACTGAGAAGACAGCTTGTGAAACACAGGGAGCCCCATGGCCAGTCGGCCAGTCAGGAAGTTGGGATGTGAGCATCTTACTGTGGGAGTAAAGCTGATAATTCACGGTGTGTACTTAGAGTCCTCATGGTCCTCAGGGGTGAGCTCGTATGACTCCAGGGTGCTGGTACTTCCTAGGAAAATGATTCAAGTCTTTTTATATTGATCTTTGCTGGTATCTCATTAGTCATGCAACAAATGGGGCATGTTTACTTTCCTTCACTTTGGGTTTTTAATCTTCATTACTTGCCTCAATCCTTGTTCCTGTTACTGGTGAATGGTGGTCTTGATGCTGGGACAAAATGAGGATGAAACTGTGTTCTCTTCTGATATAGGGTGAAGAAAATCTTACAGTAACAATGAACAGAAAGGTTGTAGCCATCCCATCTTGCTCTCTGAGCTCTTTATTTGAATCGAAGATCCCGTCTAAAACTGGGACTGGGTCTTGGGTCCATTCAGCAGCAAAGTAGATGTTCAAGGAGCTCATTCCCAGTCTCTACACATCAATAAACCACCTCCCCAGTAGGATCTCTTGACACACTTGGGGGCTGGTGAGTGTTATTCAATACCTGGCTAAAGTGGACTCTCGGTTACCGTGGAACTTCTAAAACTGGGACATTCTAAAGCTGGGAAGACCCAGGAGTAGAAGACAGTTGAGATTGTATGTCACTTAAAGATGAAAAACATAAAAGAGCCAGTATGAATCCTTGCTCCCAAAACACATATTAATAAAGGTCCCTATTAGAGAGAAGTTCATTGTGGGACCAGATCTGGGGTAGTCTGAGCGGACATAGCTGGTTTCCCTGTTCCCTTCAGGAACACAGCATGTGAGGGTGCTGAGCCCTGATTAGATGATATAAGTTGGAAACAGTAAGATCTCACCATGTTTTGAACCATCCCATGGTCTCATAGATAGAGCCTTAGAGTTTAAACACTACGTTACCTGGCATTTCAAATGGGCTGCTGGTCCTCAACTTGTTAGAACTCTTAAGCCTCAAGTATAATTCATGCATTAAGGAGGCGGCCGAGCATGGTGGCTCACACCTGTCATCCCAGTACTTTAGGAGGCCAAGGTTGGGTGAATTACCTGAGGTCAGGAGTTCAAGGCCAGCCTGACCAACATGGTAAAACCCTGTCTGTACTAAATATGAAAAAAAATTAGCTGGCCATGGTGGCAGGCACCTGTAAGCCCTGCTGCTTAGGAGGCTGAGGCAGGAGAATCACTTGAACTGAGGAGGTGGAGATTGCATCACTGAACTCCAGCCTGGGCTACAAAAGTGAAACTGTCTCAAATAATAATATAGTTGAATGTAATACCCCCTCATCCAATGGCAAGTTAGCATTAACCATAAATGTCATTTTGCCTTGTGTGAGTGTAGCTGTTTTCCTTACCTGTTTTACCCTACCTGCTAACTAGCTTTGAAAGGTATCCTTGGTGACATTACTACAATCTTAAAGGACTCTCCACTAAATATTACATGGAAAAATATATGCTTTAATTTCCTAGTTAGTGGTCTGCTTGTTCTTGGAACTTTTCCTTAGTTGAGACAGATGACTAGTCTCCCACCAGGCTACAGTAAACCTTCTTTCAGGTGTCACAAGGATTATATAAATTGGGAGAGCCAGGTTTTGGTTGCAGCTGTTTTAGCTGTGGTAGAGGCTCAGTAATAATGTCAGGATTTGCAGATGTTGAGGGCTGGAGGGCATAAAGCATCCATGATCGAGGCTTCAGAGCTGCTGTCGCTGTAGTTAGAAAAACTGTTAGAGAATAGTTTTCCTTTACATCATCAAACAAATCTTGCAGTAGTGGGTAGATACTCATAAAGTGACACAGCCTTCTTTCCGTGAAGGGATGGTACTGAAAGAACATATGCTTTAAAACTTGTACTTGTTAATGAAAAGTAGAAATACAAGCTTGATACTTTGAAATACCGCAAATGGGAAATGTGTGGTCTTGAGTGTTCATGTGGGCACCTGGAATGATGTGACAAGAAGGAAATTTCTCTATGGTTGAAAGCCTGTGCTTCAGAGAAATATGTAACAGAAGAGAAGGGTTGGAATGCTATGATTTGGCTATGTCCCCACCCAAATCTTGAATTGTAATATTCACCACGTATCAAGAGTGGAACCAGGTGGAGATGATTGAGCCATAGGGTCTCAGTTGAGACTCAGTGAGCCCTCTAGGCCACTGACCTGAGATTTGGAATACCATAGCTAAGAAGGAACTGAGTGGTATCAGGGTAGGGGGTGAAGCTTCAGATAGATGCTGCTGTGTGGAAACTAAATCCATCGTACTGCAAAGGATTTATAATTCCAAATATATATTTAGTATTTAAGCAGTTCCCAAGGATGCAGCTTATTTCTACTGAAGTGTGGCCAGGTGTATTCCACTTGCTATGGATCTTGCCTTTATTTCATAAAATCTGTTTTCCCAAAGACACTTCTATCATGTGGGTTTGAAACCTTATGGGGTTTTTCTTAGATGAAAGAATGAGTGCATGGGTGTGAACAGACCTATCTCGGGTTCCTACCTGTATTCTGAACACACTTCAGTGTCTTCACATGTCAAAGCCCCACTCCTGTGTTTGTGGCACAGTCCGTCAGGGATGAGAAAACATCACGGTAGGCACTGCACGGGGGGCATAAAGGCTTGAAGGTGGATATTGCCTGTCTCTGCCCCACAGCTCCTTGTTCACTGTTGCTCTGTGATGCTGGACACTGCCAGGTGTCTCTGCTGAGCCACAGTGACTTTCCCTCTCAACTCCTTGTGATGTGGAATATTGGTTGGTTTGGGTTGTGCTCACAGGTATCCCCTCAGGGAGTTTGTTTCCACTTCAGACCTTGTTCAGCTGGTGCTTCTTGGACTAAGGAAGCTGAGTTGGACAGTGTCTTGATAACTTGAGCCACCATGAGTGAGGATATGTCTGTGCTACCTTAAAGCTTTGTTTCAAATCTGAAAGTGTTTCCATGGAATGCCATTTTCACAATAATGTAAAGATTGTTTAGTTTTTAGTCTGGAAAAACAGGAAGTTTTCCTAGAATAGAGGAAGCAAGGAGCCCTTGTCCTTTGGTGCTTTTGGTGGGAGACACTTTTCATAGTCAACCTGTACATCCTGTATCTACTTCCTGCAGAAGGTTTGCTCAGTTGTGTCTCAGGCATTAGCACAAATAGCTGGGATTTAAATTGAACAAAGCTCACAATTTCATCTTAACTTCAAATAGAGACTTTGAAATATATGCCCCATGTTATTAGATTCCTGGTATAAGTAACTTGGTATTTTCACATCATTCAAATGAGAGAATTCTCACTCTTTCACTGTCTTGACTGAAGTATGAAAATGCTGAAGTCTTAGTTTGAATGTATTGAATTCACAATCTGAGACCTGTGCTTGGAAGATATAAACATATCTTTAGAAGTGATCCTGGAACCCCAGAGGATGGAGCGGTGAAAGACAGGGTGGGTATAGCCGCAGAGATGGGCAGAGCATTGGGCTGGTTGCCTCCAGGCTTTTGTGATTCAGGCTCACTGGGAATGCTGAAAGGAAATACTTCAGAATCACTCAGGATGTGCCTCCTAGGAGTCAGTGTTCTGGGATTCACTCTCAAACTGACAACCCATTGGTCGAGGTTAATCTGCCGTCTGCACAGCTGAGATGGCCCTTCATACCTGAGGCTGAGCTGCTTTGGAGAATTTTGGGAAAGTCTTAGGACAATGACCTTGAAGTCATGGGAAAGAGTCCCGGTGAGATGAGACAACAGGCATGGTGCTGTGTTCCACTGTTGTGCTGAGGAGAAAAGGGGAGTCTAGAGTATGACACTGCACTGAGATTTCCAGTCTCTCACACTTGCCCATACTTCCCAGAGGGATCCCAGTGTTCCAGGGTGATATTGTTTGACCGTGTCCCCATCCAGATCTCACGTTGAATAGTAATATTCCCCACATGTCAAGGCAGAACCAGGTGGAGATGATTGTATCATGAGGTCGGTTACCCCCTACTGTTATCATAATTCTTATGAAATCTTATGAGTTTATAAGGGATTTCACCCTCTGGCTCTCATTCTTCTCTTTCCTGCCACCGGAAAGACATGTCTTTCATCTTCCCTTCTGCCCTGATTGTGAGTCCTCCCCAGCCATGTGGATCTCTGAGTCCATTAAATCTCTTTTTCTTTGTAAATTAAGGTCTCACGGGTGTCTTTATCAGCAGTATGAAAACAGATTAATATAGTACAATGGTAGCAGTAGATAAGGCACTGCCATAAAGATGCCCTAAAATGTGGAAGTGACATTGGAACTGGGTAACAGAGGTTGGAACAGTTTGGAAGGCTCAGAAGAAGAAAGGAAATGTGACAAAATTTGGAACTTCCTAAAAACCTCAAATAGCTTTGACAAAAATGCTGATAATTCAGACTGAGGTGGTCTCAGGTAAGATGAGGAAGGTGTTGGAAACTGGAATAAAGGTGACTCTTGCTATGTTTTAGCAAAGAGATTGGTGGCAATTTACTCCATCAAAATGGCCTAAAGATTTGTGGAACTTTTTACTTAGGGGAGATGATTTAGAATATCTTGTACAAGAAATTTCTAAGCAGCAAAGCATTCAGTGAGTGACTTGGGTGCTGTTCAAAGCACTCAGTTTTATAAGGGAAACAGAACATAACAGTTCAAAAAACTTGGAGCCTGATGACATGAGAGAAAACCCATTTTCTGAGGAGAAATTCATGCAGAAATTAAAGAGCAAATGTTAATTGCCAAGACAATGGGGAAAATGTCACCTGGGCATGTCAGATCTTCACTGCAGCCTCTCCCATCACAGGCCTGGAGGACTAGGATGCAAAAATGGTTTCATGGGCCAGGCCCATGAGCTCCCTGCTGTGTGCAGCCTAAGGACTTGGTGTTCCGTGTCCTAGTTGCTCCAGCCGTAGCTAAAAGGGACCAAGGTACAGCGTGAGCCATGGCTTCAGAAGTTACAAGCCCTAAGCCTTGCCAACTTACACATTGTTTTGAGCCTGCAGGTGCACACAAACAAAACCTGAGGTTTGAGGCTGAGTGTGGTGGCTCATCCCTTTAATCCCAGAACTTTGGGAGGTCAAGGTGAGCAGATCACTTGAGATCAGGAGTTCAAGACCAGCCTGGCCAACATAGTGAAACCCCATCTCTACTAAAAGTATAAAAAATTAGCTGGGTGTGGTGGTGGGCACCTATAATGCCAGCTACTCAGGAGGCTGAGGTAGGTGAATCACTTTAACCCAGGAGACAGAGGATGCAGTGAGAAGAGATCACACCATTGCACCCCAGCCTGGATAATGAGTGAAACTGTCTCAAAAAAAAGTAAGTTGAGGTTGAGAACCTCTGCTAGATTTCAGAAGATGTATGGAAACACATGGTCAGGCAGAAGTTTGATGCAAGGGTGGATTCCTCATGGAGAACTTCTGCTAGGGTAGTCCAGAAGGGAAATGTGTGGTAGGAGCCCCCGCAACAGAGTCCCCACTAGGGCACTGCCTGGTGGAGCTGTGAGAAAAGGGCCACTGTCCTCCACCTCACAGAATATACTAAAAAAGGAAAATACTTGATTCCAGCCCAAGAAAGCAGGCAGAAGGGGGCTGTACCTTGCAAAGCCACAAGGGGCAGAGATGCCCAAGACCATGGCAGCCCACCTCTTGTATCAGTGTGACCTTGGTGTGAGACATGGAGTCAAAGAAGACCACTTCAGAGCTTTAAGATTTAGCTGTCCCACTGGATTTAGGATTTGTTTGGAACCTGTAGCCCATTGGTATGGGCCATTTTCTCCCATCTGGAATGGGTGTATTTACCCAATGCCTGTACCCACATTGTATCTAGGAAGTAACTTGCTTTTGATTTTACAGGTTGATGGGCGGGAGGGACTTGCCTTGTCTCAGATGAGACTTTGCTAGGAATTCTGGGTTAATTCTGGAATGAGTTAAGACTTAGAGGACTGTTGGAGGGCATGATTGTATTTTAAAATATAAGAAGATGTGATTTGGGAGGGCTGGGGTTGGAATGATATGGTTTGGTTTTGTCCCCACTCTAATCTCATCTTGAATTGTAATACTCCCCACATATCAAGGGTGGAACCAGGTGGAGATGATTGAGTCATGGGGTTGGTTTCCCTCACACTGGTTAATGATAGTGAGTTCTTGTGAGATCTGATGGTTTCATAAGGAGTTTCTCCCTTCGTTGGGCTCTCATTCTTCTCTTGCCTGCTGCCATGTAAGATATGCTTTGTTCCTTCTTGCCATCTGCCATGATTATGAGGCCTCCCAAGCCATGCGGAACTGTGAGTCCATTTAATCTTTTTCTTCATAAATTATGCAATCACAGGTATGTCTTTATCAGCATCATGAAGATACGCTAATACTCTGGGGTTCCCCTTTAGGGAGAAAGGAACAGCATCAGTCCTACTGCAATAGGATGACTCTTGTTCCACAGCTGAACATTCTGACTCTCATCATGTTGGCATGGTCTTTACCTTTGCATTTACCCTGTGGATCTTAATGAAGGCAGGCTTGGTGGGTGACGTCTCCCTTGAAACACTCAGGTCTGATTCAGATGAGAGTGAAATCTATTTGAAACTGCGGTTCTGCTGCATTCACTGCAGTGTTTTTACTTTGGTTCCAGGTTATCTTAGACATCAATGATGAACACTGAGGAATTCCAAGCCTACTTTGCTTTTGTTTGTCAACAGGTGTCTGGATTTTGTGTGACCTAATCCTGCCAAACTCTCAAGGTCACAGCATACAGAATTTTCAAACTGCTTTTCCTGATACACTTGCTGCTTGTTTGCCATAAGCAGATCTTCTCCACATGAGTGTTTTCCATGGTCCACGTGAGATTCTGTCCCTCTGGTTACTTGGAGAGAGATTTTCACTTTGATATCTCTCTAGACATGTCCACAAGCAGCTGTTACATGCACAGTGTTTGAGTCTGGTTTCTCATACGTTGCCCCAAGATTCATGCACTTGGACTCCCAAATCCCTGGCTCTTCAGTATGCTGCCATGGGATTATTGTTCCAGGATTATCTTCAAGATATATAGATTCAGTATCTGAACGTGGCAGAACCTTCAGGTGACAGCCTTTTATTTATCTCCCATGGGTTTTGTGTTCTGAGAATGAGGACACACAGGTGTTTGAACCACAAGGGGCAGGAACAGAGATAAGCTTGAACTCAAATGCCTGAAGTTGTAACTGCCTTCTACCCTGGTCAGATGAGCATCTTGGAAGGAGATGTTTGAGTGACTGAAATGCAAACATTATTTATTTACTGTGCCCTTTCTTCTACAATTGAACAGGCAGTAGGCACACAAGCAATTAATAAAGCAATGATTTTAATAATCTAGGTCATAGCTGCATCTTCTTTGAGTGCTCCAAGGTGTGCAGGGTCTCTGATCTGACCACAGTTTGCTCTGAGGTTGACTCATAGTTGGGCCCCTCATGGAGCACATCCCACTGAAGGCTGCTCCACTCAAGAGCCTGTGCGCAGCAGCTCTTACTGGCTCCCACAAATCCCTCATGTGATGCATCATGAGGGGATGCTCTCGGGCATTGCCATGTAAGGCTGTAATTATGATGGGTTGTATTTCTATAAGATAACCACTGAGTCTGACCAGACGATAGCCTGCCTGCACTGTGTCCAATTTGTCTCCTGTGCTGTTGGGTTGGTGAACGTCTATCTTGACAGTAGGAACTCTGTCTGATCCTACACACTAAGGAAATGTTGATAAAACTGTCTGTTCCCTTTACATAAATTCAATCCAATATGTTGGATGTTAAAGTATCCTATCACTTCAGTTACCAGTGGTCACACAAGTTGGGATCTCTTAAGGTCCAGGTGTGGTCTGGGGCTAAGATGATGGTGGAGCCTCCTACTGAACCCCTAATGAGGGTTGCCCAGTGTCCAGGGAGCAGCTCTGCACTGACAGGTGCTTCCTCAGGTTCTATCCTGACAATTATTTTCTTCAATTGGTTCCATCCTTCTGGAATGATCACACAACTGGGAGCCAGTAAACTTCTCAGCAGCAGTTCCAGAAACTGTGTCTACTCTCAGGACAACTCATGGCAGGCTTCCCACACTGTGGGGCTGGTACCCAGTCCACCCTCTGGCCTGAAATTTCTTCAGGACTGGGCCAAGTGTCTTTACCTTTGAAGAGAACTGAGGACCAAACCCTTCTGTAAGTAGACGAGGAACAGCTGCCTTACCATTTTTATTAGGGCTCATACTTTGCCACCCTAACCTGAGTACTACAAGCAGGCCCTTTGTGCCAGGGCCCTACTTGTAGTACTCAGGTTAGGGAGCACTAAAGGGAATGATTTCCTCAGTCTACCTCAAAGATCAGAGAGGAAAGGGGATCTCCTCTCTCATGCCTGTGTACTGATGTGTCCTCAGTGTTAATGATTAACCTATATCTGTTTCAAATTCCACAGTTTCTCCTTAGAAAGTTTAGCAGAAGATACTCTTGAGCCACTTCTTATCTTGTAATGAGCAAGTATTCTTGATGAGAAATTTGTATCTTTGGCAGTTTCTCAAGTCAGTGGTAGGTGAAGCATCTTGGAAGCCCACTGAGTGGAGGTGAAGGACCTACAGAACACACGGTGCTGGCAGCAACCACCTTTCTCTTTTGATTCCTTCGGTCTCAAGAGTTGTCATCAAATCTAGGAACAATCTTGGTCACCTTCACAACAGCATCTTGCCCTCTGGGCAAGAAGGGCTCCATCTCTAATCAAAAGAACAGAATTCTGATATCCCCATTCCCGGGGTGTGGGGAGTGGCGGGTCTGCCAGTCTCCTTGGGTCACAAGCATGAGCTGGGGCTCTGATGTAGAAGCAGCTGCTGATCTTGCATTGCAGGTCTAGGACTCTGAGATTTGTACTGGACATGGTTTTTTGGCCTTGGTGGTTCTCACAATTGGAGAACATTCCAAATTGTCAGAGGAAACTTTGTCAGTGATGGTAGAGATAAGATCAGTGAGATGGTGTCTCCTTAGGTGAAGGAATTGTGTTATATACACTTGCCTTGGGTTCCTGCCTCTCCCATGATTACCATACCCCAGAACCTTTGTGTCCCCAGTCCCACTGTGGCATATTCTATGAGGGATGAGGTACATGAAAAGCTCTGCACTAGACATGTGTGAAGAGATGCACGTCGGTTGTTCTGGCTCCTGCCTGAAGTTTCCCAGCTTGGCTCTGATGTGATATATTGGTTGTGTTCTTCCTGGAGCGATGGGTTCTGGTGAATTTGACATGTCTATTGGCTTTGTTCATCTTAGAAGTCTTAGTGGGAAAATGACAAGGGCAATGTCTTCAGAACATCTGCAAATGGCTCTCTGTTCTTTCCCTTCTGGACTGTTGGAGAGCGTGACCTCTCCTGAGTCACAGGATACCTTATTGGAAGCAGGCATCTCTTCTGGGTCATGGTTTGATGTGGTAGCTTTCCCATAAATGTGTGGTGGTAAGGGCAATGCTTTGGAATTCAGTCTGAAGAAATAAAGAATTGAATGTAGACTATGTGGTCAGTATCCCTAGGCTTCTGAGTTGTTTGATTTGTTCCAAAGGTATGAGAATAGCAGGAAGCTTCCAGCTCCACGGTCAATAATGGCACCTTTTCTAGGTAGGAAGGGATCAGGATGTAAAGGGCACAATTCTGAAAGCATTTCCCGTGCCCATGGTGTCTGAGTGCTGGGCCTGCCTGGCTGCTCTGGGGAAAAAGCATGAGCCTGACAGAGCTCACTCCTGTGATGTGGCAGCAGCTGCTGGTCTGGCTTTCCAGGTCTCAGCCCACTTGAGACAGGTACATGCAGATGTTTTCTCTGGGCTCCGACCACTTCCAGAACAGTGACTGTCCCTAGAGGAGGGCGGAGGAGGTTCATAGCTGCTTGTGAAAACTCGTTTGTATGTCTGTGCAGGTGGTGAGTGTCCTTCCTCTGCTGGCAGTGGTGCTGACTACAGCTCCTGATCAACTCTGAAATGGGAGTCCTGTTGCAGCAGTTTAGCCTCCGGGGAGAGGATGTTGATAATGTGTCCAGGGGTCTTCATTGGTTTAGTTGGTTTTTCAGGGAAGTTGGGGGCAGTTGGAGAACGTTTCTTCTTATATTGGCTAGAATAATTTGGATGATTGTTTCTACTTTTACTGGTGAGTAGCATTCAGTGAAGTTATCCAATCCTGAGAAGACTTTGTGGTGAGGTTTTCTATTGTATAGTTACTTTCCAGTGTTTTCATGTTTGGACTTGAAGCTTCTGTGGAAACTAAGAAGTTATTTTCTGAAACCTCTTTGAAAATGAACTGGGCCTAGCCTTCTGTGTGTCTTCTTCCAGTGTCTTATGATGGTCTCAAATTGCCTGTGATTCATAAATCCTGGCAGCTCTCTGCCAAATACTTATTGCCAGATTTCTACAGTTTCTACATAAAACTTAACCTTCTTAGAAAATACTGCAGAACCCATTATGCAAAACAGATGAGTGATTTCTTCCCTATGGTTTCCTCCCCATGTATCAAAGATATGATGTCTTCACTAAGATATTAAAGAAAAAGCATTGAGTTACTCTTGCCAATTGACAGTCCAACTTATGTTAATCTGCAGGGTTCATTGTTAATGCAGCTGCTCTACAGGTCCTTCACTCACACAGCAGCTGGGCATTCATGGGATCAGGACACCTAGGTCCATTGGGGGCAGCAAGGAGCTGTCATCTTTTAGATCATCCCATGGACATGTAGGTGGGGCCTTGAGTTTCATCCCTGCCCATTTCTTGGCTCTTGCCATTGGCTGCTACTTGGCACCTAGGTAGGTGAGCACACCCCAAGTCGGTGTATATCAATTACAACCTGTTTACAAACGTGAACCTCTCTCATGAGACTTAGGGATTCCCTAATTGCTTTTTGATTTTTTTTTCAAGGAACCGCACTTGACGCTCAGATGACTCCTACAAAGACAAGTGATCAATAGTGACAAATCCTATTTCACCTTGTAGTGTTGATGCAGCTGCTCTCACCCACTTTCATCCCAGCTGCTCTGGGTGGTTGAAGGATTTTGGTGATGCTACCACTCTCCTATTGTAACCCAACACAGATCAGCCACTCGCCATTTGCAGACTCCAGTGGCAAGAGTGAGGTATGGTAGAGTGCTTCTGTATCAACCAAAACTAGTCATGGAGAAGTGGCCAGATTCAAATCCAAAGTAGCCACATGGCCTTTCTGGAGAGAAGCCAAGTGTTTATGATGGGAAACTTGATAGGGAGGAAGAGCATGTCGGAGTTGTGCTGAGTTAAGCTTCCGTGTCTCATTCCAGCGGCTATCTCAGGTATGGGTGCACCTGGAGCATGGGCTGGCATCTCGGCAATGGTGGGATTGAGTAACTGCCTTGAGATAATCACAAATTTTAAAACTGGGCTTGTCCAAGTTTGGCCTGCCTGTCTGAAGATTAGCTCCTGGAACTGTTAAGTAAGCACATAATTAGATACTAGCATATAGTGAAATGCAAAAGAAGTATATGGTGGGAGAGGGAGAGACGCAGAGTCTCCTTTAAGAATGACGGAAAAAGGCCTTTGTTGTTTGCTTCCAGGTAACGTCCTGAGACTAGGGGGCAGGAAGAGGCAAAAAGTTTGTGTTTTGAGTCAACCTGCTTGGCTATATTGTCATTCTCCAAACGAGGCTTAAACATTAGTACGTTTTCCCTTGTTGGTGGTCTGTCTATGGAATGTTCCTTGGTAGAAACCGTTCATGATGATCCCTTCCCTTCCTCTATTTTGCATGGATATGAAAATAACTGTCTCTGCAGAGAATATCTGGGAAGAGACCAGTGGCTTTTTCACATAAGCACAATAATCCCAACCTGAATTCCACAACTGACAACTTCACCACCAACTAGAAATTGGTGAAGTGCACAAATAGGAAAATTACAGAATTGTGATGATCTGATCCAAACTCATAAGGCTGAAACAGTCACCTTTGCTTGTTCTGGGGGTTACTATGTGGAAATCCGGGGGCTATGCTAGACCTATGGCTATAGTTGAATGAGAAATCTCTACTTTTGGGTACAGTTGCAAGTTTTCTGATAACGGGCCTCTGCAGCTTCTCATTGTCCACATGTAGAAGTGAAAGGGGTTTTTGCTCCAATGGAGGGCTGTGAATGCTGCTTATTAAATGCTCTTGGCATACACTGCAGTAGAACATGGATTTGAATCTTCATTTTTTTTAAATTAAGGCAATGGGCCTTGCCTTCATTTCTTTGGGAAAGTGTTGTTTTGAAATGTGGCCATATGGCCTGTGCCACTGCTGGTGCCAATCTCCAGACGTGCCATATCAAGCATCATGCTCCATTCCACTTTCTTCTTTCCTACCACCAAGCGACCATAGACTAGCACAGTTGGGATCCTTTGTTGTAGGCGCTTGTGGAAGATTTTGCATACTACGTGGGGTCCAAAGCAACGATGTCTTTTGCCTCTCCCACAATCAGATGTCAAGTGGATATTTTGTTCATTTGTGTTCGGCTACCTTTAACCTTCTCTGTTCAGCTTGATCTAGGAGATACGGGGTTGTGAGCCCTGAGGGAAGGAGGTGGCAGGGAGGAGCCTGCACTCCTGTATCTAAAGGCAGATGAGTCCTCATGATTCAACCTGAGGAAGCTGACTGCCCTGAGGTTAGTAAGCATGGCCATGAGTAAAGTTCTGCCTCTACTGGGCTGTGAGGTAGGAGTGTGTGCCTTTGACCCTCAGAATCTTCTGACTCCAGTGCTGCTACTAGTGAGTGGATTATTTTGGTACACTAAGCTTTTGTGGGGAAAGAGACACAAACAGAAAACCCAAATGGGGGACAAAATACCCACTTGACATCCAATTTTGAGGGAGGCACAGAATATCATTGCTTTGGACTTTATATTGCCTGGGTCACCTCAATGTGTAGATTGCATCTGCTTTAAATGATTACACGTGATGTGAAAATACACAATCATTTTTTAAAGCATGCGTCCTCCATGGGATTTGAGTTTCTCTCTTCCCATCATCTTGGGTTTTGGAGTGAGAACCTCAACAGTGGCATCCCCAGTCACCCACGTGGAAGTTAGCCCTGGTGATGAGCCTCATGTTGCTTATTCTGATGGGGTTTCTTTCATTCCTGCTTACAGGCTTCCTGTTCTGCCTGGTTGAAATGACCTCCACACCCATACCAGTGCCTCATGGGTATCTTCCCTAAAGAGGATGTGCAAAACTTAGGTATAGGGTCCATGTTGGTGGCCATAAATCTGATTCTAGAATTTTCTTGAGGTGGTATGAAAACCACTCACCCCCATTCAAACTGAATGTGATCAAGGTTGGGAGAGAACAGCCTCTTTGTGAAGAGATCTGTTCCCTCTGACACAATCCTCCACTGAAGTGGAAATGGGTTGTTTTGATTACCTGCAGTCAGTAGTTTTGAGTGATACCTTAAAATTGAGACATGTCTCCACAAAGAATGGTAGGGGTGTGGTGTCCTGTACTGTGCTGAATTTCTCCTCAAGCGGCCTCTTGATTCACCGAGCCTCTGATTTCTCATATGGGAGTATCTGGGTGCTAATGACTTAAGGAGTGAGCAGCAGAGGAGAGGCCATTTCTGTAACTTTGACAGGGTGATTAGTTCATGGGACAATATTGATAGAGATGACTTTCCTGCTGCGTTGAGTAAGCTGTGGTCATGGGCTATGTTCTGGCCATGGGATTGAAGCAGACATGGTGGCTGACCTTCAAGAATATGACCTTGAGAAAGATGCAGCTGCTCCCTGGTTTCCTTTGTGACTACTGTCTAGTGAGGCATATTTTGCTAGAGGCATGGCAGAGAAAGCGTAGCATTGTGACCCTTGAGCCTTCTGATGTCTACACATTCTCAGAGGTGACCATTAATCTAGAGCATGTCACTAATGAGCGGCCCTGCCATTTTAGAATGCTGAGCTGCATTTGAATAGGGAGAATGGTCAGAAGTTGAAGGGGGGCATCTGTACCTTTGGTCAAAAATCTGTCATTCTCATCAGCCCCAGGGCATGTGGTTGTCACATACCTGCCTTGCAGGTGGGATGGAAGATGGCACAGAGTGAGCCAGCATAGAGCCTCATTGTGGATGAGGTGGAGGGAGAGCTCTAGGCTTTTCCTAGGCAGATAGGGGAGGCTTGTTTTCTTTCCTGGAATACTGAAGTTTGTCACGTTGCCCCTTGGCTCAAGAGGATATTCCCACTCTGAAGAAAGCTGCCTTTGAGGCATGTTTGTTTATACTTCATTCTGCTATCCCAAAAAGTAGAAAAATATGGGGAGAAATCACTGCTGCCCACATCAGAGTGGAATGAATGCTGAGGTCTTGGTTTTCCTTCATGGGACTATTTTAATGTCAGTGAAAACATTTCCAACAGTGTGCCTGTCCCTGTATTTAGTGGGAAGATGATTTGAAGTTATCTTACTACCATTTTGTTTTTGTAAGCTTGTTTACTTGTACATTTCTAAACCATCTACGTTTCTCATACTGAAGTGAGGATTAAACATTACTCCTGTAAAGAATATGCTTGGTGGGTGGAAAGGGAGAGAGGAGGAATAATCTGGTTTTTCTCACAGTTGAATTGGCCCTAATGATGTTACTGGCATGGAAGGGAGAACAGATCTGCTGCCCTACTTGGAGTGAGGTGTGTGAAGCCCCACAGTGAACTGGTGGAAAGAAGCAAGTGGAAACCTTGTCATGCAGTGACCTCTGGCTCCCTGGTTGCTTGAGTTCCTTGTTCCCTTTTCACACATTTTTGTTTTGACATTTTTATTGGAAAGTAATACATTTTTTTAATTGTACTTTAAGTTCTGGGGTACATGTGCAGATCCTGCAGGTTTGTTACTGTAGGTACACATGTGCCATGGTGGTGGTTTGCTTCATTTGTCACCCCGTCATGTACATTAGGTATCTCTCTAATGCTATCCCTCCCCAATACCCCCATCCCCTGCTATTTATCCCCTAGCTCTCTACCCCCCAGGCCCCAATGTGTGATGTTCCAGATTGTTCCTCCTCCCCTCCTCTCCCACCCACCATGCAGTTACCTCCAAGGCAGGACACCTCAGCCTGAAGACCAGTGTCCAGGGACAGAGGAGGCCTGTATCTGTGGGACGGGTGGGCAGTTGCAGCTGCAGGACCATCGAGGTGGCATCAAGGCTAATGGAAGAAAGGAGATGGTGGGAAGGGGAGGGGATGGGCGTAATGTTTACTGAGCAAGTACTACATTCCAACACCTTGACACCTCTAAGCTTTCTTAATCCCCACAGAAATCCTGTGGGGTAGGAATCGTCTCCTTTGTACCAAGGAGGAAGCAGAGGGTCAGTAAGGTTAGGTAACTCACCTGAGGTCATATGACTCTGGAGGTGGAGCCAGCATTTGAATGCATGTCTTTTGATTTCAAATCCTACCTTCTTCCCAGGAGCACTGGCACCCTGTGAGAGCAATTCCAAAGTGCTGGCTCTGTGGCTTGCCCATGTTACCTTGGTTGCCTTGTGCCCCTGAGCCAGCTGCTTGCCTTCTCAGCTTTCTTATCTACAAACTGGGGTTATATCTAGTGCCTACCTCCTAGGGTTGTTGTAAGAATTAGATGAGACACGCACATAAAGTGCTTACTGCAATGCCCAACAACAACAAAAAACATGCTTAATCTGTCCTCAGCCTTACAAACCTTCAGCCACATGGATGGTAGTGAAGCCTGACAGGGAAACACCACCTGCCCATTGGATCCTCTGCAACCTGAAACAGAAGCACAGGATGTGTCTGAGGCCCTGACCTGCCTGCAGATCTAATCAGAAGTGCAGGACTGGACACAGCACTGATGGACAGAGACAGGCTTTGAGGCTGTCTTCCATGTACAGAGAAGTCTTAGGTGGGTTTTGTGGGATCTCATCCTGCCAGCTTTGGATGAGATGATAAATGCTGCCAACCTGTCTCCCTCATGCTCTTAATCTTTACATTCCCAAACGGACTTAGTCTCACTAGAATGCGCTTGGGATTGTCAGGTTTTGACCATCCTGATTTCCTGGAAGAAATTTCAGCTTCAGTTGCCTCTGGAAATGTCTTTAGAGTATTAACTCTGTGGGTAGCGTTTCTTAGGAGCCTGGGTTTGTCCCCAAGGCTAGCACAACCTGGGCTCTCAGATCTAGGTTTTGTGGCCACAAGGGATTATCCAATCGTTGCCATCATAAGTCATGAACTTAGTGTCTTTGTGATCATAACTGCAGACACAGTCATATCTGACCTGCAGAGTCTTTATCTTGCTGCTTTTAAGTTCTCCACTCAGGAATATTTTTTTTTAATTGAAGTTCTGGTATACATGTGCTGAACATACAGGTGTGTTTCATAGGCATACATGTGCCATGGTGGTTTGCTGCATCCATCACCCTGGCCTCTAGGTTTTCAGTCCCATGTGTGTTAGTTATTTGCCCTAATGCTCTCCTTCCCCTTGCCCCCCAACAGGTCCCGGTGTGTGATGTTCCCCTCCCTGTCTCCATGTATTCTCATTGTTCAACTTCCACTTATGAGTGAGAATATGTGGTGTTTGGTTTTCTCTTCTTGTTACTTTGCTGAGGATTGATTCACCCAGAAATGTGTCAAATCCTGGTCCTCGAAGGGGCACCCACCTGGGTTCATTGTCCTTACCATTCCCCAGCAGATGTGTGGTCTCTTAAGCTTGGTTTGCGTGTTGTTGCTTGAACTTTGCAATGGAAAGTGCAGACTTGAAGGCAGGAGGTGGAAGCCAGCTTGCCCCGACCATGTCTTGTTGCCTTTGGAAATGCCAGAGATGGGATTTCCCCGACAGGCCGAGGACGGTGTGTATCATGGTCGGCAGTGGCAGGTTCTCCTCTGGGCAGCCAGGGCCCCTGTCTGGAGGTTTCAAGAGGATTTTGAATATGTTCCAGTCACCAGTGTCACCCTATAGATACCACTGAGTGAGATGAAAGCATGAGGCCATGGTCTATCTAGGTGAGGGTGTTACTGTGGCTCATGCCCTCTGGGTTCTAACTCCTATGGGGTTCATGTTGGCGATAGTTGTCTGGGAGCATATTTTACTGTCTTGTGGGATTGAAGAGGCTCTTGGATTTTTTTTCACGACTACTGTCTCTGGTCATTTCTGATGAGAGTGACTTTGATTCTTAGGGCAGTCTATTCACTCTAAGTCTGCATGTAAAAACTTACATGTATTCCAAGAACGTCGTAAGGTTGTTGATCTTAGGCATGATCTCCAAGAAGTAAGACCAGTTGTCCACAAGGGATGAGATTATCTCTTGCTTGCTCATAAATTTTCAGGTGTATGCACTCAGCTGAGCACTGCTACCTGACATTGTCTTGCAGGCTGGGTCCTTAGGTGGGAAATCTTCCTCTTAGGTGGAGAGGCTGTGTTATGTTTGTGCTGCTTTCTAGCTGTGATGATGATATCTGTGTAAAACTCAGTGTACTGTATCTGGAGACCTGAATCAAGATCACCATGTATCTCTAGGGAGGCATATGTAAGCAGGAAGATGTAGGTGGGAGTGTAAGTATCTCAGGGACCTGGAATAATTTAAACAGAAGTTTTCATAGCTCTCAAAGCTGCATGCTAGGAAGGTAAGATGGGCATGTGAGCTGAAATGAGGTCAGTCCTGTCCATTTTCCTGAGTGTGTTGAGTTCTAAGCCAGTGACATGTTGGACTCAAAATATGTGGAGAAGGGAGGAAGGCTTTGTTTGCATGCTGCTGTGTGGAAGTTCAACCCTCTGTATTCCGGAGGGTTTCCAGGGCTCTTTGTGTTGTGTTTGTGTCCTGAGAGACTGTGCATGATTCATGGCTGAGTAGACGACATGCCTGCTTTTGACCTCGTCTTTACACTATACAGCTTGTAGCTATGAGGACCTTCCTTCTACATTCATGGCTGGGTCTGTAGCTTCTTTACAGGGGTTTCACTGAGTGAAGATACAGGTACAGGTATACCTGTTTTGGGTTTGTACCTCTGCTCAGGTTAGTACATCTCAAAGCCTTTGAGTTTCCTAGCTGCACCCCTGAGCTTCTGGCACAGGCCATCAGGGATGCAGCTTATGGGAGAGGTCCAGTGCTGGGACACATGCTTGAAACCAGAGTTACATCATAGGTCCTGCCAGTTCCTTGTGCATGGCTTATTTTTGCTGTGCGCTGCCTGGAACGTGTGGGGAGCCAAGAGGGGTTTTCTCTGGCTCGGCTCTGTGGTGCCTTGGCTGTGTTGGACCCTGTTGGCATTGCGGGTTCTTGTGATTTAGATTGTTTTGGCCTTGTTCAGCTCATGTTAGCCAGAATGGAAAACTATTTTGAGCCTTGTCCTAGCAACTACAGTGAAGGGGTCTCTGACCTAGGAGAGTCCATGTCCTGCTGAACACTCTAGGGAGAAAGACAGAATGTGTCCAACCTGCAAGGAACAGGTATTTCCACTGGGTCACAGACTTAAATCTCATCTGGAAACTACCCTGAAAATGCGATGGTTGGTGTAGCTTTTGGGAATCCACCCTGAGGAAGTAAGGACTGATTGTAGAAGAATGAGTATTCTCCCCAGATGTTCTGGAACAAGGTTATTTGTACCAGAGCTGTCAAATGAAGAGACACTTCCTGATCTATAGTCAACAGGAACTGCTTCTCTAGGAAGGAAGAAGGGGTCAGAAATCTTCAAGAAGGTAATACAAAGATTTTGGAATCCACACTGTCTGCATGCCAGGCCTGCCTGACTCCTCTGAGATGTGAAATGTGAGCTAGAGTGCTCTCCTGTGATGTAGAAGCAGTTAATGGTCTTGCTCTGCAGTGCTCGACCCCTCTCAGGTTTGTACTTACAGATGTTTCCTCGTGGAGTGGTCAGACAGCCAGGACAATGGCTGCCACTAACAGTCAGGAGATCAGAGCTCCCTGTGGAAAGGGTTTGCCGTGTGTCTGTGAAGGCAAGAAATGCCCTGTCTCTTCAGGCGGCTGTGCTGATCTCGGCTCCTGCCACGCAGGGGCGTTGTGGTCTCCTGCTTGGCAGTGTGAGGCCACTAGGGGTGAGGAATGTATCCAGTGCTCTTGATCAGCAAGGGTTGGCTCTTCAGGAAAGATGGGTATTCTGAGATTTTCCATGTTTCTATGTTGTCTGGAATACTTGAAAACCAATACAATTGTTTCCTCCTTAATGAGTAGGTAGCATAGCTTTCAGTAAGGAAGGTTTCTATGGCCAGGGAACTGTATGGGAAGATTCTTAATTGCATACTAATTTCTTTCATAGAAAAACTCATCAATATGACTTCAGACTTCTTGTATCCATTTTAGTGATTCTATGGCATTGATGCATAGTATTTGAAATTTAAACAACGTTCATAATTTTAAACTCTTCATGTGATAAGGGCAAAAAGGATACACAGCTATTTTTTTTCTTGATTAGCTGTTGTAAGAAAAACATACTTCAGGCTTCTCATTTGAAATTCTGAAATGAAAGCCCTAACAAATAACAAGTTTAGGGCGTAAAATTTATTTGATCTTATACTTTGGGATGACAATTTTGAAATGATTGTCCTTTGGATAAGGTCAAGTTGGTGGCAGGGTTGGGGTCCGATCTTGTTGCTCTGAGGACAGTGTTTCTGTGACTCACCTACCTTTCAGGGTCCCTTGCATTGCTTCTCTTGCGGCCTCTCATTTTCACACTTGGGACTCTCAAAATAGCATGTCTATTTGAATCTGTCCTGGACTCTACTCTGAACCTCTGCCTCTTCCTCTTTTGATGACAATCCTCCTGAATGATCTGAATTATATATTCAGCTGGGTTTCAACCATATTTCAATATGTTTCCTTAATGTGCCACTGGCGTGTCTCATTACACGACCCCTCTATTAGGATCAAGACATTGCTGGTTGATTTGCCTACATCTGATCTTTTATGACATGACCTCGGGAAGCCTGGAGTGGGATCCTGAAAGGTTAGAAGCCACTGAAAGGGTAATAGTCACCTGATCATGTAGACAGGACAGTGGCTCCAGGCATCCTTAGGTCTCTCTGGGGAGGTGTGGAATGAATCTCACAATGTCTCTGCTTAGGGATAAGAGTCTGAATGTTTGGCCCTGCTTCTGCCTGCTGTCCTCATCATAGTGTTTTCCTTTGAGGCTCTTATCTCATGTGGCTGCTTGAAAAAAGTGAACAAAGGTTAAGAACATGACCTGAGCCCAGTGACTCTAATCAAAGGGCAAACCACTGAAGTGTTCCTTTCTGCAGAAGAATGGGCTCAGTGCCTGTGGGGGCACTGATAATAATGCAATATTGGGAGTGAATAACATAAAACAGTAACTTACTCTGTGAACCCAAGGGAAGTCAACTTGTTCTAAATCTGGAGCTTTTTCTAACACACAAATCTGAACGATGGTGTGCCTGTGGTTGTAAAATGATACCTGACTCGTTTGTGAGATCTCCATTACATACCATAATTTATTCTAAGCTGACTGAGATGCTCACTACACATTCTTCCTTTGAGGGCCATGGAGATCAGCAGGTTTTGATCTCTGGTCAAATGATTTTCATTGCAATATTCACACACATGGTACTTGTGAGAATGTGTATGTGAATATTGTAATATCACTTTTTGCTTTTCATTGTCATATACCTCATGTGTTTAGGGAGGTGTAGGGATCTAAAATACTCTATTGCCCTTACATGTACAAAGAACCCGCTTCCTCCATCCTTTGAGCTTGTAAGAGTAGTGTGCATCTCACTTTGATTGGAGGATTAATACTCTTGTTTCTGGCAAAAGGCATCCATTCTCTCCTGAGTCACTTGGCCTAGGCTCCCTCAAATCATGGGAGCTGAAAGTCAAGCTGCTTCCTCTAGGGGAAAGCAACCCCTAGACATGTTTGGATTTGGCTTGGCTTTACCCATTTCTGTCACTTGATCCCCATAGTATGAGCCACTAACATATACAACGTAGGTCATTTTGATGCCTTTATATGGACACAAGTAGCCAAGACTCTTTTTTCTATGCATATAAGGGTCACTTCAAAGCCAGATTTAGGTGGTGGGACACTGCACCTGGATCATCCATTTGACCCCAGGGAGGTTTCACTGGGCAGGGATTACATAAGAAGTATTGATTGACTGTGGGTCTGGGTCACCATGGTCTTTCCCTCCTTCCTTGGCCCCCACATTTATGGTTCTCAGTTCTGAGACATTCCATCTTCTCTGCCATGAACTCCCTTTGGATAGCGAAGATTAGATTTGAGGGTCCAGCATCCTCTCTACGGTGTGTTGAGCTGATCCACTGGCGCAACCCACATCTGACAAAATGAGCATGTCCTCTGTGCCCTGCTGGTCTCAGGTTGAGCTTTGAACATGGTTTCCTGGAACAGGTTTCCTTTTTAGGGAACATCTCTGAGTTTCCCTGCTATAGAGAGTTGGTTGACAATGAATTCAGGTATTTGTCCAATTAGGAAGACTTCTTGCTTGATACTTTAGGGGGCTATAGTGATTCTGAAGCATAATTTCCTGACAGCAATCACAGGGCTGGTGCCTGTAACTATTGTTGCATATCATCCTAACGCTGGGTGCCTTCCACACTTGCTGCCTTGTGAAGTTGTCAAAAGGTTCCACGTGAAGTTGTTCCGTATGAAAGTCTTAACTGCAGTGGTACTGGGTTAAAGGTGTGCCTAGAAATGAGCTCTTCAACATTTCCTAATGCTATGAGTTGTCTGGCATGCTTCAAGATTGACTTGATCAGGAATTCAACACTAGATTATTTTCTTCAAGCCCTCACGAAAGGGAACTCTTTGGAAGTCTAGAACTGAAAATAATTCTGGATGAAACTCGACGTTCTTATACATAAGGATGATCTGATAGAAATTATATTCTAAATATGATCCAGAAAATAAGGGACCTTTTACCCATTGCTTTTATCCATGATGTTTTCTGGAGTCTATTCTGCTGTGTCATATGATGCTATTCCTTATGTTGATCTATACCTGTGACAGGTGAGCCATCCCAACAGAAGAGTCCATATTTGAACCGCATGGCCTGTACCATGGACAGTATCCAGAAACCAAATGCCTTAATGGCTTGTTTCTTCTGTGCTACACTTGTGGAACCTAAATGAGAACAGAGTTGGAGTAACTGAAACACAACTTCTTGTTACTCTGCATTGCAGCATTTTTATTTTCTTTGTGCATCAGAGTATCACAAAGCTGTATCCTTCTTATCTAAATTCCCATGTTTTAGAGTACATATTTAACATGATGTGGTTTGTCTTACCATTTTCATGACTTCATTCTTTGCTATGCTACTATCTGACACTTGACCATTGAGGATATGAACATGCTGGTTCTCCAAGAGCATGTGCCTGGCTGAGCGGTCTTCAGACATCCTCCACCCAGAAGATATGGGTGGTAGCTCAGAGTTCACTGGAGAACAGCCTAATTGAGAAATGTCCATGCTTACACAGACAGGTATAGAAGTTCTGTCTTGTTCTTTACTGTGTTGCTGAACTTGTTGCCATGTTTCCTCCTAACTAAAATAGCTTAGTACTAATACTAAGGCTTCCTAAGTACACAGCTCTTCTGTATATTTTTGCTGTGAAAACTAGAAATACGAAGGCAAAATCTTCTGGGACAAATGTCAACATTTTACTGGATGGAGTGGAAAACGCACAGGTTTTCCTTCCTGGGTGACTATTTTAATATCTGTCAACTACTGTATTTCTCTTCATGATCTTCATATTGTATTTTTTTTCTTTATGATAGTGTATAAACAGATTTATTACAGATGGTTGTTATACTGATTTCAAGAGGATTCGTGCAGGTGATAATGATTGTACAACATTGGTAAGACAGTACCCAAACCAGGAAATATACTTGGCATTCATCCGTCAGGAAGAGAATGGGAGAATTCAGAGAGCAGGAAGGACTCTGAGGTTTGAAAACAATCTTTCCCAATCAGGGAGGTGACATTCCAATTATAACATGTGCTTCAGAGAATGTGGCTTTAGGCTTAGTGCTGAAATTATATTGCTACAACAGCTTTTTTACTACTCAGGGATGAATGGATAAGTGGAGACTGATTAGAGTCCCACTGCTATATGTTAGCTGTGCCATTAATTTGGAAGAGGTATGGAGTGTCCTCTGCTTGGAGACATGCTGTGGAGATGGTGTGCTGGACAGAGACCCTAGTTTACAGGGGAAATTGAGTTGGCATCTATCATGGGACGGCCATGAAAGCCTCTTGGGGAATTTCCTGTTGGTGGTGTCTGCTCCTCCAGAGGCCAGCTGCAGGTGTCCTTGATCTAGAGTAGCTGCCCTTCTGTGGTTGCTGAAAATGAGAGCTACACAATCAAAGGCATGTGATTAGAGATGCAGTTGCTGCCCTCCTGGTGTCAGCCATGTAAGAGCCTGAATAAAGGGGTTGAAGGGAATGGCTTGCTTGATTTTTCGAGCCTTTTCTCCCATATTCTGCTTTCTCATGTCATTCTATGATGAAGAAGTAAAGTGAATTTGATAATCTATTTGAATCAATGTCTTCAAAATTAGACTTGAGTCTTCAGTTTTGGACTTGGCTGCCTAGAACAGTTAAAATAACCAATTATTTGTGAAGTGTCTATAATGGTGATCTAGACCCTCCTCATCACTGTGTGCAACCTATCAACACTTGGCTCTTCCAATGCCTTGAGACCATCCTAAAGTAGCAACTCCACTGTATTTCACATATCCTGGCAGCTCTGTCATGATGCTGCTTAGATTTTCATTTTTTTATATTTGGCCAGAAACTCAAAATGGTTCTCACTTTGATAAAATCAAGATGATAGGGGTTGGGCTCCTATTTCTCAGAGGACACGGTTTCCTTGACTAATTTGTTCAGAGGTGTCTAACAGTGCTTGTCTTGTGGTCCCTTTGTTGTTCAAAGTTAGAATCCTCATTCATCTCAAAGATGCATGTACATCTTCAATTCTTATGCCCACCTACACTTTTGCTTCCCTGTTAGTCTTTGCCTTTCATAACGTGGTGGACAATTAGCTGACTTGAAGATACAGAAATCAGGGGAGTATATTATTTCCATGTGTTCCTTTCATTCCCTCTTGTCATGTTGAATAATGTGTTAATGCATTCTAAGCATTAGGACAAGGATATCTCTGGAGACCACGTACTTGCCTCTACCCAACACTTATTAAAGAGATCCCAGAAATTCCAGAGGAAGGTGGTGAGCCAGTGTGGTTGTGGGGTGTGTTGTGGGGATTGTGGGATGGGGCCAAGCAGCTACTAAAGGGGGGTAGAATCAGAATCTACGTGGTCATTTAAGTAGGTGACTGGGCTCCATATCACTGGGTTTTCTGTGAGGAAGTTGTAGAATGTCTCTCAGAATGTCTTCCCTACTTGAACAAGTCAGATAGTTCACCCTTCAGTTCCATCTGCCATGATCATTGTTTCTTCCACCAGTGGCACTGATTCTCCTGGGCTGCCGAGAGGTGATGCTGCATGCAACTAAGTGAATCAAGAGTGAGGGTGTGGCCTGGGGCCACCAATCATTCTAATGGAATGGCAAACCACCCAGCTGTCTGTGAAGAAGAATGGGTTTAGTGCCAGCACAGGCAGAGAATAAGCAATGCAATAACTGAGACTCGATAACGTAAACACTGAATAACCAGGTTTCATTGTTTTCAAGGGATGATTTGTCAATTTACATGCCCTGATTTTTTCACTCAAAAAATACATGGGAAATTTTATATATTCAAGGATCTAAAACTAGGCCCACCTCCAATGCCAGATCTCGACATGCATATGTTGTTCTAAGATGATTGTTGTAGGTGATGGGCAAAACTCTCATTGCTCTTTCGAGTGTAGTAGAGGTTAGGAAGCTTGGACCTCCACACATGGCTATTACGGCTATTGCCACTTGCTGTTACTTGACATATACTTCACTGCATGTTCTTACAAGCTCTGAAATGAAAAAAGCATCCCTTATAAAACCACATGTGAACAATATGCATCTCGTTTTAACTGGACCGGTAATGCACTTTTTTAAATTGAAAGAATATTCTGACATACATCACTTTTTTGAGCTCCCATGACTTGTGAAATCCTGGCAATGTCATGCTACTTTCTCCAGTGGAAGCTACTGCTAACTTGGTTGGTAGCTTGGCCTACTTCTGCCACAGGCAAAAGTATGGAGCCAGTGGCACATTCTAGATGGGAGAGGTAGCTCTTGGTGCTGTCTGCCAGTCATTAAATCCTCTGTGTCCTCGAGATGTTTTTCTGGGGAGAACAGCTCAGCAGTCCTGGCAGATGGCTATAAGAAGAAAAACAATATGAGGGCTAGTGAGTAATGAACCTGATGTTGATCTGTGGCGCAGATTGCAAAACCCTTTACCTTGCACAGTGACAGACTGCAGTATGAGACAGAGACCTCACTGGCTAGCCTTAAGGTTTTCAGTCTCATGTGTCTTAGCTTGGCTAAGGCTGGTGAGAACTTAGTGGAACTGGTGAGTTTACTTGGTCCCAGCAATGACCCCATTGGAGTCAGAACCTGGGTGGCACACCAGGGTTCATATCACATGAAGGGTCTGGTGTTTGGTATGTTGGCTTCTGGATCAGGCTTTGTCAAGATTAGTATGGTGCCCTCTGTATTAGGGCCAACTTTCTGAGCAATTGTCATCACTCCTAGGATGAAAAATGCCCGTGTCGCTGACAACCAGCAAATGGATCATCTCTTGCCTGTGGATGCACCTCGTGATGAGGACATTCCTTCACCACTCAGTGTGAGCAGGCTGGTTGAATACCGACACTCCTTGAACCAGGAAGGTCTACTGCATGTGTGAGGAAGTGTCTTCAGTAGGATTAGCTTGTGACTGATTGATATTCCTTTGCTAGACATTTTCAGTTTTATTGACTCTTCCTCCTTTCCATCTCTGAAGCATCTAAAATGTTGATCTTGAAGTCCTGTGACTGACCCTGTCTCTTCACTGGTCATAATAAACAAGTTCTTTTTTCAGCCCAGATACTGGAGGATATCTTGTGACAACACCACTGCCTCTGGGAAGGGCAACTCCTTAGAGTTGCCAGCATGAGGTCTTGCCCAAGCTCTGTCTGACAGCCATGGTAGGCAGGACCATGTTTTCTCCCTATCTTGGTCCCTCTGAAACTTCATGAGGGCAACGCAGGTGTGTACCTTCCGATAGTTGAAACTATACCATTTTGTAAGCTTTCTGATATTTTGCAGACCTTGGTCAAAGTGAAATAATTCGCTGGGGGTTCAGGTCATGAGAAACATCCTGCCTAATCACTTGACCATATAGCAGACAAAGGCCCAACTAAAGAAACATCCCCATCATATCCTGCTGGACAAAGTTCCAAGGAACACCATGATGACATCCTGGTGGAATAAGGACCCAGAACCACTTCATCAAGGCAACATCTTCTCAATATCCTGCTGGGCAACAAGCCATACTACCCAGACCCCTCCTGCCCATACCTACAAGTACCCCCAGCCTGTAAGCAGCAGTGAGCTCTGGCGTCAGGCTGGCCTCACTTCTGTAGGTTTTATGCTGGACATAAAGCCTTCATTTGCTGTCGAGCTGCCCTCTTTGTGTCTTTAACCTTCACCTTCCCTTCAAACCCTAATGCTTCCTGCTCATATGGGCTGTACAGGTTGTTTCTGATCTAGTTTCTTGATTTTTCTCTGCCATATTAGCAAATTCATTTAGTAATGGATGATTGGATGCAGAAAATGAAGCATGTTTGGACTTTTGTGGTCTTGTGATGAGCCTGTGAGGGTCTGGGCTGCTCCATTACCACTGCCACTACTGAAGGGGAAGTGGTCATCTCAGCCTGGACAGTTGTGCTGAGAGAATTTTAACTTGCTTATTCCCATGGCAACAGACTTCCGCCTTCATAATAGTCTCCTTGTATATGTTCCATGTTTCCTCCCTGTGTAGAGTTCTAAATCATGCAGCTTGAGTTGTCTTTGTAAGCCATCATAAAATCTTGCCATGTGATACCTTTAATGGTGTCCAATTTGGTATGAAGATTGTTTGTATTGAGCTTTCTGGCTTGGTGTGAAGATTGAGTTTTCTGGCACATTATTCTTTGTGCAAAAATGGCAGCATGTTCAGATAACTGATTCTGTTTCACTTTGGTCATTCTTATTTTTTCATTCAATCTTTGTGCTGGTGAATGGTCTCCTTGAAACTGACACCTTCAAATGGAAAACGTCCTCCTCTGGTATAGGGTGAGGTATTGGAGTCAACATGAAATGCAAAGAATTAGCTGTGCCTTCCTTGCTGCCTAAAATCCATTGTGGAAAATAAGGGCCTTTTTGGCTAGGATACAGTTCGTACTTCAGCTGTAGGACCAGAGAAGAGAGAGCTCATTCTCTGTCCCCACTTGTTATCACTCATTCACATCCCTACAAGGGTCTCCAGAAATTCTTTGCCACCAACCTTACACTTTTGAACTGGAACAAAAGTGGCTTGTCAATTGCCACGATAAAATCCAAGTTGCGGTTACAGCAGGTCTGTATGTCCCTTAAAGGGGAAGAATGCAGAAGCCTACCTCCAGGAGTCTGTCGTAGTGGGGGAGTTGCCAGAGTGGCAGGTGCTTCCTGTTGCACACGGGGAAGACAGAGCTTGCCCTCAGTGTTCTCTGTAGAGACATGGAGGCCCTGGGACCCATGAGCAACAAGATGACCTCAGCTTATCCTAGACAATCCTATGGGCCGACACGAGTCATCATATGCAGTTGATGGCCTGGTGGCAGCAGACTGGGTGCTTAGAGATTTCAGCTATGGAAGAATCTGCCTTTTAAAAAAAATGAAGACATAAGTTTTTTCTTGGTCTTTTGCTTCTGACTTTCTGTAATGCAGAGGTAGTATCAGAATAATTTTTCAGCTTCCTTGTATCTAATGGCTCAGAGTTAAATTTGGAGGTTCCATCGAGGTTAAAAACAGAAGCAGTCATCAGGAATGTTTGTTAAGGTGAGCTAGACCATAGCCATCACCGTGTGTAGCACATCAACAGCTGGATCTTCAGTGCTTTGATTTGCTGTTTCATGGCAGTCTCTAATGTCCCGTGATTCACAAGTCTTGGCATCCTCTCTGCCAAGATGCTGATTTTCAAACTGCAAGTTGGTTCTATATACGCCCTTATTTCTGTCTAGGAAAATATGTTCAATTATGGTACTACATTTGCAAAACTCACCTTGACATGCCAAACAGCCAAGGATCTTCCTTCCCTTTTACTCTTTTTGTGTTAAAGCAATAACTCTGTGATAAATGCATTAATTCTGCCAGACCACTTTTCATGTTTGAGTATGTTAATGCCCAACTTAGGACTCCTGTGACTTCTCTGATGACTATATTTTCTAACAAAGGCAGAGATTCATAAACATAATGAATTTGGTGGTCTTCCTGCAAGGAATGAAAGTAACTCTTCTTCCAGAAGATCCTGAAATTTTCTCTGCAGAACCTCAACAAGGTTGAACCAGTCCCTGGATATCCTGATGACTTGGACACTTGAGAATCATGCAGTCATTCAGGTGCCTCAAGAGGTTTGGTCCCACGAATGACCTCACACTCAATGCGCTTGTCCACCAGATGAGGTTTGGTCAAGGACTCCTGTGGGTACTCCATTGGAGTTCCCCCACCTAGTGAAGCTCAGTGTTTCTATTGTGGCAAAGTCCACGTTACTGGAAACCACCAAATGGGCGGTTTCTTGCTTGTGGATATACTGCTTGAGAAGTACCTTGATCTGCATGCAATGTCAGTGGGCTAACAGCTCATAGCCACTGTGGTTACACCAGGAGGTTCTATGAGTCATATGGAGTTGAGATCCACATGAATTATCTCAAGGTAGATTCCCTTTCCTAATTAATGTGGCCTTGGGCTAGAGCAGATGTGGTGGTTGACCTTAGGAACTTACCTTTTAGAAGGATGCAGCCTCCCCTCCCTCTTCCTTTGTGGTTGAGAGTTCAAGAGTGATCCCTTAATGAAATGGCAGAGGAAAGGTTGAGCTATTATTCTTGAGGGTTCTTACTGCTGCATCCTCTAAGTGGTGACCATTAACTTAGTACGTGTCATTAATGAGCTGCTTTCCTATTTGTGCCCTGAGCTATATTTGAGGAAATGTTCAGAGGTAGGAGGGTTCAAGGACCTGTCAATGAAGTTTATTGGTCCCTGAAGCTCATTCCTACCAACCCCAAGTTCTGTAGCTTTCAGGCACTTAAATCACAGGTGGGATAGAAGGCAGCTCAGTGAATCTGACCTGCCCCATCTAAGAAAATGAGCTCTAGGCTTTCCCCAGGAAGGGAAAGTTGGGTCTGTTCTCTTCCCTATGATCCAGAAGTTGGTCAGTGTCATCTTTCAGCTAAATATCTTCCTACTCTAACCCCAGTTTTCTGTAAAGCACACTTACATTCTGCATTTCTTTGCCTGTGAAAATGATGGGAACTGTCATGGAAAGAGAGTGAAATGAATGAACCTGTTATCCCACATCAGAGCAGAATGAGTCCTGAAGTCCTAGGTTTCTATTGCTGTGGAATATTTTACTGGCAATTGACGCTTTTCTGACAATACACTCATCATTCTATTGCTGCTAAAGGAAAGATGATCTAAGAATATAACACTACCACTTTATTTTATGAGCTATGTTTGCCTCTAAACACCTAAAATAGTATAATTCTCATTTGAGTAATTTAATCAATTATGAAGGATTAGTCTTTATTCTGCTTTGCCATTTTAACTTTTCCTCCAGCCCTGTGACCTTCCCATTGGATCCTCCAGAGCTGAAAGAGAAGCCAGGGACATGTTCGAAATCCTCATCTACCTCGGTTCCCTGCAGAGGGACAGGGCTATGCTGGACACTGCACTAATGCACTGAGGCAGAAGGTTCCCAGGCCATTTTCTACTATCCACAGTGTACACGGATCTAGAGCAATCCTCATCCTGCTGCCTCTGTGCTGAGACTGTAAAGATAAGTAATTCTTCAGCTTGTCTGCCTGATGCTCTTATTCTTTCTTTGTCAAAATAGGGGCCCATTCCTATTAAAAGTATGAATCGTGTAATGAAGTTTTTTTACCTTTCTGATTCCCTGGATGAAATTTCATCAGTTTATCTTAAACCTTCATAGAATGTTAATGATGCAAGCAGTGATAAGCCTGGCCCCACACCTCCGGAGTGTTCGTATGCACTGGACTGAGATTTCAGTCTCTTCAATCCACCTTGTACAAGGGATCATCTTCTAGCCATTGTCCTCATGGGCTCTGTGTCTTTACATGGTAGTAGCTTGTGAGGGATACTTTTCCTTGGTCTGTTGGTTCTTTATATCATGGGTTGTGATTTCTCTGCCTAAGAATGCATTTTGGGAGATGAGCTTCAATGGTTTTGTGTGATGTGGTATGTTGGCCATGTTAGGTCCGTTGTAGGTGGATTCTTTGGCTTCTGTTAGTTGGTAAATCTGAGTGGGAGGTGATTTGGGCACTGTCCTGGGAATCTCCACAAGAGACTCCTGACTGTTTCTTTTGCCCTGGATTGTTCTGCACAAGCAGTCTCAATCCCTCTGCTGCTGTGTATGGCTCTGAATGAAAATACTGTAAGTGAACCAAGAGGTTGAGTCCTGGGGCAGCTCAGTCATAGTAACCAAATGCCAAGACATCTGGATATGTCTTTCAGCAGGAAAGAGACACTTAAGAGCCTACTGCAGCAAGGAGCTTTTTCTTCCATTTTCCTGTGATGGAGATGCTTTTCTTTGAGGAGATTCTTCACGCCTTTCTCCCACTGATCTTTGTCTCCATCTCTGCCTCACACAATGACTGTTGGAATTAAATGCATCAGGAAGCCTAAACTCTAATAACGTGGTATTTATGAAGGATGTGCCTTTTATATCATATACATTTCACCAGAAATGTTGAGTATGTTTAATTGGAAATTTGATTACCTTATAGCAGCTCTATGTAATCCTGAGTAGTTCTACAGTAAATATGATAGAGTAGTTTCTTAACACTGACTGTGCCTTATAGAGCATTAAAGAAAGCTAGGTTTAGATCCATACTGCTGTGGACATTTTAATATGTTAAGTATCGGATTCATCGCTACATACCTCTATACAGTTTATAGCAAAATATCTGGTGTTTATTTTCCCTATGTTTTCATAAGAGATCCCTTCTCCAATTAACTTCTAAAGCAAATACAGAATTCTCACTTGATTTTGAAAAATCAATGCTCCTTGGTGTGAAGAATTTGTTCTCACTTCAGACATTCTGCTTCTAGTCTTCCATGAATTTCAGGGAGTCTATTTGAGTTGACACTGCCTACTCAATTAAAACCCCCTTGAGTGCATGAGAGAAAAGAATGACAGGGTTGGAAACCCTCCTGCTTGCACTTCCGGCAGCTCAAACCCACGTGCCTGGATTAATGACTGCATTGACCCTAAGCGAAAGCTTCTGCCTCATATGTTTAGCTTTTACTCTTCAAACAATAGGCTCTGATCCACATTGTTTCTGCCTCTTGGACATGGAAGTGTCAAAATAGGCTGAAATTTGTGTTCCTTAAGAGTTCACATGAAGGTGGTTCCGAAGCCAGAGTAGTGAAGATTCTCACTGCCTAACTGTCCTGTGGGGGAGATGCCCTTCATTTGACCCTCAGGGAATCCCCACAGGGTATAGAGCACATGGACAGTGTCTACTGTGGGCCTGCCGGGTCACTAAGGTGTTTGTCTCAAGCCTCCATGGTTCTTAGATCTAACATATGCAGCCTATGTGCCACAGGATCCCTTGGCTGTGAAGGACTGAGTTTAAGAGCTCAGTGATGTCCATGCTGTGTGCAGAACTTGATCCTCTGGTAGATGCTACATAGAACAGACGGGTGTTTTCCCTTCTTCTCTGACCTTAGATGGAGCTTCAAACACAGTGGCCCAGAGGTCTTAAGACAGGTCTATCCTCTTCATGGCACCAACCATTATTTTCTTTGAAGAGAGTTGGTTGAAGGCAAATCACAGAATGTCCAGATCAGAAGACACCTCGCTTGAGGCTTTAGGATGATGTAAAATCTACATCTGTAACCTACTGGCCTCCAGAGTATGCAGTGTGTACCAATGATAAGTGTTACAAATTTGTATCTTAAATGCATAATTGGCCTGTTGCCCCTTGATGTGCTTTCTATTAAAGGCGATGGGTTCCATTTATACTGTTCCATCTGAAAGTCTTTCAACAGACAGATTGCATGAATAAAGCTTACCTACAGAAAATAAACCCTATTTTTAGCATTTCCTCATCCTGTGAACTTTTTATTAACATGACTCAACATTGACGAGAACAGGAATTGAATGGAGGACATTCCAAGTCCACAGAAAGCAATCTTAATATCCTGAATTCTTAACAGATACCAGATGAAAATCCACATTTATTGAGGACACTTTATTCAGATAGAAATTTACCTTCTAAATAATACCAAAAAAGTGTCCTGTTACCTCTTACTGCTCTTTGATTTCTATAACTCCAACCAAACTGTCCAAGCAATGTAGGGTACATAGGTTTTTCTTTATTTTTTGAACCACATGTCCATAGGCAGAAAATACTCAACTACAATGTCCAGAAGTCCTCTTTCACTTCACACTTTGAGGGCCCCAGAGGACATAGATGTTTGGAAACAAATACATTGTTTCTTTGTCTCCTTAGTTCAGTCTGTCTTTTCCTTTGGTCATGAAAAATCTTCTTGTGATCTTCTGCCAATTATTTTTGTGTTGCATTGAACACAAAAATATACGGTATGAAAATAGTATACAGTACTATTTTCTTGCCAAATATTTTCTCTATTCGTTGATACCGTTTTCCAGAATTTATCAATACCCATTTATATATATGAAAAATTCCAATTTTAATAACATTCTTCATTGAGCGTAAGTTCTAGTTTATTGAGGTAAGGGTGCCCTGGAGGTGACTGCTCTTTTTCTTGTGGGTTCTTACAGTGGCCATCAAGAAATACGTGTACATTAACTGGCTGAGTTGATGGCCCACCTGGTTAGAATGTCAGTCTGTAAGATTGCTGGATTTCCTCTGAATCTGTGAAGCTCGATGTGCTGCTCTTGACATTTCTCCAATGGAAGCTAAACTGAAATGTCAAAAAGTAATAGATGCCCCCTGTAGACTGTCTTGTGATGCCTTTGGCACTAGTAGAATTTTTATTGCCACAAAAACGTGGGGAATAGTGATCATCATTGAGTGTTCTTCCTTCCCTGATCAGGTAGAGCCTCTTTGGAAGACAAGCAGATAATTCTGAAACCTTGACAGTTGCAAAGCATGCCACTGGCAGGATTTGACTATGGGGCAAAAAAATGATCCAGAGACCCTTTCTGGGTAAGGCAGACAGATGTTAGTCATGGTTTCCAGTCTTTCCCTGCCTTCTGGTTAGTTCTTGGCAATGCTTTTCTGCAAAGAATGGTTGAGGTCCTATACCATGGCTGTAATCAGGAAAATAAGTAATTCTAGGGCTTTTTTTTTCTTTTCACAAAGAATTTACCTGTCAGTGTGTAGGAAAGACCGTTCTGCCTCTTGCAGTTCTGCTGACAACCATGTGACAGGCAGAGAGTTTATGCACCAACTGTGGACTCTAAGGACACATGCATCTTACTCTGACAGCAAGGCTGTTGTCAACTCAACCAGTGAACTCAGTCTATTGGGTCCTGAAGCGTGAGCCCATTGCACACAGTATGCTGTCAGGATTACTGTGACTAGAGGCGTGAGGTCAGTTCAGCCTGAAAAACCTTGGAACAGGCATTTAGCTTCTCAAGGGAACAGATTTCTGAGTTTGTGATGACTTGCTCACAGCTTCCAAATGTTTATTATTAAAAAAAAGAAGAAAAAAAGTAAGATAAAAAAAATAATAAAAAGAATGAAGGAGAGGAAAGAAGAGTGAGAGACAACTGGGGTGTTGCTTTATTGCCCGGGCTAGAATGAAGTCTAAAAATGGGTATGCCTATAATTGTGCTTAATAGTGGAGACCAGTATCAGCCTTTCTAAAAAAATACCAAAAAGTAAAGAGCATCAACATAATGAAGAATTTACATCAACTAAATATTTATTTTTTAGAGCAGAGCATTTAAGCCTTTTGGAGCACTCTTCTGTGATGGGCTGTTACAGTGAAGCCTCAGCAGGTTATAGGACCAATCAATGGTGTCCAGCATATATCAGAGTGAGGTCCTTTAATATGCTTGTTTCTGTTTGCTTACAAGCTCATTACTCTTGAAGGGATGGAATCATGTTCAGACTACCTTGAGTCTGGCTAGTTCATCTTGGTCATTATTTGCCGTATTAGTTCTAGAGCTGGTAACTAGTCACCTGAATGGTGTGACACACGGAAGATTAAAAGCTAATCTCCCCTTGGTACTAAATGAGGAAATTCTTAAAGATCAGCTGGAAGTTGATGAACCCCTTTGCCAACTCATTCTTTGAAACTTGTGAGTAGACTTAACACCACCTCTTTCTCCGGAGAGCTGGTGATGGCAGGAAGTCTCCTTATACCTTCAGCAGGAAGGTAGAGTAGGGAGCCTGTTTCCAGTCCCTAAATGTCACTACCCTGCACTCCTAGGAGTGTTGCCTGAACTGCTTACACTGCTTGAGTGATACTCCACACCCAACTAAGGGAGGTCTGTGAGTTGCTATGGAAATAACCCATACTATGGAAATAATCCAGTTCTAGAATAGTCCATGACTGTTATTTACAGGGAAAAGGCCAGAGATGGGAGCCTGTTAAACTCATCTTTCCATAAATGTTAAAATCTCCATTATCCCAATCACAAGGGAATTACTTGTGGGAACAGATTCCCTTTGGCCTCAAGAGAACAGAACTAGTCCTGCTTCCTCTACTCAGCATCTGGGGAGTCATGCCACCTTGTTTTGGATCATCCCATAGACCCATCAGCCTGTTTCAAACTCTACGCTTCTGGATCTTGCCATTGGCTGTGTCTTGGCAGCTAGTTAGGTGAGCACCCAAGGTGGTGGTGTACCAACTACAGCTCTCTTCATAGTGTGAACCTCTCCTGAGACTTGTAAAGTTTTGCTATCCTCCGCCATTTTATATTTAAGGAGCACTTCACAGAGACCTTCACTTCCAAAGACTAGTGAGTACTAATGATCAAGAACACTTTCTCAAACTGATATATCTGGTTCCTTTCAATTTTCACTCTACCTGGTCTTGACCATAATATGTTGGTGACATTATCGTTGTCATACTTGGGTCCTCCGCTAACAAGACATGAGAATTGTAGGCTCTTAGCCTCTGGTAATCTGTTGGTTTCTGGAATCTTTCTTGATCTTACATGGTTTATGATGAGCCTTCTCCCTCCCCTCATCTTCGCTGAATATAACATAGACACAGGGAAAGTAAACAGTCTGTTTGAAGAGTATTTGTGAAGAGACCAGTGTCCTCCTGTGTAAGCACCATGATCCTACATGGTCAGATACATGAGGGTTATGTGCTGCCTCATAAATTCTCACAGCAGTTGAGCTTTGTTCCACAGTGGGATTTCTGCTTTGGCTGCTTTTAGCCAACCTGCCATGAGAATCTTGAACTAGGAGAAGACTGGAGGTTTCAGGCCTGTGGAGGGGGCCTCAGGGAGGAGCGTGTTTTCTCTTAAGTTTCCTTGCATGGGCACCTGAGTCTTCATAAGTCAACTTGAATAAAGCCAATTTCCCTGCTATCTCTGTAGGTAGCTAAGTTCTGTCTGCACTAGGGTTCTCTGAGGTATGTTAAGTGACCTTGCGCAATCACAATCTTACTCGTTTCTTCTGATTGTGATGAGTCAACTTGATATTTTGGAACACTTGAGAAGAATGTTAATTCTTCCGTGGTGTGGAACCCTTTATATTTCCCAGTGCCATCTTGTAGTGGTCTACTGAAGTTTCAAACATTACACAAGGAACAGCCGTTTTTAAAGCATGACTCTCCATTGGAGCTTGAGTCTGCCCTCTTTCCTTTTCTTAGGTTTTTGAAAGAGAGCCTCACTTTTGAGTTCACTCATGCAATTTAGCCCTAATGATAAACAATATGTATGGTTTCTGTTTTGGGGCCATTTTTCTTTTATCCCTAATTATACCCTGTTTCCTATGGAAATGATCCTGGCATCCTTACCACTGCCTCATGAAAATCTACCTCTAAATAGCACATGGAGAATTTTGTGTATATAGTCCAGATTCTTGGCCATAAAGAGCTGTATATTTCTAGAGTTGCGCCAGATAAGAGTTGCTTATGGTGATCACCACCCGCCTCCCCTCCCTCACTGAAGGAATACCATGTACACTAGAAGAGAGGAAATGGTATGTTTCCAGAAAGCAGTGTTGAAGAAGACTGTTCCCTTCACAATCCTCCAAGGAAGTGAAAATAGTGGATATATTCCTTAAGATCTAAGGCCAGGTTTGAGTGAATCTGTAAAATGCAGACATGTCTGTAAGGGAGGATAACCGATGTATGGTGATTACTATGACAGGGTATTCCTGCTTGAGATGCCTCTTGGTCAAGTCCCCTGTCTGCCTGATCCAGAAGAAAAATGTGGATCCACCTAATGTGTAGAGGGGTACATGGAAAATGAGGTCTGTGACTGCAAATAACTTTTCCAGGGTCACCTTAATTTCTCATGAGTCAACGTCATATGAATTGATGTTCTTGCTGCTCATTAGCTGGGATCGGGCAAATAAGTTCTAACCATGACATTAGAGCAATGTGACCTTGATACATCAAGATCCTGCCCTTTAAAAGGAAATGGCCTTCCCCTTTTATTTTCCTGAGGCCCTCGTTAAGACTGAGACCAAGTGTGAACTCTTATGTGAGAGCCTGCAGCGGAAAAGCAGGAGTGTAGCTTGCATGTTCTTGCGGGTGCATTGCTGGTACATTTTCTAAGGCATCCCATTGGCTGTAACATCAGACATACCCTGCCATTTAGGAGTCTCCACCCACCTTTGTAGGGAGAAGATGGTTCTGAAGGTGGAACAGGGTATTCATAACCACCAGCTCAGAGACACATTTATGGATAAGTTTACCCCAATTGGTTCTTCAAGAGCAGTCATTCTCACATGCCCAGCATGTATGATCTTCAGCCACCTGCCACTCTGGTATGGAAGGTGGTCAATGTTAGCCTATGATCTCCATATCTGGGAGAAGATGCATGCTTAGGAAGAGAGGTTTGTCTTGTTTCTTCCTTTGAGTCTCCATTATAGTCCCAATATTTCCTTCCACCTACATATTACCTGGCTGCCCTGACCAAGAGATTTCTTGATGCATATTTGATTTTCTATCTCTCCTTCTCCTGTCCCCAAAAGGAAATGATCCTAGGGCAAAAACTTAATACAGGCTTGAAAAGCAAATTGATCTTCTGCAGCAGAAATCCTGTCATCCCACTATTGCTTGGTGTGAACAAGTCTGAGCTCTCTCAGCCTTTCTTTGCCTTCAGTGCCAAAAGCTGGAAAACATCTCAGTATTATGCCTGCAATGGACAGACCTGTACATGGAGAGACACATCTCTGAGTGGTTAATCTAGGTGTTCTTACCACCCCTTCTAGTACAGAAGTAAAGAATAGTAAATAGTAAAGTAAAATGTTTTGGGAAGGCATGGATGACATCCAGGACTGAGACTGGAATGTGTTTCAACTGAGACTGGATAGATATTGCAGATGAGCACTTTGGGTTTGGCAGGATCATTTGGAAGAACCAGTTTTGCATATTTGTAACACAGACATGAACTTACAAGTTAGAAATCCTCAGGGATTTCCAGTGTGTCCAGTTTCTGTTTTGTACAGGTGGTTAGATTTTATAAGCTGAGACTTGTTTCCTAACTGGAAGGCAGCATCTCCTCTTTCCACTCGAACTCTGGCAGGAGATTTTCTTCATTCCATGTGATTCAGGGTAGTTCAGTGTTAAGGAAGAAGCATGAAAGAGCACAGAACATTGGGTTTTAAAGCAGTATCAGTACCTTTGAGTCCAACAGTCAAATTCAAATATACTCCAAGAATGTTATGAAGTTGTCAGGAAGCATGGCAAACTGACACAGTGAAAAGTGAAAATCCTGACGCGGGTTGAGTTCTTTAAATCACAGGTAAGTGGCATTCACCTGAGGAATATCACCTGGACATAGTCCTGGAGGCCACAGAGGCCTTCAATGCAAATTATCTCACCTGCAGAGGTGTGTTAGGCTTGTGATTCTTTCCACATGAAGAGCCATAACATAAAACACTCTTCGTACTTCATGTGTGTGCAGACATGGCAAGCTCAGATCAGCACATACCCATGTAGAGATGGGATGAGCAAGAAGATCTAAGTTGGAAGTAAGAACACTAAGGTGTCAGGAGAAGGGTGGGTTCGTACACTACTCTGGAACCTCAACCCTCTGTCCTCCCAAGGGTTTGATTGTTGTCTAGTGGCCTTTGTGTGACTGCCATTATTTGCCACACCAGTGCTATGGAGGGTGGCCACTGTTGGCCTGTGAGTCTCCCTATGTGAGTCGGTCTGGTTCTCATTCTTTGATTCTCCAAGATAGTCTCAATGCCTCCTTTTAACTAAATATTCACTGACTACCTTGACAGAGATCTTTAGATGTGTATTTGCTTTCCTATTTCTTTATATTGCCCCTAATAGAGTTTGGCTATCCCTTCCAAATCTCACGATGATACAATCCCAATGTTGAACAGCGGGGCCTGGTAGGAGGTGTTTGTGTCATGGAAGTGGATCCCTCATGGCTTGGTGCTGTCCTCACCATAGTGAGTTCTCAGGAGATCTAGTCGCTCAAGTGTGTAGCTCCTCCCCCTTGCCTTTCTTCAGGTTTTGCCACGTGACTTGCAGGCTTCCCCCCTGCTTCCATGGTGGCCTCTCCAGAAGCGGATACCAGTGCTGTGCTTCCCATACAGCCTGTAGAACCATGAGACAGCTAAATCTTCTTTCTTATAAAGTTTAGGTATTTATTAGCGATACAAGAACAGCCTGATGCCATTACTAAAATGATAAAGATTCTGGGAAAAAAATTCATTACAAGCTTAAATCTTGTGGAGCAGAAAGCCTAATTCTTTGTTATCCCACAGTTGCTTGGTAGGAACGTGTCTGATTCTTCTTGGCCTTTCTTTGCAAGTACCAGAGTTTAGGGGGAAAAATATCTCATAACTATGCCAGTATTTTACACAATAGTAGACATATCTCCAAATGTTTGGTGGTGATCTACGCATCCTGAGCACCACCTTGATAGAAGTAAAGAACAACAAAGGTCAGGTGTGGTGCGGTGGCTTATGCCTGTAATCTCAGCGCTTTGAGAGGCTGAGGTGAGTGGATCATGAGGTCAGATCCACACCATCCTGGCCAGCGTGGGGAAACCCAGTCTCTATTGAAAATAAAGTTAGCTCGGGTGTGACGGCATGTGCCTGTAATCCCAGCTACTCAGGAGGCTTAGGCAGGAGAATCGCTTGAACCAGAAAGTTGGAGGATGCAGTGAGCTGAGATCATGCCACTGCACTCCAGCCTGACAAAAGAGCAAGACTCCACCTCAGAAATAATAAAAAGTCTGGTATGGTGTGGATGCTGCCCAGGACCCAGACCAAAGTACCTGTTTAAATAGCTGAGATTGCTCATCTGTTGTATCTTTCCAGTCTGGCTGTGTGGGCTCATGTTTATAACAGCAATGTTACAACTGAACACAAATCCCTCTTGTGGACTTGTAATTAGCAAGTGTTGAACTCTAGGGCTTATACTGGATTTTACAGGCTGAGATTTGGTCTCTGACTGGTAGGCTGTATTTCCTTTATGCCACTCAAGCACTGGAAGGAGATCTGTTCCATTGCATGTGGTTCAGAGTTGAGTTTTGTGGACCAAGCACCAATGAGGCGCACAGATGTTTGGTTTTACAGGGGCGGTGTTGGTATTTTTGAGGCCCAAACTCAACATTCTTGGAGTGTGTTTGAATTCGAGTTGCTGGCTTAAAATACCACCTTTAGGAAGCATGGCAAATTGCCACCGTGTAAAAGGACTATTCTTGACTCAGGCTGACCACTTAAATCTCAGGAAAGAGATATTAACCTGAGGGGTGTCACCTGAGCCCTGTCTTGGAGGCCACAGTGCCCTTCCATGGAAGTTCTCTCACCTGCAGAGGCTTGCTAGGTTTGTGCTTGTTTCCACCTGAAGAGCCATAACTTGTTACACTCCTGACGTCATGTTTGGAGACATGGCGAGCTCAGATCAACACATACCTAGGTAGAGATGGCATGAACAGGAAGTTCAAGGTTGGGAGTGTGAGCAAACTAAGGGCTCAGGAGATGAAATGAGGCTTCCTATGCTGCTCTGTGGGAGCTGAATCCTCCATAGTTCAAAGGATTTCTAATTATCTCTCCCTGCAGTCTTTCAGGATTGCCATTGCCTGCCACACTGGTGGCATAGAAAGTGATCAATATTAGCCTGTGAGTCTCCCTATCTGAGTGGAGTTTCTTACCCACATGGGTAGAGGTTTCTCGTTCTCATTCCTTTGATTTTCCACGGTAGTCCCAGTGAATCCTTTCAACTAAATATTCACTGGCGACTCTGACCAAGAGATCTTTAGATGCATTTTTGCTTTTATATTTGCTTATGTTGCCCTGATGCAGTTTGGATATCCCCTCCAAGTCTCAGGTTGAGATGTAATCTTCAAGGCGGGATGGTTGGGGCCTGACAGGTGGTATTTGGGTCACGGAAGTGGATCCTTCAGGCTTGGTGCTGTACTCACTACAGTGAGCTCTCACGAGGTGCAGTCATTCAGAAGTGTGTGGCACCCCCACCCCACCGCTGCCTTGCTCCTGCTTTGCCATGTGACTGCAAGCTCCCCCTTTGCCTTCCATAAGCATCAGCTTCCTGAGGCCTCCCAGAAGCAGATGCCAGTGCTGTGCTTCCTGAACAGCCTGCAGAACCAGGAGACGATTGAACCTCCTTTCCTAAAAATTACCCAGTCTTGGAAACGTCTTTGTGGCAATGTGTAAGAATGGCCTGAAACAGCCCTTCTAATCTGGAATAAAAAAATCTAAGAGTTCAACTTTTGTACAACAGAAATTCTAATGCTTTGTATCCCACAGTTACTTCGTGGGAACATGTCTGATTCCCCTCAGTCTTTCTTTGCCTTAAGTGCTAGAGTCTGAAGACAAAATACATCTCTATTATGCCTGCATTTCACACTTGGTGGAGACACATCTCCAACTGGCTTGGGAATTCTTACCATTTCTTGTGGTAGGCAGGTAGAGGACAGCAGTGAAGTCACAGGAGTTTGGGGTGGTGCGGATGATACCCAGGGCTGACACTGAAATGTGTGTTTGAATAACTGAGATTGCTCATCTGCAGTCTCTTTCCAGGGCCAGTTTTGGGCTCATCTGGAAAAATCAACTTACCATGTAAACACCAACATAACTGACAATATGCTAGAAATCCTTCTTGTAGATTTCTAGTAAGCTTTATTCTCTGGAGATTACATAGGACTTTATAGGCTGAGACTTGATCTCTAACTAGAAGGCTGCATTTGTCTTTGTCCACTCCAGAGCTCAAGCATGGAGCATTTTCTTTTAAAGCAGCACCATCAATGTGTGAGTCCAAAACTCAAATTCAGATACACTCCAAGAATGTTAAGTGTCTGGCCTAAGGTATCACCTGTAGGAAGCATGACAAACTCGCAGCATGGAAAGGGATCATGCTTGACTGAGGTTGTCCAATTTAATCCCAGGTAAGAAGAATCTACCTGAGGACTGTTACCTGGTTGATGTCTTGGAGGCCACAGTGGCCTTTGGCAATTCTCACCTCACCTGCAGAGAACTGCTAGCTCTGCGTATGCTTTCACCTGAAGGGTCATTACCTGGAACAAAGCCCCCACACTGTGACTGGAGGCATGTCAAGCCCAGGTCACCACACAAATTTAAGTAGTGATGGGATGAGCAGGAAGATCCAGGTAGAAATTGTAGAGTTTTTGGTGTCCCAAATGGAATCTGAAATAATTCAAACACAAGTTTCTAGATATTTCAAATCCCACTTTACTGATAGAAGTAACTGGGCATTTTCAAATGGATTCTTATCTGATGAAGTGAGACCCGAGTGTCTGTATATGGATTTCCTAAATTCGGATCCGGAGACCTATGCTTGAGGTAGATAAACTCGTGAAAGTGACTCCAGGAATCATGAAGGAAGGGAGTAACTGAAGACAGGGTTGAAAAAGCAGCCAGAACTGTGGGGAGCATTTACGTGGTGACCTCTATGCTGTGTGCAACTCAGTCTCCCTGGGAATCCTCTAGAAAGCCACATGGAAAATGTCATAATTGCACTCCTTGGGATTGTCTACCCTGTCCATACATCCTACATCTTGAAGGGAAGTTTCCTTTTTGTACTATGGCCATGTACCTCGGTGCCTGAGGCCGATCTACCTTGGGAGATTTTAGAGCTCTGGTACAGTGAGCTAGAATTTTGATAGACTCAGTAATGGTACCTGAAGCAAGATCTATATTTTGTCAGCTGAAATATCCTGTCTTTTCAATACCTAGTGGTAACCCATGTTGGGATCTTACTAGGGCCAGGTATGTTTTGGCATACCTAGAATGGCTAAGAGCCATTCTGATGGTACCTCCTCAGGGTCCCGTTGAGTTGCCCAGCATCCAGTGAGCAGCTCTGCACTGACAGTGGCTTCTCAGGTTGTATCGTGCATCTTGTCATTCTTCCAGTCTGCTTCATCTATGCAGGATAATTCCACAGCCTGGGCCAGGAATCTGCTTAACCCCATCCAGAGACTGAGTCCACTGTAAGGATAACTCACTGCAAGCTGCCGGTGCTGTGGGGCCTGTACCCAACCTGCCCTGTGACCTTCAGCTTCATTTGGACTGGAAGTGCCCATGTGTGGTGAGAACTAAAAACCGAACCCTTCCTTTATGACTGGTTAAGGAACAGTTGCCTTCTCAGTGTCACTAGGTCTGGTCCACTAGCCCTAAAACACTGTGACCCTGCTTACAGAGGCTTCTAAGGTTAAGAAGAACTAGAAAGTGGAATGTCCTCCACATCTCATTTTCATAGAGATTTCATTTACAACACTCTCCTCATAGACTCTAGAATAAAGTCAGACACTCCTTTCATGCCTGGAAACTGACGTGACTTGCGTGTTAATTATGTGACCCATGCTCACGTGAAGTGGTGATCTGATTGGTTCTGCTTAACAGTCTGTGGGGAAGAAACATTCTCTAGATTGATTTTCACCTTGATAGGAGCAAGTAGTTCCATCTGGTGATTTAAATCTGCTCTGGCACTTCCTCAGAAAGGTCAGTCATAGATGCGACAGCTTAAACTCACCTGGAGGAGGCAAAGGACTGAGGGCAGAATGCTCGGTGCTGGAAACCTTTGCCTGTCTTCTGATGCCTTGTGCAAACACCGAAATGGACTGTCCCACAAAGTCTGGACGCAGTGCTGATTGCGGTCAGGTCAGCAGCTTTGCTGCACAAGAAAGGCTCAGTAGTCTTGAATCCAAGAAGCCTGTTTCTGAAACCATTCCCATCACCAGGGTGTAGAAGTGCTTGGTTGTCTTGTTCCTGGAGCCTAAGAGTGAACCAAAGGGCTCTCTTCTGATGTGGGAAGCAGCTGCTGGTTTTGCTTCCCAAGGCTTTGCTGTTTTTAGGTTCTCAGGAAGTGTTTCACGGAGCCTGGAAAGTGGCTGCCGTAGAGGGAGGGTGGAGGAATCTTGGAGTGAGCAATGTGTCAGGACAACTATTCCTGGGTGCTGGGTGAGGAATGTTGTGCTTGTGGGAGCTGTGCTGACTATGAATAGAGCTAAACCTTCCTCTACTTCCTCTAGCTCATGAACAGCAGGGACCTCATGACCCACTCTGAAATGACATCTTCTCTATGATGGAGAATTTAAGCTCCCAGTTATCTAAGTCAGTCCACCTAGTTGTTAGGAAAGAATACCCTTTTTAAGAGGTCTGATTTAAATTTGAAACAATCTGCATATGATACATTTCTACCTTAGCTGGTGGGAGAATCCAGTGTGGAAATAGCCTGGGACCAGAGCAAACTTAGAAATTTCAGTTTAGCTTTCTTCATTGAAAATCTAAATATATGTTCTTGGAGTCTATTTTTTTAAGGCATTTGTACTTCACACATTTGATACATAAATGAGTACTATCAATTTTTCTGATACCTCTACCCTAGAATGCTAAGATTCGTTATAATTTTCTTGGCCTTTCTTGATCCACGATTGCCAGAGAAACAGATCTGAGGGCTCCTATATGACATACAAGGTAAACAAAGTGAACAAACTTGGAAACTAAAGACTTTGACAGGTGCTGTATTTTGTATGGCATCCCAAATGAATACTGAGTTAGGAGCTTGAATCGCCTTTCTTGCTGTTTTAGAAATCAGAAGTTTGAAATAGGTTTCATTTAGAGAAAACAAAGCTGTTAGCAAGGTTGCGTTTCTTTCTGGCTGCATCAGAGACCAGTTTCTCCACTAAGCCACCTTTAGACACCCTGTTATACATGACTTGTGACTTCTTAGTTAATCTTCAGTTGGGACCTTCTTTGGTGTTGATTCAGCACCATGCCCTGATGAATAATTTTTCTTCTGACTCTTGCCTCCAATTCTCCCTTTGTCTTTATCACGTTAAGGTAAGATTATCCTGGGTCTGGACAGGGGACCCCTTCTCAGGAAGGTGATTAAAGTCAGCTGACTACAAACTAATGCCTTGTGTACTAAGTCACCTCACTGTGTAGCATGTGTTGACAGGTTCCCAGGATGGGGGTGTGGACGTTAGAGGACTGTCTCTGGCTGCTTTCCTTGGCACTTCACCTGGAAGTGATGCTGGGAACCCCAGAGAATGGTGCTTGCTGACTGGGTGGCAAGAGACACTTCCAATGGCGTAGGATAGAGCTGGTCACTTAGAGGTGACCGAGGGTCCATCCTGATAGGGGATCCTGGAGGAGCCGTGAATGCTGCTTTCAGAATGTCTTTCTTGGGGCCAAGAGTCTGTTTCCCACCAACTCTGCTGAGGCTTCCCCTTAAAGTAACACTTTACCCTGAGCTGCTGAGCTGTGTCTCTCCATGAAAACCATGGACCCAGAGGGTGAGGGTGTGGCCTGGAGTGGCCCAGTCATTCAAGTAGAATGGGACACAGCCTGGGTCTCCCTCTTCAGCAAAGACAGAAGCTCAGTACCTACTATAGCAAGGAGCTGTTCACTCCATCTTCCTATGATGGAGACTTTCTCCTCCTAGGGAGAAGTGCTCATACACCCCTGTATCTCATTCCCCCTTGTTCTTTATCTGTCTCCTGCAATGTCTGTTTCTATTAAATATCTCAGGATGCAGAAAGTGGAAGAATTTTATTCAATGAATGACTTGTCTTAAATCTCATACTTTCTCCCCCAACAGAAAATAGGTGAGATTGTGTGAATGGAGCTAAACCTTCGTCTACCTCCTGTTGTGTGTCATGTGCTAACATGGCAAGTGCTGTAGAAACCTGTGAAACTCATTGAGGTGTAATGCAGGTTGTTGGTTAGACTGCCATATGGAGTGTATTGCATGTCAGCCATTGGTTTTCATTGCCATATATCATACCTTGTTTGGGAACAAATACAATCTAAACTGCATTACATTTTAAGATGTGCTCTGTCCTGTGAGCTTCAAATTCAGATGGGATGCCAGCTGTTCTTAGATCAACTAAAGCTCTTTAGATGTGAAGAATTTCTCTCCTCATCAAGCATTGTACATTTGTCTACTTCCTCAAATTGTGACTTCAGCCAAAAACGCTGGCGTCCAAGTAAAATTTGGGGGACTGAGAAGGAAGAATTAGCTGGTGGGCACCCCTTCTCTTGCTTGCAGTTCTTGGCAGGCCTAAGTCAGGGGCCTGGATTTCCCATACCCGGCACTGTCCACCCTGGGAAGCTGCTGGCTAATGTTTTTGTTTGCTTGCTTTGTTGAGTGTGCACTTCTATGAATCTGGTCTCAAGTCAGTGTACAGTTAAGCCCTTGCTGCCTCCACTCACTTCCAGGGAGACCAAAAGCCTTCATACATTTCAAGTTAGGGGACAAAAAAAAGGCAGCCACAAGGGCTAAAATCCTTTCAAAATAAAACCAGATAAAAGGTTAAGATGAAGATTTACAATTTTTTTTATTACATAAATTACACAAAAGCAATGCTATTACATCCCCTGTGTGGACTCGGGAGAGGACTGGGCCATTCTTCTTAGAAGTGAGGTGGCTATTGGGAGGGCAAGGGACTTCCTGTGACAGCGCATCTCATCATGTTTGGAATCACTGTTAGCGAAACAATGTACAATCAACGTCCTCGGCCACATTCTGTGGGTGGCTTTTCACTTCAGTCACCTTGGCGTCTCCACACAGGCTGGGTTGTCCTTTGATCCCTGTCTGACCGACACTGATGGCGTCATGATGGTCATTGTCCAATGAGTATTCGGAATGTTGCTGGTCAGGTTTCTCACCACTGATCACTTCTGGTGGAGAGATTTTATCCACTTTACCCACAGGGAGGTTCCACTGGCTGTGGATGGCATGGGCACTGGGTCCCGGTGTGGGCCTGGCTAACTGCAGTCCTCTGTGTATTCGGCCTTCTCTGTCACGGGCTCCTTTTGCTGTGTTGTGGGTTGGAGGTTATGAGGCCAGGAAATTTCCATGCTGCAAAGCTGGCAGTCTCAAGTCTCAATGTTTCCCTCTTCCTCATGATAGTAGGCTGAGCGCCAATCACAGCTGCCTCTGGTCTTAGCATGTGTTCTCTTTATATACCAGCTGATGCCCTTTAATCTACTCATTCCAAGAAACCAAGTGTTTGGATAGCTAGGGGAGCTTGGCTTCATGAATCAAGATCTCTAGAGTTGTGGCCACAGTCCAGGGTGCTCTGTGGTGAGTACTTCCTGCTCCAGAGGTGAGGCCAATGGAACCTGGACAGCTTTGCAGAGGGGGGTAGCAAGCTGCTCAACATCTCTATGGGGACAAGTGTCACACTGTGTGCTATGGCAGGTGTGGCAGGTCGGTTCCCCTTGTGATGCCTTCTGTAAAAGTGGATAGACAGATGACTTAACCTTCTGTCTGCAGGTCCATCGTGCAGGCTCATGAGTGCACAGTCCTGCCAAGAAGCCAAAATCAGCTGCGTTGAATGCACCTGGATGCTGGGAGTGGTGCAGCAGGTTTCAGTGCTGAACAGGCTGGATGAAAACTCTGCATATGCCAACTCTTCGTGCTTACAAAGCCAATTGTAGGTAGTCGGGAATTCTCAACTTAGTCTGGATCAAGATTATATTTCCTTTGGTAAGGATGTTGTAGTCACAAGTATCCTAAATACATAATGCAGAGAACTGTTTAATTAACCAAGGGTGTTCTTGGTGATGTCTATAAGTTGCACACTTGGATGAGCTGTCTGAGCAGAGCAGGGTCCATAGATGAAGCCTGTGTCCTGGGTTGTGGACGGTGCCCTGAACCCAAATGCCTAAAAGTCCTATACCTCTTAGCTTGCATTTTGGGGGTCCAGGAGGTAAAGTATATTTGATGTAAACCAATACTCTTTCCTTATCCTTCTCATATTAGCCTTGGTATTTTCCCCTGATTATCAGGAAGTGATAATCAGGTGATTTCTGCCACTCATTCCAGTATTTCTCAGGTCTATGATATACTGTATGCTGGCTGCATATTTTCATCTGTGTTAAGACTTCACAGCAGTCCTTTGACTTACTTCAAAAGGTATCAATTCTATATAAGGGAGCGGACATTAGACATTTTCTTCACCTTATTTTTAATAATACTCTGCATTAAGTAAAGCTTAAAGGTATGATGCCCTTTTAATGACTGGGCCTTTAGTTCTATGGGTTACTGATACTACTAAACCTGTTCCCTGTTGGTAGAAAAGGCCTATCCAGAATCACTTTTGTACTCTAACTGGCTTGGGGCAGGAGAACAGGGTTTAAGGCAGGGAACTTCAGGTCATTCATGCTGAATCAAGGAAAAACACCAAGGTCTGGGGTCAGTGAATCTGAGTTCAATCTGTGCTGGCTTCCCAATGCTGCATCAAAATAATCCCCATTTGCTAAAGCTAAACCCAAGGAAAAACCCCATTCTCCCAACCCTGAGTAGCAAAGGATCCAAGGCTACTCTCCCTCCATCCTCCCCCTTCTACCACATAGCAAATGAAAGACGGAAAGTGTCCTGGCTTGGTGGGTTATGTAGGAACCATCTGTTCATCTCCAGACAGTACCAGTTCACCTCAGCCCTGAATTAGCCATGGACCAAATCCTTTACCCAGATAAGTGGTAATGGATGGGGACCTCAAAAGGAGAACTTAAAACCCAGAGAACTTTGTAACTGAGCCCTTGTGTGACTTGCTGGAGCCCATTCCCACCCCTGGGTGCTTTCTCACTTTGATACCAGCTTTTGCTGCATTGTTTCTGTATTTCCTTCCATGTTCCTTTGCCTCTGTGTTTTGTTCAAGTCTTGATTCAAAGCTCCAAAGACCTGGACAGTACACTCAAGGCCCTTCTTTCAGTAACATGGTGAGGTGTCATTCACCAGGGTTGAAGGTCGTGACATAGATCTGTATTTTCTCTGAAGCTATTAGGATTGAGGTGCTGCTCCTGAAATTTCTGTCGAGCCATCTGAACACTGGGAGCTTAGAGGTGGATGTTGCCTGTAGTTTCTCTCCATGCCATTGGCACCAATAAAAGTTGTCACAGATAAGGGACAAATGGGATGTTGGTCATTGTGGACAACACTGCCTTCTCTGGGAATCCTGCATTCCTTTGGGGAGTGGTGTTGATCTCTGGAACCTTCATAGTGCCACATGCTTGCACTGCTGTGGATCTCCAAGCATAGATGGCTGAAGCTTCATAGTGGCTGATGTTCTGGTACAAAACATTGCTACAGAAAACTTGTTCTTCACCATGAAATTTTCTGGGAGTTGTAGGCATATTGAGTGAAATGGGCTTGTTCCATTAAAGAATTTTCTTCCTAGACCATACCCTTTAACCGTTGACCTACTGAAAAGCTGAAGACATCAACTCTGTATTCTGAAATACTGTAAATGAGTAGTGACATTGCAGTCTTGAACACTCAAGTTGGGACCTGGAGTCACTTTGATAAGAGAAGAAAGTCTTGATGTTTTCTGAAGGCTGTGGGTCTAGGGTGATGAGGTGGGAATGGGGAAGTTTAGACTGGGTCTGCCTTTTGCAGATCCTCGACTTGAAGCTGAGGAAGTTCATGGATGAGGAGGAGCTGAGGGGTGTGTGGGGATAGAGTGAGGCTTGGCCTGCTGCTGTGGGGAAGCAAAATGCCCTGTATTCCAGGGAGTTTCTAATTTTTTCCTTTCTCTTTGGTATTTGTGTATTCATGAGGAATGTGGGTTGTTCCTGATCCACATGTACCAATAAATTCTACCTGCTAGAGTGCTTGCCTTTAATTGTAAACTGCTCTACTGGGTGGGCCTTTTGACTTGCAAGGTCTTTGAAGGAATGTGTGTGTGAAGACCTGTCTTGGGCTCCTACCTCTGCACTGAAGGATGTACCTCAGGGGCTCTGCATTTCAACAGCCTTAATCCTGTCTGTCTGGCACAGGCCATCAGGAACTGTACACCATCAGGGACAGGCCCTGCACTGGGGCACGAAGGTTTGCAGGTGGACATTGCAAGTTGATTTTGCAAAGTTCCTTGCTCATGATTGACCTGTGATACTGGGCACTTCCTGTGTCTCAGTGAGTTTCTCTATCCAGGCACCTGGTGATGTGGCATCTTGGCCATACCTTGTTCCCAGATGTTTGCTCAGTGCTTTCCTCTTCAGCCTTTGTTCAGTTCATGATTCTCGGATTAGGGGAGTTTATTTGGACAATGTCCTGTAGACTTGGACATAACGATGAGTAAGCTCTTCCTGACCCTACCCTCAGCTTTGCTTTACATAGGAAAACATTCTCATGCAATGCAGTTCTCCAGCAGTTTTCATTAGTTTTTGGTGTGTGTGGGACACCAGGATGAGGACATAGGCATGGTACTCTCCCTGGCTGTGTGGTTTACAAGGTGGCCTGGGGCAGGCTGCGAGCTCCCCATCCTCTGCTACGTTTGCACACATGTTCTGCAAGATGCCCAGTGTTTCCTGAGTGTTGGCTTCAGCAGCATGGACAGTGCCAGGCCTTCTGCTGTAGGGATCATCCAGGTTTCATAGCTAAGCATTCCACATCTATCATCTTACTATGATCTTTACTATCGTCTTATGGTGATCTTTATCTTCTCCCTTAGCCCCATGGCTTCTCATGAAGACTGGCCTTGGAGGAGAAGTGTTTGCCTTTAAAAGACCCACAATTGGGTCAGATGAAGTAGATACGTTTGAAAGCACAGGTCCTGCTGTGTTCATTCAAAGGTTTCATTTTGAGTCTAGGTTAAGACAATGATGTAACACAGATGATTCCAAAGCTACTTTGCTTGCACATCACCAGGAGGTGCATCTGTGGGGTTTGTGACCTCATCCTGCCACTCATGGTCACAGCCTAGGCTGTCCTTTAGCTTGTCTGACTGATGTTGTTCTTCCTTAGGTGTCATGAGTGGGTCCCTCTCCTCGGTATTTGAGACAGGCCTTGCTAGGTGCTCTCACTCTGGATGTTACAGAACAGATTTTACATCTGATTTCTCTCCAGACATGTCCACAGGCTGTGACATGGGCAGTGTGTATTTTGATCCTTGTTTCTGAGATGTTCTCTGAATATTCACATACCTAGGCTGTGAAATCTCTGCCTTCTCAATATATTGCCATGGGATAATTTCTTTGTCTTAGTCTTAGAGGTTCTTCTATCAGATTGTAAAGAGGCAGAAGCATCAGGTGTCAGCTGTGTTAAGCCTCTTAATTATTTCCCATTGGTTGCAGTGGCTCAGGAGAATGAGGGCACATAGGTTCCTAAACCACAATTAAAGAGCACAGAGGTGGCTGAACCCACATGCCTGAAGTCCTGCCCACCTTCCAGCCTGCTCTAAGGGGTTCTGCAATGGAGGGGGGTTGGTGAGTGAGTGAAATGCAGGCACTACTCTCTTTGGATTACCCGCTCTTGATTTCTGCAGCTCACAGAGGCAGAACACACGTGGTTAGGAAAGCAGTGCTTTGAGCAGTCGACGTTATAGCTGCTTTCCTCCTCAGAATGTTCTTTGTGGTAATGATCCTTAGGTCGGTCCCCCAGTTTCTCCCAGATGACTGTCATGCTCCTTATAGACTTCGTGTCACTGGCTGTCTCCCCACCCACGGATGGGTGCCGCAGCTTGCAGGGCCTCCCATGACCGTGAATCTCACGTCTGATGTATAAGGGGATGCTCTTGGGCATTGACTGGCGGCTACCATTCTGATGGCTGTGGTTGATACCTTCTCATAAGTCAAACACTCAGTCTAATGAGATGGTGGCCCATCCTCCTGGATTCTTTCCTGTTTATGTCTGTGCTGTTGGGTAGGTACCTTCTCCCAGGCTATGAGAACTGTTAGTGTGCTCCAACTTACTAAAGAAACTTGTACAGAATTGGCTTTGTGCTGTTTCATGTGAAGTGACAGCAATATGATAGGTAGTAAAATACCATATCCTTGCAGTAAAGGGTGACAACACAAATCGGGATCTCATAAGGGCTAGTTGGGGCCTGAAGCAAAGAGGCTGATGGAGCCTCCGAAGGGGTCCTAATGAGAGGGTTGCCCAGCATCCAATGGCTGCTCTGCACTGACAAGTGCTTCCTTAGGTTCTATTCTGATCATTGTTTCCTTCAAGCTGCTCCATCTGTTCAGAGTAATTCCACAGCTTGGAGCCAGAAAAAAATCTCAGCTCAGTTTCATAAACTAGGGTCTGCTGTAAAGACAAGTCATTCCAGGCTGCTGGCTTTGAGTTCTGTACATAGCATACCCTCTGGCCTGAAATTCCATTAGGACTTGGCAAAGTGCAGTCCATGGAGAGAGCTAAAAAAGCCCTCCTTTCTGACTAGACAAGGGACAGCCGCCTTGTTAGTTTCAATAGGGCTGGTCCACTGACCCAATCCTTTTTGAGACCCAGTTTAGCATTGGTTTTGAAGGCTAGGAATCACATAAGAAATATGGTTTTCTTTCTACCTCTTAGACCATGCAGGAAGATGATACATATCCACCTGGTGCCTGGAAAATGCTGCTTTCTCAATGGCCACTAAGCCACAGTATCCCCTTGGAACTCTTCTTTCTCCATCTATCTCTTCCCTGTTGATCATTCAGCAGGTCAGGGTCTCCTGAGCCACCATTCACCCGCAAGTAGTTCCTTGTGCTGACAGATTGAAGTATCCCAGAAGTTTCTCAAGTTGGTGATGGGTGTGGAACTTTCAACTCACCTGGAAGAGACGGACCCAATACAGAATACTTGGTGCTGGAGCCTTCTGCTTTCTCTTTTGGTGCCCATGGTAACATCTGAATATTGTCCCAGAGAATCTAGAGACAGTGTTGATGGTGGTGGCAACAACACCACCTCCTCTGGGTAAGAAGGGCTCAGTGGTCTCCTATCGAAGGGGCAGGATTTTGACATCATTCCCATCCCCATGGTGGGGAGTGCTGGGCCTGCCAGGCTCTTGAGGGCACAAATGTGAGCCGGGGTTCTCTTAATGTGGAAGCAGCTGCTGGTCTTGCTTTCCACGTGTAGGACTCTTTCAGATTTGTAAGGTGGTAGTTTGGTGGGGAGGTGGTTCTGACAGTTGGGGCAGAGGGTGGAGAATATTCAGAGCCATTAGTGACAAAGACTTGCTGATGGTCAGTCCTCAGAGAGAGAAATGATCAGCCTGTCCTGGTGCTATGCTGACCTGCAGTTCATGAAGAGCAGGGAACCTCCTGGTCCATCTGTATGGGACCCTCCCCATAGTCTAAATGGAAGGTGTGGCAGCATCCATGTTGGGATCTAGGATCACAGGATAAAAAGCTTCATGTCTTCAGAAGCCTGAGACCCAGAGAGGTATCAGGAGGTGGGAATATGTGGTTTAGATCCTTTCCTTGTAGCTCAGTCATTTCACAGGTCAGGAAACTGGCAGTGGTGTCAGAGTGAGGCATTGCATATTGCTGTGTGGGTGGAAACTCAATCCACTGTATTCGTGAGAGTTTTCAATTCTTTTTTTCTTGATACTTGTGCATGTCCCAAGAAAGGCAGCTTGTTCCTGAGATAGGTTCTACCTTCAGTGCATCTTGCTTTTAGTATACAAAATTGGGTATTCCATAGAACCCTTTTTCTGAGATGCGCATTTGGCTTTTCAGGCTGTTCTTTGGGTGAACGTGTGGCTGTGTACACACTTATCTCGGGGCGCTACCCCTATTTTAAAGGACACGGTACCCTTGCATTTCCCCCTGCCCATTTGTGTTTCCAGCACAGTCCATCAAGGGCCATATACCTTCTGGGGTGACCACTGCCCTGGGGCAGAATGGTTTGAACAACCTTCCCTGTGTCTCCCTGGCAGCTCCTGGTGCAGGATCTGTCTGTGAGAATTGTTAGATGTTATCTTTTAAGAAAAGATAGGCCCCAACTAGCACTTATGAGATCCCAATTTGTGTTGTTACCAGTTACTGCAAGAATATATTTTACCACCTATCATATTGCTGTCACTTGACGTGAAACAGCATAGAGCCAATTCTGTAAACGTTCCTTTAGGCACTGCTTGGCATCTGTGGAGCCACAGTGAGTTTCTGTAGCTGGATTCCCCGTGACAGGGCGTAGCATGTTGGGCATATGTGGGTTTGTTGATAGATGTCTTCTCCATGAGGAGTTGTGTTCCTGTAGGGACCAGCACAACAGGGTGCTGTGAGCCCCTCTCTACAAGTGTGGAGATGAGAAACTGTGGAAATAAAACACAAGACACTGAAAAAGAGAAAACAGAGTTTGGGCCCAGGGGTCCACTGCCAGCCAAAGCGCGGAGTCCAGCAGTGGCCCCAAGTGCCTGGACGCTCTCTATCTTTTATTGAGTACAAAGCAGGGGGCAGGGTAGGTAGGGCAAGGCATTGGTGGTCAGTGATAGGGTTAAGTAAATCACGTGTCTTGGAGATAGGGGCCAGAACTTTGAAGCAGCCGAGACGAGGAGAAAACCTTATGTGTCAGCACTTTTTATACTTATCAAGAAAAAACAAGGACATTAAGATTTACTTTAGTATTACTAATTTTATCTTTTAAGAAAAGGAGGGACCAGGTGCAAAAGTAGAACGTAAAAGTGGATGTGGAATGTGACCACTGAAGCACAGCACCACATAAAGACAAGCCCCTGGATGTCTGCTGGCCTCTTTGACAGCCTTCAGGCCTACCACAAGAGCTTGGGGTGGAGATTTCTCCTAACTCCCCCAGGAAGGAGACATCTCTGACATCTTGGATATCTCCTTCCCAATCTGGCTAAACAGCGGGCGCTTTCCCAGCGCTGGCGCTGCCGCACCTCTGAGGCGCCCTCCAGCAGCCTTTATGTGGACGTGACAGAGGGCTTAGAGCATCTTGCCTTAAGGTCATCTCCTTCCCAATGCCACTGCAGTTCCACACTTCATTTAGCACAGGTGCTATATTTCCTATGGTACTGAGAAAAGTCACCATTGCATTAGGAGTTTAAATATAAATTGTTGTAGAGAGATGAAAGGGTTTAAAATAGTCACTTGGAAAAAATGAAGGTGTTGGCAATGTTGTCTTTCGAACTGGGCTGCTCTATTGGACAATGTGTTTCATGCCTTTAGCTACCTTTAGAGACCCCTTCATTCCTTATGTAACCTCAGCTCCTTCTGTAACCTTCAGTGTGGGACCCTCTTCTGCCTATTCTGTAACCTTCAGGTGGGACCAGCTCTGGCTGCCCAGTGAGCAACACATCTGGAATCCTAACTCTCATCTCCAATTCACCCTTCCTCTCGTATTCATACTGGAGTTACTTTCCTGACATTGCTCCCCCTGGGAAATCCAGGGAATCTCTGTACCTTCAAACAAGATGAGCAAGCTCTGTTCCATCTCTCCCCTTCATTCCCCCACTGCCACGTAGCATAACACATTCACGGGTTGTCAGGACTTGGATGAGGATTTAAAGGATCCTTCATCTATCTACTTCATTGGTTCCTTACGTGAAAGTGATCCAAGGAAGCCCAGAGGAGAGTGAAAGGGCGACAAAGTAGGACAGTCATTGAAGAGGGCTTAGGATTGAGCTGGTCACTGATGGAGGTAACTGAGACTCAACCCTGCTGGGGAACCTGCAGGAAACATGAGCAATCGATCTCAGAACCTCCCTCCTGGAGGCTACAGTCCAGTTTAACCCACTACCTCAGAAACATCCTGCCAATTTTCTACTTACCCCAGGTATCTATTCCCCTGAGTTTCTGGTGTACCTTGCAGGAAAACAAGCTAGCTGAGAGGATGAGGACATGGCCTGGGGTAGCTCAGTCATTCAAGTAGAATGTGCAACTGCCTGCGTTTCTGTCTCAGCGAAGGCAAGCTCAGTGCCTACTGCAGAAAAAGCTCCACACTCCTCCTAACTGTGATATGGGGACTTTCTACTTCTGGGAGAGCTGCTACACACCCCTTTGTCTTTCACCCTTGTCTTACAACTGTCTCCTGCAATGTCTATTCTCATTCTGAGGTCTCTAATAGAAATAAAGAGTGGAGATGACTGATCGTTATATTCAAAGGATGTTTTTTCTTTAAGGTCTCATGCTTTCTATCATAGGCAAGAGGTGAGACTGTTGGAAGCAAGAGCTAAAATGTCATCTATTTTCTATATCACTTAAAATACGCTGTTAGAACTGTTAAAGAAATTTGCAATGCACATGGACATGTAATGCATACTATGGGACAGATTTCCATTCTTGTAAGAAGATGTCAAGTTTTACTTATTGCTATAGAACATGCTTTTTAGGAACAAATTAGATTTAAACTATTTTAACATTTAGTTTGTGTGTGCTTTCACATGGTACTGAGCTTCTAAGAACAGTTGTCATCCCATTTCAAATTGAGCCATTGATCTTTTTGTCAGAATTTATTTTTCCCTCCAACATTACCACTTTCTTTGCTCTCTTGAGTTGGGGGTGGGGTGGAATTGAGATTCCAGCCAAAAGACTCTGGCTTTTCATTGAAATGTGTATGGTTGAATAAGCTGCTGTGGGCCTCTTCTCTTGTTTGCAGTCCTGGCAGGACTAACCCAGGTGCCTGTATCCACCATACCCGGTACTGTCTTCCTATGTAAGCTGCTCACTAATGTGTTTGGTTCTAATTTTGCAATCCTCCATGGGTTTTCTCTTCTATTTTCTCAGCCTCTGAGTACGTCCTAAGTTGTTCTCTGACTCCTGCCTGAATGAACATGATTTTGTTTCCACATGAGGACCATTATTAAACCAGAGGACTTACCATGCTTCCCGTGAGGTTTCTCCCTACTTTTCTTGTAGAGAAACTCACTCCATTTCATGCTCGTAACATTGACTATATGGGGTAAGTAGTGATTGGGTCTGGGTCAGTGGAGTCTTCCCCCACTGGCTCTCCTATGTCTTGAGACCTCAGTCTCTGGTGTTCAATCTTCCCCACCATTGCTCCCTTTGCTGTGGTCAAGCATAGAGGTTAAGGGCCCAGCAACATTCATGCTGTAGGACTGGCCCTTCCAAGTCTCTTCTCCCTCCTCCCGATGTTCTTAGGTTGAGCCCCAAGTGCAGCTGCCTATGGTCATAGCAGTGTGTCCTCTTTATAGACCAGCTCTGATTTTCTTTCTTGCTGTGAGTGGGTTGATGAAGGATATGTCTAGTTAGGAAAGCTCCTTGCTTCATGTCTTGGATACAGAATCAAGGTTTGCATTCTAGCTCCAGGGCACAGTTGCACAGCCTATGCTGTAACAGAGGTGGCAGGCCAGTTCCATTCATGACAGGGCCGTTCCTCTTGTAATGCCTTCTGCAAAGGTAGATGGGATCCACCTTGATATCATGTTCTATGTAAAAGTCTTAATCCTTCTGTCCTGCCAGTTTAAAGTCCTGCCCACAAGAGAAAAATAAGCTGCATTTTTAGCTTATTTGGATTCTTGGCACAGTATAGCATGGGTCAGGGTTGGCTAGATTAAGTCTGCCTAACTGGATCTTCCAGATCCTTGACCTGGAACTTGGTAGACCTGGGGGCTAAGGAGGTACTGACACTGGTACAGGGGGAAGGAGCCAGGCCTCATATGCTGCTGTATGAAAACTGTCTATTGTACTTCAGAAGGTTTATACTTGTATTTTTTTGGTTCACCTCTGTCCTGAGGGATACAGTGTTCCCTATTGATGCATGACCAGGTGTGTGCTACTTGGTGTGAATCTATTGAACCAAGGACCTTCTTTGGTTCCATTAGCAGGGTCTGCAGCTTTGAAAAATATTCCTTGAGTGAATGAAGAAATGGGTGTGTACAGACTTATCTTAGGTTTCTACCTCTGTTCTGATAGATTCACCTCAGCATCTTTGCATCTCAACAGTTCTGATCCTGTGGTTGAGGCACAGGTCGTCATGGGTGTTAAACTTCCAGGGATGACCATTGCACTAGGGAAAAAATGCTTGAAGAGGGACCTGGCCTGTGTCTCCTCTGTAGCTCTCTGCTTACGGTTACCCAGTGTTACTGGGCACTGCCTGGCTTCTCTGCTGAGCCATGGTGAATTTCTCTAGCTTGACTCCTGGTGATGTGGTCTGTTGGCAATATGTGGTTTTGTTCACAGATGTCCCTTCAGGGAATTTGTTTCCACTTCAGGCCTTGTTCAGCTGGTGCTTCTCAGAATAGTGGATTTGTCTTAGACACTGTCCTGGGAATTTGGTAATCACCATAAATGAGGCTGTGTCTGCCTCTAAGCTGAGCTATGCTTCAAATCTGAAAATGTTTCAATGAAAAGTAGCCTACTGCAACGATTGGGAAGCTGTGTGTCTCAGTTTCTTAGGGGATGTCTAGAAGAATTTGCAACTTTTCTGTATAAAGGAAGAGAAGAGGCTTTGACTTGTACTGGTGGTGGGAGGATTAAATTACAGAATGACTGAGTCATCCTGTACACATCTTATTCCTTCTAGGGAAGGTTTGCTAAGCTGTCGTTCAGGCATTAACACGAATAAGTTTGGAATTTAATGAACATAACTTATGTCATTGTAATTTCAATTAGAAATGCAAACATGTGCTTGAATTCATTTGTGACATAATTGGGCACTTCCATCTTGACCATGACAGTGAAAGAAGAGTTAAGAGTCCTCTCCTTTCCAGTGTGAAGGGAAATTAGAGCGCTTTAGTCTGGACTTCATAAATTCCAAACCCAAGTGCTATAGGCTTTGAGGTAGATGATACTGTGGAAGTGATCTCAGAAACCCAGGGTGAAATGGCTGAGTGAGAGACAGGGTGAGGACACCAGCCAGAGGTGGGCAGAGCATTGAGCTGATCACAGTTAGGCTGTGTGTGGCTCAGTCCCTCTGGGAGTGCTCAACAGAACCACATCAAATACATCTCAGAAGGCCCTAGCTGGAAACATGTGGGTCTCCAACTTGGTCTATCTTGTTGATGAAGCTCAATCTCTACACAGCTTAAATGTCCCCTTGTGCCTGAGGCTGAGCAGCCTTGGTTGAATTTAGAGAAAATGTTAGAGCCCTCACCTTGAGAAAAAGGTCATAGCAAAATTTTCTGGTGGGATAGGACGGCAAACATGGTGCCATTCTGCAAAGCTGTGCAGAAAACATGTAGGTCACAAAGATGTCATTGAGCTCCCCAGCTGCTGCCGCACCTGCCTACACATTCCAAATTTTTCCAACATTCCAGGGGTTTCCTTTAGGAAAGTGACAAAATTAGTCATTCTACAGTATGATTGTTCATGTTACATAGCTGAAGACTGACATCCCTCCTCTTGTGAAGGTTCTTCACCTTGTGTTAAGCCCTGTGGATTGTAATGAAGGCTGGCTTTGGGATGTGACATCTTTAGAAACATCCAAGACTGCATCAACGCAAAGAGAGGTGTATTGGAACCATGGTTCTGCTGTGTTCACTGCAATGTCTAACCCTTGGTCCAGGTTGTTTTAGACACCATGATCTGGATGGTTTTAGATGGAATGAGTAGAGGGATTCCAAGGCTACTTTACCTTAACTTTCCGCAAGTATTTGTGGGTTTTGTGTAATCTGCATTCTGCCAAACCCTTGTAGTCACAGCCAGGATGTCCCTTAACTTGTCTGCCTGATACTCTTGCTGCTTATGTCTTGTCAGGGATTCTTCCCTTCCCTGTGTATCTGATACGGTCGAAGTGAGGTTCTTACCCTCTGGATATTAAGGAAGAGGGTTAGGCTCTGATTTCTCTCTAGATAAGGCCACAGGATGTGGTTACACGGGCAGTGTTCAGGTGAGCCTGGCCTCACAGATCTCCACCTGAGACTCACTCACATGGGTTGACAAATCTCTGTCTCTTCCCTAAGTTAGCACAAGGTCATCTCTCAGGGGCTGTCTTCAAGGTAGGTAGATGGAGTACCTTAAAGTGGCAGATCCTTCAGGTGACAGTCCTTTCATCTCCTGATTTCCCATTGGTTGTGGTTGTTTGAGAATGAGGACACACGGGTTGTGATTCCCAAGTACAGGGTAGGGATGTAACCCTGAGCCCAAGTTCCTGAAGTCCTGATGATCCTCCGTCCTGCTCTGAAGGGCTCTTAGGAAGATATGATTGAGAAATTAAAATGCTAACATTTGTCCCATTTGATTAGCTTGCCACTGTTTCTCCAATTAGAGGAAGTGGGAATGCCAGTCTTGAGAAAAACAGTGCTTTTTACCTTCCATGCTACAGCCTTCCTTTTCCCTGAATGCTGAGGTTTGAAGATGCTCTGGCCTGACCCTGGGTTCCTTCCCCGTTGACCCCTAATTAAGCCCCTCATGAAGAGTCTCTCACTGGAGTTCCCGCACCGTAGGATGTGTGCAGCAGCTCTGAGTGGGTCCTGTGAATCCCATACATGTATAAGGCAGTTTTTGCAGGTTCTTGCCTGTGCAGCTGTGATTCTCATGGCTATGATTGCTACATTCCTGTAAGCATATACACCTACATTCCTGTAAGCTCCCCTGTAGTGTCTAAATTGTGCTGGCTCTGCTATGCTTGAATGTGTATCTACACTGAGAAATGTCCAAGCCAGGTAACTTAGGACAGTGTCAGAATTGGCTATCTTACGCTTCCTTGTGAGTAGTTACCATAATACAATGGATAATAAAATGCCTTGTCTATTCAGTCACCAGAAGAAACATCTGTTGGGATCTCATAAGAATGAGGTGAGGCCTGGGGCTTAGGCTGATGGGGCTTCCTTACAGGGTCCTCATGAGCGGTGCCCAGTGTCCACTGAGCAGTTCGGCAGTAATAGGTACTGCTTTGGATTTCATCCTGAACATTCTGCCTTTAGGCTTCTTCATCCAAGCAGGATAGTTCCACAGCTGGAGCAAGGAAAGTTCTCAGTAGCTGAGATTGGGACACTGAATTCTCTCTGGAGATAATTTGTGTCAGGCTACCTGCACTGAGATGCCTGTATACAACCCACCCTTCAGCCCAAAAGTCTATCAGATTGGGGAAACTTCTGGAATGTGTAAAGAACTGAAAATCCTTGACAATGCAGCTATACAAAGAAAAACTGCTTGGTCAATTGGTAAATTGGCCTTATTTCTCCAGCATGAGCTCTGTTCGCAGGAGCATCTAAGGCTAAGGAGTACTAAGGACATGCAATGTCCTCTGCCTAATTCTTAGGCCCTAGAGAGGAAGAGATACTCCTCCCTCATGCCTGGAAACTGAAGTGTTCTGTTAATTATATGCCCTATATTTGCACAGAGCTCTTCTATGACTGTCTTCTCTAGAATGTTCAGCAGAGTTTTAAACTGAATCAGTGTTTACCTTGAAGCGAGCAGGGAGTTTCCCATGGTGACAGATTTAAATCTGTGGCAGTTCAAGTCGGTAGTAGATGTAATATTTTAGAAACTAACCCAGAGGAGATTGAGTAATGCAGAACATGGTTCTAGCAGCTTAAGCTTGGCTTTTCTGGTGCCTTGGATATCCACAGAAGTTTGTTGTCTCTGGCAGTCTGGGGTGGTGCTCATAAAGGCAGCATTAGCACAGTCTCTTTTGGGAAGGAAAAGCTCAGTCATCTCTGATCCAAGGGGCATGATTTGAAATTATTCCCATCCTTGTGTTGTCTAAATGCTAGTGCTGCCTAGCTCTTTGAGGCACAAGCATCAGCCAGAATCATCTTCTGTGACCTGGAGAACAAAAACCAATAGTTGATTCCAAGTCTGGGACCATTTTAAACCTTTATTTGCCAATAGATTTTTCGAGAGGAGGTGATTGAGGCAGCCAAATAATGGGTCCATAAAGGGAGAGTGGAGAGTGTCAGTGTGGTCTGTGAGAAAGACTTACTGGTTGTCAGTCTTCAGAAAGGTCTGCCTCTCCTGGTGCTGTACTGACCTGCAGCTCATGAAGAGCAGGGACCTCTCGGTCCACCCTGAAATGTGATCATCTGCTAGTTCTAGCCTGTCTAGCATGGAAATGGTGAGAATGCTTCCTGCTGTCTTAGTCCACTTGGTTGTCAAGAGAGGATGATATTTTGAGAAATGCTGCCATTTCTTTATACTGTCTGGAATAACTGGTATCATCTCTTGACTGGTGGGATCTAGTGAGGAAGTTATTTCAACTACATAATTTTTTGGGGGGTGGGGTTTTTAAAAATTATATATTTGTTTCTTCCATAGAAAACCTAAATAATCAGGATCTACTTTTCTTCTGTAATATGTAAGATGTATCCTCCATGGCATTGATGCATGTTTATTTCAAATACAAAACTAAATGAATGCATTTAATAATGTATACATGTCTACTGGGATGCTAGAATGACACCAATTGAATTACCTTCAAATTTTTCCTGAGGAGTTTTCTCAGGGAAGGATGTTAAGAGTGCTTATATGAAATAGAAGGGGAATATCATGACTTATTCTGGCCACCTTCAAAGTAGGTTATAAAATATGTATTCTAGACAAGACTTGGATCAACTTCCTATATTTGCTATAACACATGAGGACCAAGTTACCTGCTTAAATTAGAGTGATGGAGATCCATAGAGAGAAACTCCTTTCCCTTAGACAAAGAAAGGTGTAGTCATAGTTGGATCTTACCTGGTTTTCTAGTGGATAGTCTGTTTCCTTGACCCTTTCCCACTTTTCAGTAGCCCATGATTCTTGGCTTCTTGCTCTGTACTTGGCTTCAGAAGCTTGGACAGCTGCTCTGTGTCTTGAAATTCAATTCTCATTCTGCTTCCTCCATCTTTTTTCACAGTTGAATCAGCTTTGGCTGACCAAGGACCTCCTGTGTAATTCAGAAATAGCTCTGCATCTTAGCTGATACTGGCAAGGTTAATTCCATCTGTCCCCTGACTTCCCCATTGTCATGGCCCAAAACATGTCCACAGCTTCTAGGACTAGAATATGGAAATCTTAAGAGTTCAAGGATCTGTGGCATATTCAGTGCCTTCTTTGGAAATGGGCTGAGGAAGTACAGAGGAGGAGGGTTATGGAACTGAGGACAGGGAGAAGAGCAGCCATTAGAGCAGGCAGGATTGAGCTCCTCCACTGTGGAGGTGACTGAGGCTCAATCCTGCTGGGGACTTAGAGCCAAGAATAATGAAACTCAGAATGTCCTTCTGGGGTGATACTCTGGTCATTGGCCATCAACCTTACTAGTCACTTTTTCCCCTACCCCAAGGCATGAATTTCTTGGCTCAGCCAAAATAGGACTCTACATAAAAGCAAGTGGGGCCTAGAGGATGAAAATACGGCTTGGGGCAGCCAGTCATTCAAGAAGCCAATGCCTGGGTCTCCCTTTAAGATGAGCTGGCTTTTCCCTACTCCATTTTCCTGGGATGGGGGCTTTTTCCCTCTGCTGGAAAGACTGTTTTTCCTCCGAGCTGGAAGAGATCCTTTACACACCCCTGTATTTCATTCACCCTTACCATCTCTCCCTCCCACAGGATAAGAAAAATCTGAGAATAAAAAGAATTAGGTCATTCTTTAACAGAAGTTCATTCAAGTTTCATTCTCTAACACAAAGTGAGATTGTGTCTTTAAAGATCTAGTGTTCCTTTGAATGTCAGACCTCTCACATGTCATGAGTTAAATTGCAGAGGAAATGTGCAAATCTCATTCCTTCAAGGGGATGTACTAGAGATTGGGGTGTGTTAGTACTCCATGTACTTAACTTGATTCGCTGTTACAGCCATGATGTCTCAGACATTGGTCCTTAAATTTTCTCCAGGGAAGTTTAAATGTTGAAGTTAAAGTTGAACTTCTGTAGGTTTTTCTTACACATGTACTTGGCACCAATAGAAACAGGATTTATCAGAAAGCTGGGATCCTGTGCTTACTATGGGTGACACTGTGCTTCTCCTTGATACCCAGTGCTCACCTGGGATTTACTGACCTCCTGCCCAAAGTCCTGAGCAAGAGATTGTATGGGATTGAAAAACAGCTGTTGGTTATGCTTTCTAGACATTAGTCCTCTTTGCTTTGTTTTTGGAGATGTTCAAATCTTTGGTGATTGAGTTTTGTTTCTACATAGCAACCGCTATATCAAAGGGGAATCCCCTCTCAAGCTCAACTGCTCCTTTAGTGCTAAGTCTAAACTTCTTACCATGTCTTGTCCTTCTGTTAGATACCTCCTGTCACCTATGGTTGTCCTCATAACTCTGATTTTGGAAAAACACTGCCATTGTGACCCTTGTCCTTGTTAGGAATTTCCATCAGTGTTTGGAGAATGTCACAACTGTAGATGTGGGTTGGTGGCCATGAGAAGATGTGTGTTTATGGGGTTCTTTTTTGGTAAGAAATGGTTATGGAATTGACTAGGAGTGAGTAAATTCTTGTTGCACGAGGCAGTGTTTGTGCAAAATCTGTCCCCTTCCATATAAGCCAATAATCCTACACTGAAGAAATGAGGGTTCTCTCTCCTCCCTACTAAAAGTCAGTACAAAGTTAGTACTATACGCTATGACCTTCAATACTGACAGGCCTAACAGGGATGTGCAGGAATGCTGTGTGTTCTACAGTGCATTTCTCCTTCAGCTGCTTTGTTGCTGATCTTCCCTGTGCTGCCTGATCCAGGAGAGTCCACAGTGGTGGCTGATCCAGGGAGCGGGCTGCAGAGAGATAAGCCATAAATACATGCTTTCATTCCAGTGATAGTTCTCCTGGGCGATTGTTTCTGATGTCTAGGATGGTTGATGCTACAGTTGGAAGAAGAGAATAGAGGCAACTTTGGTTTCCATGGGGGACTCCAAACTGATCTCTAATCAGTGGATGCTCTAGTCCCTTATGGGAAGTATCGTAGTATTTGTGAATAACCTATGCATATCCTGTTGTATATTTAAACTCATCCCTAGACTGTGATACCTACTAAATGTAAATGCTATGTATGTAGTTGTTGTAGTATTTAGGAAATAGTGACAGGAAAAAGTTTGCATGTGGTCAGTCCAGATGTAACTATCCGAGGTCTCAGTCCATAGTACTGATCAGCACCAATGTAACATTTTCTTTTGGCATTTAGACTGCTTTTTTTTTAGTGACTTGAATGTGTGTGTGTGAAAACTCACCAAAACCTTGGTTCTTCGCTCTTGGTAGCTCTTCCATGATGATGATGAATGTTGTATGGCGCCAACAGTCACCATGTTTTGTGGTAAAGTGACATACGGCACTGTAGTAAGCAATAAGTCAGTAGTGTAACTGAAACTCTGACATGACAGGGACCATCTGTATCTGAAGAAACTGGTTCCAATTGTAGATGTTGATGGTCTATATGTTTATGTTCAATGGTACTGTCCATTTACATGGAGTATCTTTTGCATCCCTTTATGTGAGTCCTTATGTGTTAGGTGAGTTTCTTGAAGTCAAAAGATACAGGGTTGGTGAATTCTTATCTATTTTGCCATTCTGTATCTCTTAAGTGAATGATTTAGATAATTTCCATTCAGTGTTTCGAGATGTGAGGAACTATACGATTCATCATGCTATTTGTTGCCCGAATGCCTTTCTTTCCCCGACTGTGTTACTGTTTTATAGGCTCTGTGAGATGTGTGCTTTGTAAAGGTTCTGTTCTGGCTGGGTGCAGTGGCTCATGCCTGTAATACCAGCACTTTGGGAGTCCAAGACCGGTGGATCACGAGGTCAGGAGATGGAGGCTAACACCGTGAAACCTCGTCTCTACTAAAATACGAAAAATTAGCCGGGTGTGGTGGTGCACACCTGTAGTCCCAGCTACTCAGGAGGCTTAGTCAGGAGAATTACTTGAACCCAGGAGGCAGCGATTACAATGAGCCGAAATTGCATCACAGCACTCCAGCCTGGCAACAGAGCAAGACTCCCTCTCAAAAAAAAATGTTCTACTCTGGTGTCTAAGGCTTGTTTCAAGATTTAGAGCTCCTATTGCAGTTCAGTGTAGCTGGCTTGACAGTGGTAAATTCTCCCAGCAATTGTTTGTCTGAAAAAGACTTTATCTTTCATTTATGAAGCTAAGTTTTGCTGGATACAAAATTCTTTACTAATAGTTTAAGGATGCTGACGATAGAGCCCCAGCCCCTTCTAACTTGCAGGGCTTCTGCTGAGAAATCTGCTGTTAAGCTGGTAGGTGTTCCTTTATACGTTACCTGATGCTTTTGCCTCACAGCTCTTAGGGTATCTGCCATCAAGATGAAATAATCTTAATGACTGTGTGCCTACGTGTAATGTTTCTGTGATGAATTTCCTGGGTATTCTTTGAGCTGCTGGCATTTGGATGTCTAGATCTCTAGCAAGGCCAGTGGAGTTTTCCTCGATTGCTTCCTCCTAAGTTTTCCAAACTTAGATTTCTTCAGGAACATCAATTATTCTTAGGTTGGTTGTGTAACATAATCCGAGACTTATTGCAGCCTTTTTTGTGTTCTTCTTTGTCATATTGGGTTAGTTCAAAAGCCTTGACTTCAAGCTCTGAAGTTCTTTCTTCTACTTGTTCAATTCTATTGTTGAAACTTTCTTTTGTCATTTGCATTTAAGAGTGTCTTTCATTTCCTGAAATTTTGGTTACTCTGTTTCTCCAGAGATTTTTTGTCCATATTCTGCATTTTTTAAGTTCTAAGTTCTTACCTTTCTCCAGTGCCTTCTTGAGTAGCTTAATCTACCTCCTGAAATTTTTCTGACAAATCAGATTTTTTCTTGGTTTGGATCTACTACTACTGAGCTAGTTAGATCTTTTGGGGGTGTTAAAGAAATGTGCTTTGTCATATTACCAGAACTGCTTTTCTGCTTCCTTCTCAATTGGATAGACTATGTTAGAGGGAAGAACCTGGGGCTCAAGGCTGCTGCTCAGATTATTTTGTCCCATGGGGTGCTCCTTTGATGTGGTGCTCTCCCCTTTCCCCTAGGGGTGGGGCTTCCAGAGCTGAAGTGCAGTGATTGTTACTGCTCTCCTGGGTCTAGCCACCCAGCAGAGCTACCAGGCTCTGGGCTGGTACTAAAGAGTGTCTGCAAAGAGCCCTGTGATGTGATCTGTCTTCAGGTCTCTCGGCCATGGATACCAGAACCTGCTCCAGTGGAGGAGGCAGGGGAGTGAGGTGGACTCTGTGGGAGTTCTTGGTGGCAGTTTTGTTTAGTGTGCTGGTTTTCTGAAATGCTGGTTATGCTAACAGTGAAGTTGTCATGTGGACAGACTCAGAACCTCAGGTTAGCCAGGATGTTACAGGTGGTGAAATGAGCGGTTTTGTCCTTTCTTGGAGTAGGATTGTTCTGAGTTGCTGTAATGGTTTGAGTTGGTTGTCCTCCAACCAGGAAGTGGCACTTTCAAGAGAGCATTAGCTGTGGAAGTGTAGGGGGAATACAAGCTTGACATATGGGTGCCTGGATAAGTATTTGGGTTTCTCAGGTGATGGGCAGGACATTCCAGCCAAAGAACAACTGCTTGGTCAGTTTCGGCAGGGCTGGTAAACTGGCCTTATTCCTCCAGCGTGAGCTCTGCTCGCAGGGACATCTAAGGCTAAGGAGTTCTAAGGACATGCGACGTCCTCTGCCTAATTCTTAGACCCTAGAGAGGAAGTGATACTCCTCCCTCATACCTGGAAACTGAAGTGTTCTGTAAATTATATGCCCTATATTTGCATAGAGCTCTTCTATGACTGTCTTCTCTAGAATGTTCAGCAGAGTTTTAAACTGAATCAGTGTTTACCTTGAAGCGAGCAGGGAGTTTCACATGGTGACAGATTTAAATCTGCTGTGGCAGTTCAAGTTGGTAGTAGATGCAATATTTTAGAAACTAACCCAGAGGAGGTAGAGTAAATGCAGAACATGGTTCTAGCAGCTTGAGCTTGGCTTTTCTGGTGCCTTGGATATCCACAGAAGCTTGTTGTCTCTGGCAGTCTGGGGTGGTGCTCATAAAGGCAGCATTAGCATGGTCTCTTTTGGGAAGGAAAAGCTCAGTCATCTCTGATCCAAGGGGCATGATTTGAAATTATTCCCATCCTTGTGTTGCCTTGATTCTTTCTCTTCCCCTGGACTGTTAAGCAGAATAGACTCTGTAGAGTCAGCTTATTGTGAACGTATCAGGCAGCTGCTTGTGGTGTCGGAAATCTGCTCTGGCAGTTTCCCAAGCCCATGGTAGGTACACAGCTCCTTGGAAACACCCAGAGGAGGTGAAGGACTAAACACCGAGCACGCTGTGTTGGAAGCTGTCATTCTCTCTGATGCCTTTGGTACCAAGTGAATGTTGTCCTACAAAATTAAGGGGCGCTGTTGGTAATTGTTGATCGTGGTCACAACAGCACCCTCTCTGGGCAGGAAGACTCAGTAGTAATCAAGAACCAGGATTCCAAAATCACTCCTATCATCATGGGTGGGAGTGCTGGGCCTGCCAAGCTCCTAGGGGCCACAAGCTTGAACCTTCCAACATTTGTATTTTGTGTAATTTTTTTTTTTTTTTTTTTTTTTTTTTTTTTTTTTTTTTTTTTTTTTTTTTTTTTAGGAAGTGACTCTAAGAGCCCGAGAGGTTCCCAGCTGTTGGTCAGGAAGAGCTTGCTGTAGCAGGTGCTTGGTGAGAAACGCTCTGCTCTTGGGAGCTGTGCAGACTGACGGCTGATGAATAGCAGCAATCTCATGCTGCACTGTGAAACAGGAGCCTCTCTACGATGGAGAATTTGAGGAAGCACTGGGTTGTCTAAGTCAATCCACTTAGTTGATTGGGAAGAGTGTTGTGTGGGAAATGTTTCTAATGTTTGAAATAATTGTCATACAATTGATGTATTTCTACTTTAGTTGGTGGTAGAAGCCAGGTGGGAAGATACTTCATTGTCTATTTAGTTTCTTTCATAGGAAATCTAAGTAACTGTTTTTTGTTCTGTATGTTTCGGTCTATGTTAAGGCAGTTGTGCCTGTGTATTTGACACTTAAATGTGTACGAATGTGTCCATAATATCACTCACACATGTCTACTCTGGGATGCCAAGAGGATATGTGGGACTTTTTATTGTATTTTTCTCATCACTTAGCATTTCCAGGTAAAGTTATGAGGACTTTTGTTAGTAATACAAGGTAAACTGCACCTTATTGTGGACTACCCTGATTGTCGAACTTAAATCTTCAATTTTCAAACAGGTACTCTATTTCCTGTGGTGCCATCATGAGTGAGCTGAGTTAGCACAATTTAAGAGGTTTGCAAAAAGGGAAATGGGGTCACTTGGAGAAAACAAATGTTGTGGGCAAAGTTGTGTTTCTTTCTAGCTGCTCTATGAATTGATTTGTTCCTTCTCTTCACCCAATTTTAGGGACCCCTGCATTCCTTGTCTCGTGGCTCTGTATGTATCTTTCAGTGTGGAGACCCCGTTCAGTGTCAATGAGAGGCAGGACTCCCTTTGGCTGCAGAACCAGCAGCACATCTTAATCTGACTGTCACCTCCATTTACCCCTCCCTATCCTACTTTCTCACTTTAAACATCATTCTGATAGTGGTCCCCTTGGACAACCAGGAGAAGGATATTTTATATAGATTCTAACAAATTATTTTCTAAATATACAATGCAGAGAACTGTTTAATCATGTACTGCCATTTCCTATGGTGATTTAAATAACTGGGACAGTTTCATGGGCTGAGCAGGGCAGGACCCATAGGTGTTCAAACTCGATGTCTGGGGCCACAGAGGGTGCCATGAACCCAAATACCTGAACTTCCCTACTTGTACTTTAGGGTCCAAGGAAGAGGGGCTTGTTGCAATGATCAAAGCAAATACATTCTGTTCTCTTGTCTTCTTTATTTTAGCCTTTTCATTTTTCTCTCATCATGGGAAAATCTCCATGTGATCTTTAGCCATATTCTTTCATATTAATTTCTCATATTTTTGTGTACTTTTTCTGGCTAAATATTTTTGTCTTATTTGCCTAATGTCTGTTCCCATAACTTCGAGGATGTGAACTCTATACATCACTCTATTGATTAATGCTTTTCACTGAGTAAGGTTTTGTTAAAGATAATAAGTGGCTAGTCTCTTTGTCCTTTGGGTCCTTGTAGGGCTATAAAACATGTCTGTATGTATTGAGGAAGAGGATCTATCAGGAAAAGTTTCTAATCTTTACTTGATGGGGATGTTTACCAGGATTGAAGGTCATAATGTATATCTGTATTTCCTCCCAAGCTCTGATGTCTCTGGTGCTGCTCCTGGAAACTTCCCACAGGAATTTGAATACTAGAAGGTTAGAGGTGGAAGTATGTTGTAGCCTGTCTCTGGATTCCTTTAGCACAAATAAAAATTGTTGCAGACAGGTTAAGGATGGTCATCATGACAGGCAATATTGTGCCTTCTCCCCTGAGTATCTTCTCCCCTGAGTATCTAAGGAACCTCTAGGAGTCCTGAATTCCAAAGCCTTTATAGTTGCATGGTGCCACACTGGTACAGTGCACTGATGCTTAGCTCAACACTGTAAGCCAGTGGCACTTTCTGGGTGGAAGAGACAGCTATTAATCATGCCTTCCAGCCATTAGCTTTGGTCTGGCCTTTACTTGGAAGGCTTTGCTAATGGTGTCAGGTCAGAGGTTGTAGGAGGTTGTAATAAGGAAAATGAACAACTCCAGGGCTTCTCATAGTGAATTTCTTAGCCACATTATAGCTCACAAATGGACTGACTGAAAGAAGCATGAGAAGGTACAGAACCCCTCATCTTCACACTGAGAAGAAGGCTTGTGAAACACAGGGAGCCCCATGGCCAGTTGGGAAGTCTAGCAATGTGGGCATCTTACTCTGGCAATAAAGCTGATAATTCAGGGTGTATACTTACTGAGAGTCCTCATGGTCCTCAGGGATGAGCCCATATGACTCCAGGCTGCTCTGGTACTTCGTAGGAAAATGATTTGATTATTTTTATGTTGATCTTTGCTGGTATCTCATTAGTCATGCAACAATTGGGGCATGTTTACCTTCCTTCACTTTGTGTTTTTGTCTTCATTATTTGTCTCAATCCTTGTTCCTATTACTGGTGAATGGTTGTCTTGATGCTGGGACAAAATGAGGATGAAACTTCATTCTCTTCTGATATAGGGTGAAGAAAATCTTACAGTAACAATGAACAGAAATGTTGTAGCCATCCCATCTTGTTTTCTGAGCTCTTTATTTGAATAGAAGAGTCCCATCTAAAACTGGAATGTGTCTTGGGTCCATTTAGCAGCAGTAGATGTTCAAGGAGCTCATTCCCAGTCCATACACATCAATAAGCCACCTCCCCAGTAGGATCTCTTGACACACTTGGGGGCTGGTGAGTGTTGTTCAATACCTGGCTAAAGAGGTCTCTTGGTTACTATGGAACTTCTGAAACTGGGAAATTCTAAAGCTGAGAAGACCCAGGTTTAGAAGACACTTTAGATTGTGTGTCACTTAAAGATGAAAAACATCGTAAAAGAGCCAGTATGAACCTTTTCTCCCAAAACAAATATTCATAAGGATCCCTATTAGAGAGAAGTTAATTGTGGGACCTGATCTGGGATAGTCTGAGAGGACATAGGTGGTTTCCCTGCTCCCTTCAGGAACATAGCATGTGAGGGTGCTGAGCCCTGATTAGATGATGTAAGTTGGAAACAATTAGATGTCACCATGTTTTGAACCATCCGGCGGTCCAATAGATAGAATCTTGGAGTCTAAATTCTGCATTACCTGGCATGAAATTGGCTGTTGGTCCTCAACTTGTTAGAACTCTTAAGTCTCACTATGGTTCATGCATGAAAAAGGCAGCTGAATGCAGTGGCCCACGCCTGTAATCCTAGCACTTTGGGAGGCTGAAGTGCGCAGATCACCTGAGGTCAGGAGTTCAAGAGCAGCCTGACCAACATAGTGTAAACCTGGTCTCTACTAAATACAAAAAAAAAATAGCCAGGTGTGGTGGTAAGCTCCTGTAATTCCAGCTACTTGGGAGGCTGAGGCAGGAGAATTACTTCAACCTGGGGGTAGAGGCTTCAGTAAGCTGAGATTGCACCATTGCACTCCAGCCTCGGCAATAAGTGAAACTCCATCTCAAAACAAATGAAAATAAAAAGGGGTGTAGTAGAATATAATAACCCTTTGGAGCTGAAGAGGACTTCAGTGGAAACTTACACACAAATCCATTGGCAATTAGCACCAACGATAAATGTCATCATTCCCCGTTGTGTGGATGTGGCTGTTTTCCCTTTCCTGCTTTTATCCTACCTGCTACCTAGCATAGAAGGTATCCTTGGTGACATTACTACAATCTTAAAAGGACCCTTCACTAAATATTACATGGAAAATTTTATGCTATAATTTCCTGGTTAGTAGTCCGTTTGTTCTTGGAACTTTTCCTTAGTTAAGACAGATGACTAGTCTCCCACCAGGCTACAGTAAACTTTCTTGCAGATGTCAGAAGGATTATCTAAATTGGGAGATCCAGGTTTTGGTTGCAGCTGTTTTAGCTGTGGTAGAGGCTCAGCAATAATGTCCAGATCTACGGATGTTGAGGGCTGGAGGTCATAAAGCATCCATGATCGAGGCTTCAGAGCTGCTGATGCTGTAATCAGAAAAACTGTTACAGAATAGTTTTCCTTTACATCATCAAACAAATCTTGCAGTAGTGGGTAGATACTCATAAAGTGACACAGCCTTCTTTCCATGAAGGGATGGTACTGAAAGACCATATACTTTAAAACTTGTACTGTTATGAAAACTGCAAATACAAGCTTGATACTTTGAAATACTGCAAATGGGAAATGTGTGGTATTGAGTGATCATATGGGCACCTGGCATGATGTGACAAGAAGGAAATTTCTCTATGGTAGAAAGCTCGTGCTTCGGAGAAATACTTAGCAGAAGAGAAGGGGTGGAATGCTATGGTTTGGCTCTGTCCCCACCCAAATCCTGAATTGTTATAGTCCCCATGCATCAAGGGTGGAACCAGGTGGAGGTGATTGAGTCATAGGGTCTCAATCAGTTGAGTCAGTGAGCCCTCTAGGCCACTGACCTGAGACTTGGAATACTGCATCTAAGAAGGAACTGAGTGGTATCAGGGTAGGGGGTGAAGCTTCGGATAGATGCTGCTGTGTGGAAACTAAGTCCACTGTACTGCAGAAGATTTATAATTCCAGATAGATATTTAGTATTTAAGCATGTCCCAAGGATGCAGCTTATTTCTACTGAAGTGTGGCCAGATGTATTCCACTTGCTATGGATCTTGCCTTTATTTCATAAAATCTGTTTTCCCAAAGACACTTCTATCATGTGGGTTTGAAACCTTATGGGGTTTT
>NW_016107803.1:961469-982898 GCF_001604975.1 Cebus imitator | reverse complement strand
TCTATCCTGACAATTATTTTCTTCAATTGGTTCCATCCTTCTGGAATGATCACACAACTGGGAGCCAGTAAACTTCTCAGCAGCAGTTCCAGAAATTGTGTCTACTCTCAGGACAACTCATGGCAGGCTTCCCACAGTGTGGGGCTGGTACCCAGTCCACTCTCTGGCCTGAAATTCCTTCAGGACTGGGCCAAGTGTCTTTACCTTTGAAGAGAACTGAGGACCAAACCCTTCTGTAAGTATATGAGGAACAGCTGACTTATCATTTTTAGTAGGGCTCATACATTGACACCTTTGTGCCAGGGTCATCTGCTTATAGGGTCATCTCTGGTTAGGGAGCACTAAAGGGAATGATTTCCTCAGTCTACCTCAAAGATCAGGAAGGAAAGGGAGTCTCCTCTCTCATATCTGAGTACTGATGTGTTCTCAGCATTAATCATGTGACCTATATCTGCTTCAAACTCCACTGTTTCTCCTTAGAAAGTTTAGCAGATGAGTCACCCCTTATCTTGTAATGAGCAAGTATTCTTGATGAGAAATTTACATCTTTGGCAGTTTCTCCAGTCAGTGGTAGGTGCAGCATCTTGGAAGCCCACTCAGTGGAGGTGAAGGACCAACAGAACACATGGTGCTGGCAGCAACTGCCTTTCTCTTTTTATGCCTTTGGTCTCAGGAGTTGTCACCAAATCTAGGAAGAATCTTGGTCACATTTACAACAAGGGCTCCATCTCTAATCAAAGGAACAGAATTCTGATATCCCCATTCCTGTGGGGTGGGCTGGGATGGGGTGTGGAGGGTCTGTTAGTCTCCTTGGTTCACAAGCATGAGCTGGGGCTCTGATGTGGAAGTAGCTGCTGGTCTTGCATTCCAGGCCTAGGACTCTGAGATCTGTACTGGACAGGGTTTTTTTTTTTTTTTGGCTAGGTTGTTCTGACAATTGTAACAGAGGTAGCCATAAGGGAGGATAGGGAATTTTCTAAACTGTGAGAGGGAACTTTCTGTCGGTGATCAGTGAGTTGTGACCTGCCTCGTGGTGCTGTGCTCACCTGCAGCTACTGAGCAGGAACATCATGGTCCACTGTGAAATGTGAGCATCTAGTGTCAGTCTAAGATGGGGATGGTTAGGATGCTGCCTGCTGTTCTAGTCAACCCACTGGGTTGCTGTGGGAAAGCAAATTTTTGATAAACATTCTCATCTTTTAATGTTTTCTGGAATAATCGGTGTGTGACTGGTGTCATAACTGTGGCAGACTGGTAAAGTTATTTAGGTGAGATCTTTATATTTAGTTTCGTTCATAGAAGCCCCAAATCATACCCTCTTTTGGAAATTTTAATTCATGATATTTATACCCATATTTCAAATTGGTTCATTCATTCTTGTCGTTTTCATCTCCAGCAGAGGTGCTTACCTGAGGACTTTTAACTGGGTATCGTCCTGGCCATTATTGGACTCCAGTGGGAATCCATCAGCTTAGCTGCAGGGTTGTGTTCCTTCATTCCTGCAAGGTGTTACTAGTATGACACACACTGTGATACCATGTCGGTAGACCTGATTCTAGGTCATGATATTGATCTAAGAAGGTATGGGATGAGCAGGAAGACCTTGGTTTAAGTGTGAGTAAGGTGTTCAGTGTCCTGGAGTGGGACCAGGAATCACTTGACAGAAAAGTTTTCATATTCTTAAATTTGTGTATGTGTTTAAGAAAAGTGCACACCAGCCAAGCACGGTGACTCATGCCTGTAATCCCAGCACTTTAGGAGGCTGAGGTGGACTTTCAACTATTTCTGCCAAGACCGGGTAGTGAAGAACTGGAGGATAAGAGCCCAGAAATGTTATGCTGAGGGCTGACATTTGACAGGCCTAATCTCTGACAAAACGCTTTCCCTTCTACCCTGATGATTTCAGGTTGAGCTCTACATATGTAGGAAACAGTTAAATGACCCAGAGGTCTTGATGCAGGCACCACCAGGCCTGACTTTATTTGCAGTGAATTGGTTGAAAGTAAACTAAAAGTTTAGTCTGTCTAGAAAAACCGTTTTTGTACAAATTCATGGGGTTACATATGTATAGTGGTCAAGTCAGGGTATACATTTTTAACTATCTTCCTACTCTATCAAACACAAATATATTCCATCTAATTGTATGTGCTCTTTGACCTATTTCTCTTCATCCTCATCCTCCTCTACTCACCCTACCCAGTCTCTCTTCTCTAGCTTTAGGAAAACATATTTTCACATGTTCTCATGATGTAGAATCAGTATCTGTAGGCTTCTGGTCTCCCAAAAAGTAACAGAACGTTTATGGCAGGTGTCATGGGTAATTTATCTCTTGGAGTGGTTTTCCCTTTTGCTGTCCTCAATAAAAGTTGGTAGGCTTCATCGTGAAATTTTTAAATCTGAAATCTTAATCTTGGAGTTCTTCTGGATTAAATGTTTTCCTGAAAGAGAAAATAGACTGTATTTAGTATTTCCAGATACCATGAAGAGTATAGTATTCTTTAGGTTTAACTAAAAGAATATAGCACTGTGTATGGACCTGATACATTTTTTTAGTCCTCTAATGGGTAATTATTTTGATGTTCTGCCTTCTCAATTGAATATATATGAATCTACATTCCAATTAAAGATAATGTTTTATGCTGGCAGAAATAAACTGTTTTATCAATACATAATATGGAGAACATCTGGTCCATTACCTGTTGCTGTTTGCTTCTGATGACATCTGTAACTTTGTTAAATGAGTTGTCTTAGCAGAGAAGGGTCCATAGGCATTTGAATCACATATTCAGGCCCATGGAGGGTGCCCTGAATTCAAGTGGCTGAAAGTCTTAACTCTCTATTTACGCTTTGGGGGGAACAGGAGGAGGGAGATATTTTAATGATTGACGCAAATTCTGAATGATGCAAATTCTCTATGTTCCCTTGTCCTCCTTATTTTAGTTTTCGTGTTTTCCTCTGATCAGCAGGATATCTTGCAATCCTTGGCCATATTAATTCTATTATTTATCCCATATATTTTTACATAGTACCATATTTTTGCTAAATCCATTTTATAACTTTACATTCGTCATTTGGCCAATATCAGACCTTATATAGGAGGATACTAATTATGTATCTAAATTTTTTTAATTTTGGGGGGTATGTGGTTTTTTTATTATTTTTTTAATGATAGTAACCTTAACATGACTACTCTTCATCTTCTGGGTTTTTATAGTGGCTATTGGCTTTGCATACATACAGGTTAAGAGGCTCTATTGAAAACATTTTTGTTCTCTAATGGACTGATGTCTAATCAGGTGGATGTCATGCTGTACTACCCTTTAAAGTTGTGACATCTCAGTTATGGCTCCCAGAATTTCCCCGTAGGAAGAAAAGACTGAAATGCTATCAGGTGGAAGCTGGATGTCCTGTACAGTTTCTATGCATGGCTTTGGTGCCAATAGAAACGTGGTGCTTCTAGACAAGTGTGGGGCTCTGGGCACATCATTATACCTTCTCCTATAGGGAGCTAGAGCTTGTCTGGAGACACAGGATTCTGAAACCATTATAGTTATAATCCCATAGTGTCACACTGCTGCAGTTTGCTGACCCTTATCCCCATAACTTTGATCCAGAGAACTTTCCTGAGTAAGAAAGGTCAGCTAGTATGCCTCCCAGTCATTAGCTCCTTTCTGGTTTATTCTGGGCAATGCTTTTCCAGGAAGAATGGCTAGGAGATCCTGGGGGATGGCTGTGACAAGAGGAAAAAGATGCTTATGGTCTGCTTTATTTAAAAACTTGTTGTTTATCAGTGAGACAGGTTTTGCCTCTCATGGAAGCTCTGCTACCATTAACTGGAGCAGGGGGCTCACTGGCCTGGAAAGGATGAGGACTGGTGCATCAGAGCTTCTCTGGTAGTAAAGCTGGTAAGAATTCAACCAGTGGACTTAGTTTACTTGGTCCTCACAAATGAGCCCATTGTGAGTCTCCCATGCTGTGTCATGGCTGCCCCTACTAAAGGGATGAGCTCAATTCAGCACAGGCAAATTTTGCAGAAGCACGGTTCATGTTGCTGTGTAGTTCCTTGGGAACACATTTCTGAACTTGTGCTTCTATGTGTGTATCTGATTTTCTCCTCCTCAAGGGACCAGAGCTATGAGCCTGTTTGAGATAGGCTAGACTCAAGTGACTGAAGTATACTGTCAATATTTCACAATGACAGGCCACTATTCAGGATGACTCAAAGTATAGTGCTTTTATCGTTTTGTATGTTGACTTGCTGGTGGCTCAATATCGTCCAAAATGCAGGCATATTTAGACTTCTACTCTATAACTTCATCCTATTTATTCTTTTGTTTGATCCTACTGCCAGTGCCTGGTCACCTAGATGGGACCATTATACATTGAGGATTGAAGCTTAGTTCTCTTTTGATACAAGGTGAAGAAAGACTTTAGAGTCCAAATTAACAAAAGGTTGTAACTGCCTCATTTTGTTATTTGCAAATTGTTGGTAGAAGAGTGGCTGTTCCTGTCCAAAGCTGGCAACGAAATAGTGGCTGTAAGCTCATTCAGCAGGAAGACAGCAGGAAACTGATTCTCAGCTCCTAAACGTCACTAACCCACATTCCCACGAGGTCTCCTGAAACACCCTTGATCATGTTGCATGTTTGATAACTGACTCAAAGCAGGTTTTCCAGGTGTCATAGGAAAATACAGATGTCTCTTCAGGATGAGAAACTTCAGAGGAGTCTGTCTGTGTCATTTTTGCCAAGATACATAGTCCTGGTCATCTTAATTGGGAAAGTTTATTTTGGAAGATCCCTCTTAGCCTCTGAGATGTCCTCAGGTTTTTTCTAGTCAATGAGCATATGAGGATTCATGTGATCAGTAGATCTGGGTCTGCTGGGAATAATTAAATGATACCTTGTTTTGGATCATTCCTTGGGCCTGTAGGTGGGGCCTCATGATTTAAATTGTGTGTTTTCTGGCACTTGCTATTGGCAGTTGGTCACCAAAGTGTTAGGTGAACAACCAAGGTGATTGTATATTGTACAGCCCTTTTCAAAGCATGAACCTTTCATGAGACTTCAGTTTTCTCTCTCACCACCTTTCTAGATCATCAAGCCCTTTATCAGAACCTTAATCACACATACAAGGACAAGTTAGTGAGAAATCATATTGTGCCCTCATGTATCGTGACTGCACATGGCTAGGTATGGTGAACTGATCTAAAAGGATACCATGAAAAAGGTCTATTCATGTTACTTACAAAGTCACGTTTATGCAAGTTGACTCATGAGGAATTAAATGTCCCTGCTGTCTGTTAGCTGGGATCAGGTAGGTGAGTTCCTGTCATGGAGTGGAGTAAAACTGACCTTCAAAGTTGTGTTCTTAAAAAAGGAGGTGGTCCAAGATCCGTGTTAAGGCTGATGCCAAGAATGACCCCTCTTTAATAAAATTAAAAAAAAATAAAAAATAAAAGGCTAATAGCAGAGGAGTGTTCCCTGAATCTTCTGGCTGCTGCACTTTCCAAGAGATGTTCACTTTGCTAGATTGTCCTAGAAATACTGTATCATTCATGGCTGTGACCTGTGTTTAAGGACGATAATCCTGAAGGTGGAAAGAGGTGTCCATAAATACCAGTGGAGGGACCTCTCGATGGATAAGTTCACGCTGGTCCCATTCGCAAGTGCCCCAGCATGTGTGGTCTTAAGATACCAGCCACACTGGTGGAATGGAAGGTGGTCAGGGTTAGCCTAAGGCCAGCCACATCTGGAGGAGAGGGATACAGACTCCCCAGAAATGTAGGGAGAGGTTTGTGTTCTCTTTCTGTCATTCTCAAATTTTAGTCACAATGTCTTTCAGTTAAGATAGTCCCGTTGCTCTGACTCAAGGGTGGTATTTAATGCGTATTTTTGTATTTCCTTGTAGTGAAAATGATGGCAAACATCCAAGGGGGAAAAAAATCCACAAGTGTTGAGAAACGTTAAGTTTACCCTGCCCCCATGGCTCCCTTGTGGAGGATACTTTGTAATTAGTGGTAGGCAGGTAACAGCTGCCTACCTGATGTATTTTTAAGTTATAAGTAAATATAGAACACCTGTGTATTAATGAGAATCACTGAAGAGTAAATATGTGGATGAAAGCCTGCTTGGGGCCTTCAGTCTGGAGAGCTGTCAGCCCCGCAGGCTCTCAGGTGGTTGGTCCCCAGGACAGATCTACTCTGTAGTGCTATCTGGGTGTCTGCCTCTCAAATACCTTCAGCACCGCCTGAGTTGGGGGTCTCTCGACCGAGCTGGTTCTTGGTAAGCGGTGCCCAAGTGTGGAGACTCAAGCCCGGGAGGAAGAGTTGCATTAGCAAGAGAGTAAGCGAGGCTAAGCTGAAGGTATCCCAAGTACTATTGGAAAGGATCCCCAGGGTGAGTTGGGGAGCTCGGAAGTAGCCCGGGAATGTTTGAGGAAATAATCCCCCAGGTAAGCTGGGGGGAGCCCAGAAGTAGGCTGAGAACATTTGAAAAAATCTCCCAGGGTGAGCTGAGGGAGCTCGGAAATAGCCCGAGAACGTTTGGAAAATCTCCTGGGTTGAGCTGGGGGAGCTCGGTCATAGTGAGGTGACAAGGGGCAAGCAAGTGAGAGGCTTGTTCTGGTTTGCTTCGACAGCTGCTTAAAAGAGGAGGAATTAAGGCTGGCACGGACAGTTTAACACAGTTTTTCGGTGTGATTGTGGAATTTTGTCCCTGGTTCCCTGAGCAGGGAGCGTTGACCATGGAAGAATGGGAAAAAGTGGGTACTACTTTAGAGAAGGAGCAAAGGATATCTCAATTCTGGTGTGGTCTGTTTGGGCTTTGGTGCATTCTGCCCTTCAGCTGTTTGACAGATGAGGAGGAAAAGGATTCAGGAAAGGAGAGAGGGAGTGTGATGAAGTATGGAAAGAAATTATAGAGCAAAAAGATGAAAAGTCAAATAAGGAAAAGGTGTGCCCGTCAGCACCCCCTCAGTATCTTGTAGAAGGATGGCCAGATCCTCCCGATGTTTCTACCTCTGCTTCTGTTGGCTACAGTAGCCGATGTAGGTGCTTATACTTAGAACTACGGTAACCAGATCCATTCAAGCTGAATTCAAGCAAGAAGAGGGGGAGATTTGGAGGCATGGCAATTTTCAGTTGTTGCACACCCTCAAGATCAGCAGGGGCAAGTATGGGTTGCTTTTGAACCCCTTCCCTTCAAACTGCTGAAGGAGTTTAAACAGGCCATCAGCCAATATGGGCCTGAGTCTCCATTTGCTAGGATTATTAAAGAACGTAGCTATTTCTTACCTGCTGATTCCAATAGATCTGATTTTGGGGAACAGTTGAGGAGTCTGCCTTGGGCCTGGATCCAAACCAGGGCCTCTCCAGTGCAAGCTATTTCCTCATCCTTATACAATGCTTGTTCCCACCACAGCTGGGAGCACAACAGATTTCTGCAGCTCTCAAAGAGTAAGCATTTTATTGGGGGAGCCACCGCAAAAAATCTCTACAGGAGTCTGTAGCTCTTTACCCCCCAGAACCGTGGGCTTACTTCTAAGGAAGATCTATTCTTGCTGTTGAAGGAGTTAGAATTCAAACAGGAGTTATTGATGCGGACTTTATAGGGGAAATTGAAACTGTAGTGTCGTCTTCCATTCTTTGGAGTGCTGAGCCTGGGGAATGCATAGCACAGCTTTTAGTTGTGCCTTAAGAGGAAAGAGGAAAACGTGAAACTAAAAGAACAAGAGGATTTTGGGGGTGCAGACAAACTAGACAGAGCAGCTTATTGGGTAAATCAAATTACTGGTAAACATCCTGCATGTGAGATTACGATTCAAGGAAAGAATTCTCAAGGGTTGGTAGATACTGGAGCAGATGTTTCTATTTCTTTCCAACATGGACCACTGTCTTGGCCTGTGGAAAATGCTCAGTGCAGCATGCTTGGAGTAGGGCAGGCCTCTGCAGTGTGTCAAAGCAGTTGCATTTTAACCTGCGAAGGGCCTGCAGGACAGCTTGCAACTATTCATCCTATTGTGGTACAAATCCATGTTAATTTATGGGGAAGAGATTTGTTACAGCAATGGGGAGATCAGGTTTTAATACCTGAACAATCATATAGTCCCCCAGGCCACCAAATGATGCAGGACAAGAGCTTTGTGCCTGGGTTGGAATTGGAAAAAGGCAATATAATAATGTGGGGGAGAGGATTTGCTTGTAAATCTGCAGGTCCAAATCGGCAATCAGTGTGGGTACCATCCAGACATTTAAAGCTGTATTATGAACCAGACACTAAAAAAGAGACTTGCAGAGGACCAACCCCCCAGTCGCAGAGATGGCAAGACTAATATCGAGGGGGAGTCATGCTCCCATAAGGGGAACATGCAGAACATCGGCCACTGACTTGGGGTCAGATTAAAAAGCCTTCACAAATAGCAGAGGAAAAAAAGAAAGCAGGACAGCCTGTTATGGTAATTATGACAGTTATCACAAAGTATTTCTGGAGTTGGGATAGAAGTAAAAGTTTCACACATTGGACATGTATTCTTTCCTTCCTTTAATGATCTCTGGCCTGAGTGTTTTCTGTAATAATTTAGGAAATGAAGTAACAATGTTCTGGCCATCAGGACCTGAATGCACATAAAGAATCATCTGCTAAGTTAACATAAGTCTGGAGAGATGGTGTTGTGATAGAGGCTGAGGTGCTGCAAAGAAATTCCTATGGAATTACTAATTATTGGTCCTCTATTTAGCAATCAATGCTAAATATCCCCTTAGAGGACCAATAATTAATAACAGTAACATTGAATTCAGATGGCAGAGAAAGAACTACAATTATTTAGAATTTATACATACCGCGAATAACAACTCTGTCTGGAGAGATGGGGATTGATAGAATCAAGACCAAAAATAGTACTGGTAATGTTAAGAGTTGAATAAAAAGAACTTTGAAAAATACCTATGGCCCTAAAACCAATAAAACTCTGGGAAGGAAAATATAAGAGAATCAGGCCCTACTTCTTATTCATTAGAAGTTTACAAGAAATAAAAGCTCTTTAGATTCAGAGCTGTGTTAAACCCCATATCTTTTGGTGGTGTGAGAGTTAAAAATTTAGTAACTCTGGACAGTATGAGACTGAACATAGTTGGGAGAGAATAAATCAGCACCTGGAAAGGCCTTTAGACAGCAAGCAAGGAGGAGGGACCCAGAGGGCCCTTGATGCCCCTTTGCAGCAGGAAGCAGTTACAGAAGAACGACCTCTGCCCTATTTCCCAAAAGATGTCTGGGCCCCAACTCCTTAAGGAAGAAATGTGAAAGCAGATAGGTGGTCAGGTTCTGAGATTCTGAGGTGCTTGAGGAAGCTGCTGATAGATTGGCAGCCCTAAAATTTGGATAAAAACACTTGGGGGACCTATGATTGCTGTTATGACTGTTATTAATCTGTTTTGTTTCTCTTTGTGTAGTTTGCAAGTACAGATCCAGAAGCCTCCAAGAAATGGTTCACCAAGATAGAGCTGTACTTGCTTACCCAGCTTCATGAGAAAAGGGGGGGATGTTGAGAAACATTAAGTTTACCCTGCCCCCCAGGTTCCCTTGTGGAGGACACTTTTAGTTCGTAATTAGTGGTAGGTGGGTAACAGCTGCCTACCTGATGTATTTTTAAGTTAATATAGAACACCTGTGTATTAGTAAGAATCACCTGTCTAAGAGCAAATACATGGATGAAAGCCTGCTCAGGGCCTTCAGTCTGGAGAGCTGTCAGCCTCGCAGGCTCTCGGGCGGTTGGTCCCCAGGACAGATCTACTCTGTTGTGCTATCTGGGTGTCTGCCTCTCAAACACCTTCAGCACCACCTGGGTGGGGGTCTCCCAACTGAGCTGATTCTCAGTACACAAATTTGAAAACACAGGTTAATCTTGTGGAGCAGTTATCCTTTGATATCCCACAGTTGATTCATGGAAACAAATGTTTGATTCGTCAGACTTTTAAGCTTACCTGCTGAAAACTAAAGAACATCGTGATACACTGCACCTGCACTGTTGTCCTCCAGTCATGCCTAGAGGAGGTGGGGGACTGCCTAGGAATACCATTTTCCTAGGCAAAGGTGTTTCCTAGGCTGTGTGCCATCTCCACTAGGTAAGAGTGGAGAAGGACTGCAAGCCGGGCATGAGAGTGAGGTAGTGGGGTGTGATGACCAGGACTGAGTATAAAATGTGTGCAAACAATTCAGGGTGGAACAACATGCCTGAGGGAAGTTGAATGTTAGTGGGCGTACTTGAAAGAACTAATTTGTCACACTTATATTAAAAACGACAAGCTTTTGGGTACAAATCCTCAAGAAGTAGGGTGCAGTGAATATTTTGTTCTTAGGATCTCCAGGGTTTGGGTTGGAATTTATTGGTTGAGAGTAGATCCCTTCTTGGATTTCGCATTTTCATTGGTCTGTCCAGTTCTGGCATGAGAATTTCTCTTAAGTGTTCCTGACTGTGTTCTTAGGTTTTATGTTTGATGCACTAGTGGGAAGCAGAGAGCACATTTAAGGTTAAAACATAAATTGTTTTCATGTTTGAATGTCATTTTCTGATGAATCTCAACAGGCCTATGAACTGAAATATAATCTGTAGAAAACAGGGCAAATTGTCACCAAGAGAAGATAACAATTGTTGATTCATGAGCTAGCATGGTGGCTCACACCTGTAATCCCAGAACTTTGGGAGGCTGAGGCGGGTGAATCAACTGAGGTCAGGAGTTCGAGACCAGCCTGGCCAACATAGTGAAACCCTGTGTCTACTGAAAAGACAAAAAATCAGCCAGGTATGTTGGCAGGCACCTGTAATCCCAGCTATTTGGGAGGCTGAGGCAGCAGAATCACTTGAATCCAGGAGGTGGAGGTTACAGGGAGCCAAAATTGTGCCACTGCACTCCAGCCTGGGCAAGAAGAGCAAAACTTCATCTCAAAGAAAAGCAACAAACTGATTTATGCTCAAAGCTCACAGTTTCATATTCAAGGGGAAGTCACCTGGGGACTATTACCTAGGCATTGTTTTGGAGGTCATTGTGGCCTTTGGGAATTCTTTCTCCTACCTGAAGAGTCCCTTGGGCTTTTAGAACATAGCTAGTCTTTCAGTTTTCACCTGAGAGGTTACCTGTGATACAAGCACCACACCATGCCTGGAGACCTGCGTCAAGATCACCACATATACCTAGGTAGCCTAGTGATGGGATGAGCAGAAAGACCTAAATGGAAGTATGAGTGCGGTCTTTGGTGCTCCAGTGGTGTAGGACCTGGAATCACAGGACAAGGAGGATTTCAAATCTTTCAAAGCTGTTCCCTAGAGAAATGATGAGGGGTAGGCCGCAGCAAAGTTTACACGGAGTGTGTCCTGTTTCCAGTAAAGGGTAATTGGGACCTTTAGGTCTAACTTAGGGTGCCTTAATGGAGAAAAGCATTCCAGAATTCTACCTTTCCTTGTGCTTGACCTAAGCAAATAATTCACCATTTCCCACATAATCATGTATGTTAACGTGCCCAAGAATTTTCTTTAGAGGTTCAAATTCTCATGTAGTGACTAAGAGGACAAAGTTTTGAAGAGTCCTGTTGGAATTGTTAGCCCCCTCCTATTCTCTCTACACCTTTTTCTCTCCACCATTATCATTTGTTTGGGAAAAAAATTGAAGTTTTAAAGTAGAATTTTCTGCGATTATTTTTTGGTATCTTCAAGTTTTACAAAAATAGACTTTGGAAGTCCGTTTTTCCATTTGTGTTGCATACCCATGCGCTTCATTTTTTCAGAGGCTTTCTTGCACTATTTTATCTGACTTCTAAATACCTGAAGATTTTGTTAATCTAACTTGAGCCCACCTTAAGACTTCATTTTACTCTTGCTGTCTTTTCATTCTTTCTGTAAAACTACTTAACCTGCATTTTCAATATTCTATGAAGTACTTTTTTAACTACATGATTTCCAAGATTTTTCTGCATACTCTTTATATGCCTGAAATATAAATATACAACCTAACTAATGGTCTCTTTGTCAAAGTTTACTACAATATCACAATATCTTTTTAAATATAGAAAATTCATGTTATATATTAGCATGCAAGTTCAGGGCTGTTTATGAACTTCCAGTAGGGAAGGCTGTTAATTTGCATGTTGTTATCCCCCAGCCTCAATAGTACTGTTTTGAAACAGATAAATGAGGAGCAGCAAAAATCAAATTATATTGAATCTATTTGAGGTACTTCACAGAGATAAGCTCAACTTGGGGTGAACTGAGAGCCAGGGAAAACTGGCTAGTTTCTGTCGTTCCCAATCACCTGATGACTGTGCATGATTTAGAAATCTGGGTGAGCAGGCACTCATCATGAAGACAAATATGGGCAATGTGCAAAGGGGGAAGGTTTTTTTTTTTGTTGTTGTTTTTGGTTTTTAAAGGAAGATCTGATCTTTGGGTGTTAGTCTATTTAGACTCCCGTATACCCATGAAAAGTATTTGGATGACAGACCTTTCTCAGAAGTTTCCACGCTGAAGAATAGCACCAGTTGATCTCTGATGGGACATCTTGGGGAGAAATACTTTTAGGATACTGAAATTTTCTTCCCTAGGTAAGGTGTAGGGTTATACAAATTGATCTACCTCACAGGAAATAGAGACTCAGCAAGTTTTGGAGAGCCCCAGATAAGTGTAGTAGTCATCATGAAATGGAGAATCCCATGATGAATTCCAAAACAGAGGTACCAGCTTCTCTAGGTTGCTCAGTATCTGAAGACTAAGATGTATCAGCGTCCTAGGTGTTCAACTTTCCAGGGCTTGGGAGACAATTGTTTGCCGTTGCAGATAAGAGGACCACTGCCTCCTTCACTCAAACAAGCTAACTTGATGTTGCTTATGGTGGTCATTACCGAAGTTGTGTTGCTGGTTTCTCAGTTGGATGTGACAGTTCTTGAACTACTGCATCAGCAAGTTGAGAGCTCAAGTCAGTTTCTCCAGGTAACCCAATTTGAGTATATGATCTTGCTGAACACGTTGTTCAGTGCACTTCAGCTATAAAGATTGCACAGCCTCAATGGACACACTTTGGCTTTGCTGATATAATACTTTTGGAAGTACAATACTTTAACCACTGGGTCACTTCTAAGTTTTTGTTCTGCCTCAATTTACCATTTCACATGACCTTTGGAAGCTGTCGCTTTCTTATACCTCAGGTGTTCTTCCAGATGGCCTTCCGTAAGCAGCAAAAAGTGGCTTTCACTGTGGTCACTGGCTAAGAAGATGTTAGCAGGGAACTCTTGCCGTGGGAGGCAGAATTCTGTGATGGTCTCATCTTTGTCACCTCATGTTCAGGACCTCAACTAGGCCATGTCGCGTGACAAGGGTGAAGGGATTTTGCAGATGTAATCAGACCCCAAATAAGGTAAACAAGATTATTTTGGGTGAGACTGACTTAATCAGGCCTTTAAAAGAGATCTTAGGCTTCCTCTGAGTTCAGAGATCAGTATGTGCAGAGATTCTCTCCCTTTCTGATTTAGCTTAATCACAAGGAAATTTTGTCAAAAACCTGAGGGATTTCAGAAGTAGATCTCTCCCTTGTCAAGATTCCAGATGAGAATGGAGCTGTGCTGCACTATAAGCAGGCATGGCCAGGCTGGGGCCCCAGGAGAGGTCAGTGACCGTGTTTATATCAGACTGGCCCCATCTGGCAGGCAGGATCACCTAGCATCATTTAGGTCTGTTAATCTCCCTATGTCTAATGTCTGCTAGGGGAGCAAGGTAAGCCTTGGAATGGGTGTCCCTGGCTGTGGTCTACTACAGATTCTCTTACAACAAATCCTTTGGGCTCTGCAGAGCCTGGAGTTCTGCCCCTACCACCACTCTAAGCGGTTCTCCCTGCTAGCTCAAGGATCCATTGGAGGTGGGGGGGGGGGGGGGGGGGGGGGCTGTCTCCTACTGCCCACATTTCAGAAGTCCACGCCAAGAGGGAATCACTCCTTGATTGTTTGACTCACCCCATTCCTAGGAGTCATTAAGGGGCCAGCAGTGAGTCCTGCTGCACGGTAGTCCTGTGCAGGTTTTTCCAGTTTCCTTCCACTTCAGCCCAGCATCTGCCTGCCTGCCGAAGATCTGAGTATGCACCAGTCTTCCCGATGTCCCTGTCCCTCAGTGACAGTTTCCTTCTGACTGCATCTAGTTGGCCATCTTGTCTGATTCCCTGGCTTCTGGGGTATTCTGTGTTCCTGCAGATCTCACAGCACCTGCATGTCATAGGGCAACAGTGGCCACTTACGAGCAACCTGGGCCATCTGGATGTATGGCTCCTGTCTCTTTTCTATTTATACTCCAGAGTTCTTTACTTGGTCCTAGGCAGGTGATCAGGCCTAGCTTAGCAACAGCAAAACCATTTCCCAGATTCTGGGGTGTCCTGTTGTCTTCCCTTTGTATCTCTCTGCCCCTGTAGGCCACAGAGCAACAGAAGCTGTGGCAAAGTCACCTGGGCCCCCTGGAGCAGAGGACACAGAACAGAGAAGATGGGGGAACCGAGCCTGGTTCATGGGTACGACGAGACCAGATGTGGCTTTCTTTTTATCTCATGTAGGATAGAAGTGTCTTACATGGATAGAAAAACTTACTTGTTTCTAAAAACATGTCACTAATACAGCAGATAAAAAATAACGGGCCAGAAAACCTTCTAAGGAGACACAAGCCTGTTAGAAGTTTTTTGGTTCAAATAGAGTATTTCCATTATTTGAAGGCATACCTACCTTCAGACACCACAAGGTGTTCAATACAAACTGTCCCTATGTTTGTACTTTCAATTTGAAATAGATTAAGAGGAAACCCAAAAGGAAAAGATTTGGATAATTTTCCTTACTGGAAAAGCCTAAATCTGCACACAATGTTTGTACGTGCAATAACCTGCCAATCTTAGCTGTTATTATAGTGAGTAAACGTATTATGTTATAATAGTGAGTAAAGGAACAGTCTGGGCTTCCAAGTGCTTTCCAGGGAAGGATGTTGGGTTGGATCCTCAGCATCCTACCTGTAGGATCATGTTTCGTAGGCTCAGGCAGGTAAGGCGGGCAGCTGGGAAGAAGGAGGGTAAGGGAGGAGCAGGGCGGTCAGCTCAGCCAGGAGCATCCGTGGCTCCCTAAGGGACTTCCCTGGTGAAAAGACTGACCTTTTCTCCTTGAAATCTTTACATCCCATGTTTTCATGGGGAATATGGTTTGATTTAGCAGCAGCTTTCTTTACACAGCTTACTCACACTGTCTCTTTTCCACTGTCCACCCTTCTTAGCTGCTTAGTCTGGCAGCTCCCCTTAGCAGCCAGCTCTCCCTTGCCTTTAGGGTCAGCAGCTTAACTTTTTTTCTCCTTGGGCACAAGCTTAGGTCCTAGCTCCCCACTGTAAATCTGGAAGATGGACATCTTTGGCTCTTTGTCTGGACACCAGCACACCCACCATACCAAGCCACATTGAGCTGAGCCAAGCCCCAAGAGCCCCTGTACAGGGTTAGCAGGGCAATTATATCTTTTACAGACAATGGTGATTCAGAGCCAAGTAAGAACTTAAACAGGTTATATAACAAGTGGAAGTGTGTGTCTGCAGGCCTGAATATCCATCTCAGCCTATTCCTTGACCAAAGCACATTCATATAACTTACAACCCAAATAACCTGTATGTATACCCTTAATTATAAAAGCCTAAATTATAAAAGTTTGATAACTCCAATTTATTTTGGCATTAAGGTGAGATGGAGTTTAATTATCTTTCTCGTAGGGTGATGGCTAACTGTAGACATCAACTTAATAGGAGACGTGTATGCAGCTTACTGCTAAAGCATTTTTCTGATATGTCAGATTAGTTCTAGATAGGATTAGCATGTGAGTCAGTGGACTGAGAGGAGATCAGCCCTCAATGTGGACAGGCTCCATCCAGTCACCTGAGGGCCCAAATGGAATAAAATTGGGAAAGGTGAGTATTTGCTCCCTCTCCTGAAGCTAAGACACTCTTCTCTTACCCTTGGAAATCAGAAGTTCAGATTATCAGTGCTTGGACTGTGAGACGTGGTGAGAATTTTACCAGTGCCCCCACCTCCCCCACTTCCTTCCATCCCTGGAGCCCCCAGGATTTCAGGCCTTTAGACTGCAGATGATATCATTGGCTTCCCTGATTCTAAAGCTTTTGGGCTTGGTCTGAGCCATGCTGCTAACTTTCCTGGTTCTCCAGATTGTAGGTAGCCTATTGTGGGACTTCTCGGTCTCCCTACGCATGATTTTCCTAGGAAGCAGACTTCAATGAAATTTAGCGTGTAAAAATATTCAGGAAACACCTCTCAAATAAGTATCTGGAGAGGTGGGTCAGGAAACAATCCTAGGTAGGAGAAGCCATTCTTTTACAGAAAAAAGCAACAATAATTCAAATAATCCCATGGGATCTGCAGAGAGAAAATGCTGTTTTAGAGACAATGTTACCAGCAGAGGGTATTGACTATGAGTTGTTTAGGTTCTTGACATTTTGAACAAAGAATTGGACAAAATAGACAAAGCAATGAAAGAATGAAGCAATGAAAACATATTCAAACAAAGGTAAACTCCACATACTGGGAGGAAGCTTGAGTGAGTGGTTCGAGTGTGAGTTAAAGAATTTTCTCATATTTAAACGCTCCAGATTTTTTTACTGGTTAGTTACATCCTATGTAAATTAGTAGTGGCCTGCAACCAGTCCAACTGGTTGCAAAACTGACGCTGAAGTGAAGTTACAGTTATACCGCAGTGCAAATGAGACTAGGCTGGTGACCAGTCTGATTGGTTGCAGGAGGGGACCAATCAGAGGTGCTTTCCATTTTTCATCTGCAATGCAGTAGAAAGCATGGGGTTTGCAAAGGGAGTAGCTGCTGATCTTTTTGTTACTTGCCTGTGGAGAGGCAGGGCTTTCCTTTTGATTCAGTTCTAAGAAGTTGGTATGAATCAGTCTTATGCTCCCTGCCTCCCAACCTTATTCTCCTGCCTCAATAGAATAAGGTGGCCCAACTTACATACTCTCCCAGGAATGGGTAGAATATGTTTTGGTAAGACTGAAGGAGCTCACATGTACTTAGTTCTTAGGGGACCTCAGTGCTTGGCCTCTATATAGAGGGCTGATGCCAGGTCACAAAATTACTCAGTATGTATTTATCTCAACTCCAGGACTCTAGGCCAGGATACATCTATGAGGATTTATGATCCTTGAAGGAAACTTACTATGCCATGAATACATTTCATAGTTCTGATTGTAGGGAGAGGGTCATTGACCAATAGCCTGAGCCTCTGGCTCTGAGACTAATCTCTATTTGTGCTGAGATTATTCTTTCCCTGGGCTGCTCCTGGCTAATCACTGGGAAGTAGGGGGATTCTAAGATGCAAGTCCTGGAGTTAAAGGATTCCTCTGATGTGTGACCTTGGCAAGATTCCTGCTATGGTCTTGTTGATCTTTCCTTAGACCTGCATTGCGGTAGTGGCCTTGAGAAAACAGGACTCGCAGACCTCTAACTAAGGAGAGTGTAAGTGACTAAGGCCCTTAGATGCTGAGCCCTGAAATCTACCACAGCACTTAATCTAAAAGACATGGTTCACAGAAGCTGCTCCCAGATGAGCTCAGCAGAGTCACCAACACAGACTTCATCTTAAAAGATGGAGACTCCTCTGATAGTGTGCATGCTAATAAAGGTTTAGCAAGGCTGCCAGGGAGCCCTCTGCAAAGTTAACTATCTAGGTTCCTTCACCCAACCTACCTTCCCTGTCTCCCTGGCTTGGTGTCAGGCTTACATGCAGTCTGAATACTCTCCTAGTCTGTTCCAGCCTCTCTCTTTTTACATGGGTAAAATAACAATTCTTCTGTGTTTAAGTATAACATGTACATCTTGTTCCTGAAGGCCCTAGACAAACATGACTCAGTCTGAGATGCTTCTACGTGATCTGCCTTCACTCTCTTGAAAAACCAATAGTACATACACAAAGTATAAAAAGTAAAGCATATCACTAAAATATAAAAAGCATACCACTAAAAAAAATCACAAGATGACAAAAAGGAAGAAATCTAGAAAAGAACCAGAAGACAACTAACAAAATGGCAGCAAGTCCTTACATACCAATAATTACCTGCAATATAAATGGATTCAAGTCTAAAAAGACAGTGGCTACATGCATTAAAAATAAGACCCAACAATATGCCACCTGTAAGATTCATTTGTCCTGTAAGGAGACACAGACAAAGTGAAAAGATGGAAAAGGATGTTCCATGGTAATAGAAATGAGAGTACAGGTAGGTATCAGACAAAATGATCAAGTCAGAAAATATAAAAAGGAAAATTTATGTAATAAAGTGGTCAGGTTATAAATATGCACTCAACATCAGAGCACTTAAATACAAAGTTAATAGATCTAAACACATACAGTTAATACACTAATGGGATTTCAAAACTCACTTTCCACAATAGATATATCATCCAGATGAAGAAATAAGGAAATATCAGACTTTACCTTAATAACTACACTTTAGATCAAATGGACCTAACAGACATATATAACACTTCATTAGCAGAAGAATGCACACTTTGAGTGCACACAGAAGGTTCTCCATGATCACAAGTTAGGCAATAAAATAAGTCTTAGCATATTTAAGAAAACTGAAATCAAGGCTCTTCTGACCACAATGGCATAAAACTAGAAATCAATAATAGGAATTTTCAAAAATTAAAACATGGAAATTAAACATGCTGCTGAATAACCAATAGATCAATGAAGAAATTAAAAGGGAAATCTTACAGTATTATGGGATCAATTTTAAGAGGGAAGTTTATAGTAATAAATGCCTAGATCCAAAAAGATCTTGAATAATGTTTCACCTCAAGGAACTAGAAAGACAAAAGTTAGCAGGAGGAAATAATCAGAAACAGAAAATAGAGAAACAGAAATAATCAGAAACAGAAAATAGAGAAATCAATGAAAATAAGACTTGGTTCTTTTTTTAAAAGATTAAAATTGGCAAACCTCAACTAAAGAAGAGGCACTACAATTGATACCACAGAAATAAGAAGAATCACAGAAATAAGAACAGTTATACTTCAATAAATTATATAACCCAGGGGAAAAATTCTCATGGACACAACCTATCAAGATTGAATTGTAAAGAAATAGAAACTTTGAACAGCCCGAACAGCCAATAGTGAGTGAGGAGACTGAATCAGTAAGAGTCTCCAAAGAAAAGCCTAGGACTAGATGGCTTCACTGCTGAATTCCAACCAATATTTGAAGAACTAATAACAATAGTATTCTCGAAATATTCAGGAAAATATTAAAGAGGAAATACTTCGAAATTTCATGAGGCTAGCATTACCCTGATACCAAGGCAAATGACAGTGCTACGAGAAAGTTATAGTCCAATATCCCAGATGAACATAGATGCAAATATTGTCAACAAAATACTAGCAAGCCAAATATAACATTAAAAAGAATCATTTACCATGGTCTGGTGGGATTTATCCCAATTCTTACGGTTCTGGAGGCTGGAAGCTTGGTCATTTTTCTAGCATGCTCAGGTTCTGGTGAGGCCCTATTCAGGGTTGCAGATAGCTGACTTCCTGTCATAGACTCACATGGCGGAGGAAGCAAGCTTTCATATCTCTCATAAGAGCACTAATCCTATTCGTGACAGTCTGACATGTTAGAGGATAGAGTTTCAACATGTGGGGAAGGGGCCCAAACAATTAGTCCAAAACAGTATTCGTTCAGTAAGAGAAATTTCATTCCCAACTGTTGGGATTGAAGAAAGGATACGATGTAAATATGATGAAAACTCCTGACTCTCCTACAGCAGTTCTGCTTTGTAAGGTAGCCACCTAATGGACAGAAGAAACCCAGCAGGGTCTCAGTAAAAACTACAACATTATCTTCTAGGTTTTGGATTCAGCTATGACACCCCAGTTAAATGAGTCACACTTACACGACTTTTTTTCTTTAAGCCAGTTTTAATTTGGTTTTACCTCCCGGGCATCTGGAGGAACCCAAAAAAATGCACTCATTTTTTTCTAGCTTTATTGTTGGAAAACCTTTTTCCATATAAAGAATACCATACATTCATATGGATTATAAAGAGTTGTGAAATACACATCAAAGGCATATACGCTGTTAAATGAAACCAGGTTCTCAAACTTGTTAAGCCAACTCATTTAGCAGTGTGGAAGTGGTTAAATCAGTTTCCCACAGAAATATTTAATAGCACCAGAATCGTACAATACGAGTTGTTTAATAACCAGATATAAAGTGCCCTATAAGGTGGTGTAGGGGGAAGCATATAGCCCTCATCAAAGTAGTGGTCTTGGTCTCTTTTCTGTCTATAAAACAATACATGAAGCTTGGTAACTTAGAAAAGCTTACTACTTACAGTTCTGGAGCCTCGGAAGTCCTGAGAGGCACAGCTGGTGAGGGGGCCATCTGCAGAGACCTGGGGTTGGGCCAGGCACTCCAGGTGAGGGGGCTGAGCTTGCGGGCTCAGGTCTTGCTTTCTCTTAAAAAGCCGCCAGTCCCACTCCCATGATAACCCATTAATTCATTAATCTGTGAATGGATTAATCCATTCACGAGGGCAGGGTCTTTATGACCCAATTGCCTGTTAAAAGCTCCACCTTCCAATACTGACACATTGGGAATTTCCATCATGAGTTCTGGATGGGACAAACACTCAAACCATAGCAGTAGTCTCGCCAAATTTAAAGCCTGATTTGGATCAGGCCTCTAGATTTATGCCGAGTTTACAGGAAAAAGAAGATAGAGACACTCTGGTGTGAATGCTATTAGCGTCCTTCATCGATCCCATAAGCCTGCTGCTGAGAGTGCTGGCTGCCGAAGGTTACACCAGCCCCTTCCTCTAGGAAACTGCCTTTGGCCACAAATGAGCTTTCCGGCCCAAGAGGTAACCACGCCCACCCACTCGGGACAGCCCTTACTGATTGGCTGGCCTGCGGTACTGTAGGCTGCCCCTTGCTCAAAGGGAATTCAACATTGTGGTGCCAGAGCTCCCTCTGGCGTCAGGCTGGAGCTAATCAAGATGCCATCCTTGCTTGGCTATTTTTCCCCAGTCCTGCTTCCCTGCTGTTTGCCCTCTCCTGAAAGCACTTCCTCAATCCACCACTTTTACCAAAATCCACGTCTTGGGCTCTGATTTTAGGAAATCTGTTTCAAGACAACCTACTCAAAACGGAAATAGAGACGTGGATGTTACAGATTCAAAATGATTTAAGAGTCATAGCAAACAAATGTATTAATAAGAGGCTCTTCTCTGGATCCTGATTCCAATAAGCCAACCATAAAAGTGTCTTTATGAAATAATTGGAAACCTGAAGTGCCAATTTGATAATATGCAACATGCAATTATTGGTGTATTTTAGTTACATTGAGCTTTTTTTTTTT
>NW_016107803.1:949122-961299 GCF_001604975.1 Cebus imitator | reverse complement strand
CTCCCAAGTAGCTGGGACTACAGGTGCCCACCACTACGCCCAGCTAATTTTTGTATTTGAAGTAGAGACAGGATTTTGCCATGTTGGCCTGGCTGGTCTTGGACTCCCAGCCTCCCAAAGTGCTGGGGTTACAGGTGTGAGCCACCGCACCCGGCTGTATTGTGCTTCTTTTAAAGTTCTAGTTTTTAAGATACGTAATAGCAACTTCAGAGGTAGAATAGTATAATTCTGGAGTTTGCCTTAAAATAACCCAACAGTGGGATTGGGTGGTAAGTGAGAGCAGAAGTGGAACAAGATTAAGGACGTACATTGATAATTGTTGGAGCCAATGACGGATACTTGGGGGTTATGCCATTCTATCTGCTACTTTACATATAATTTTTAAAACTTTATTACAGAATTTTTTGTGCTGTTTTGATAATGAGTGGTGACCTTCCTGACAAATTAGCTGCAGCTGTTGTTAAAGAAGTTCTTAAGGCTCACTATTTCCCCTAAGAAAGAAGCTGGGAATTTTTCTTGGTCAGTTACAGGTTTAGAGTAGAAGGTCTATGGGATTATGGGGAATAAAGTCACCTAGAACGCATTTGATAACTGCTTTTTGTTGTGTCTCCATTATTTGCTGATGGGGCTGTCATCTATTAAATTGCTGAGAGAATTGCCCCATAGGCTTCGACGCTTGACAAGATCGTATTAGCAGGTGTAAGAATACAGCATTGCATAAGATCTCAGGGGCATCACCTCGGCATACACCACGGAGAAAGAAGCACCTGCTCCCAGATGCCATCAGCTTCTCTGCTCTGGGTTATTTCAAGCAGAAAGAAAGGAAAAGGCATTGCTATTGCAGTGTTTGGGGCCACACGCGATCCCACAGGTGCAGCCACATTCTTGCAGGTTTAAACAGTGTTCATGAAAGTATCTTTTCCCGAAAATACAGGGGGTAATGGCTAGTCGAAATTGACATTAGAACACAGCGACAACATTGCAATAAATTTTCTCCAGCAGTCATCTGAGTATCATGACATAAACATTAATAAAGGATTCTAGTCTGATATGGTTTGTCTCTATGTCCCCACCCAAATCTCAGGTCGAATTATAATTCCCACAAGTCAGCAGAGGGGCCTGGTGGGAGGCGATTGGATCATATAGGTGAATTTTCCCTTGCTGTTCTCATGATAGTTCTCACAAGATCTGATGGTTGAAAAATGTGTGGCACTTCCCCCTCTGGTGCATGTGCTCTCTCCCCTGCCACCATGTGAAGAAGGCACTTGCTTACCCCTCACCTTCCACCATGGTTGTAAGTTGCCCGAGGCCTCCCAGTCATGCTTCCTGTTAAGCCTGTAGAACTGTGAATCAATTAAATCTCTTCGTAAATTACCCAGTCTCAGGTACTACTTTATGGAAGTGTGAGAATGGACTGATGCGTAATCCCAACAATGGAACTTCAGAAAAAGTCATAATTCTATAATCAATAAATGTGGTGTTACCTTGTCAAATCTAACTTCACAAAATGATATTAAGAGCATTGACTAATTTTTTCTTTTATTATGTCTCCTTGAAAATAGATCATTCCCAGGTTTAGGTATGCCTCCCAGCAAATAAATTCTGTTTTCAGAACAGCATTCACTATTTGAAACCATTCAAGTTATCAGGTTAATTTTTAGAGGACCTTAAAAACCCAACCTTTATTAGAAATTTACAAAAAATCCCAAGACTTTTTATCCAGGGGTGTGCTGGTAAATGGCAGCTCTCTTTTAAAACGTTCTGATTGGTAGTGTTTGCTGGTTTTCACGACATAAATTCTCCCACCATGGCCTATCTGAAGCTGCCAATGTGACATCGCTGAACACAAAGCTGGAAAGAGAATAATTAAAGAGAAAATAATTTTCCACATCAGCATTCTAGAATAGGTTTTTCTTGAGTCCTTACGGTCACATTGTGCATACTTGCCACATGGTTCCCTTAACAGTATAACAGTCAAATACTGTTCTCGTATCTGGGATTTTACAGCTTATAACTTCTCCCACCGGCCACCTAACTCCACCAGGTCCTTCAATATTTTTATCACACAATTGCATACGATGATTCTGCCTCTGTCCTGTGCTGGCAGTCATATCTGTTTCTACCACATTTTCTGTACTGTTGGGTTCATGTGCCGCATGGCTCACTCCAACCTCTCCTCTGCTCTTAAAATATATCAGTTAAGTTTATCAGCTTACCTTTTTCAACACATGTAAATCTAGCATTATTTGCTGAATGTATCTTTTTTTTAATACTCCTTTGATTTTGTTTTAACTCATGTTAAGCCCCAAAAGAGAGAATCTGGAGTATGTTTGAAAAACAAATCAGAATACAGTGCCCCAAAACATCTACTGTTCAAACAAATCCTACTCCCAGGTGGAGTACAATTTTTGAAGCCTAATTTTTTTTTCCTCTGATTCACCAGGCTTCTGTTCTCTGGAGGTAATTATTTATCTTAATTGTTAACTTTACCTTGATATAATTGTGAATGCAACACACATACACACACAGATAGTCAGAAGTCAATGTTTATGGTACACTGATTTTAATAGTCTTAAGTGTTATGGATTTATAAGTTCACAAGAAACTAGAAAATCATACATAGAAGTAATGTGGACTATGAACATTATTTTTTAGAAGTACTATCCTAGAAATTCCCAGAAAACTAAACTATCTCACTATTCTATTAGTCTGAGTTAATTAGGCTTTTTTTTTTTTTGTATTTGTTCTTTAATTGTACTTTAAGTTCTGGGGAACATGTGCAGATCTTGCAGGATTGTTGCATAGGCACACACAAGCCATTGTGGTTTGCTGCCTCCATCCCCCCAACACCTACATCAGGCATTTCTCTCAGCGTTATGCTTCCCCAACCTCCCCACCCCCTGCTGTCCCTCCCCTAGCTCCCCACCCCCCAACAGATCCCAGTGTGTGATGTTCCCCTCCCTGTGTCCATGTGTTCTCATTGTTCATCACCCACCTATGAGTGAGAACATGTAGTGTTTGGTTTTCTGTTCATGTGTCAGTTTGCTGAGAATGTGCGTTTCCAGATTCATCCATGTCCCTACAAAGGACATGAACACATCATTTTTTATTGCTGCATAGTATTCCATGATGTATATGTGCCACATTTTCTTTGTCCAGTCCATGATTGATGGGCATTTGGGTTGGTTCCAGGTCTTTGCTATTGTAAACAGTTCTGCAGTGAACATACGTGTACATGTGTCTTTATAATAGAACAATTTATAACCCTTTGGGTATATACTCAGCAATGGGATTGCTGGGTCAAACGGAATTTCTATTTCTAGATCCTTGAGGAATCGCCACACTGTCTTCCACAATGGTTAAACTAATTTACACTCCCACCAACAGTGCAAAAGTGTTCCTATTTCTCCACATCCTCTCCAGCATCTGTTGTCTCCAGATTTTTTAATGAGCACCATTCTAACTGGCGTGAGATGGTATCTCAATGTGGTTTTGATTTGCATTTCTCTAATGACCAGTGATGAGCATTTTTTAATGTTTGTTGGCCTCATGTATGTCTTCTTTTGAAAAGTGTCTGTTCATATCCTTTGCCCACTTTTGAATGAGTTTGGTTTTTTTCCTCGTAAATCTGTTTTAGTTCTTTGTAGATTCTGGATATTAGGCCTTTGTCAGATGGGCAGATTGCAAAAAAAAAAATTCCCATTCTGTTGGTTTCCAGTTCACTCTGATGATTGTTTCTTTTGCAGCACAAAAACTCCTAAGTTCAATTAGATCCCATTTGTCTATTTTGGCTTTTGTTTCCATTGCTTTTGGTATTTTAATCATAAAGCCCTTGCCTATGCCTTTGTCCTGAATGGTTTTGCGCCTAGGTTTACTTCTAGGGTTTTTATGGTGTTAGGTCTTATTTTTAAATCTTTAATCCATTTGGAGTTAATTTCAGTGTAACGTGTAAGAAAGGGGTCCAGTTTCAGCTTTTGCACATGGCTAGCCAGTTTTCCCAACACCATTTATTAAACAGGGAATCCTTTCCCCGTTGCTTGTTTTTGCCTGGTTTGTCAAAGATGAGATGGTTGTAGATGTGTGGCACTGCTTCTGAGGCCTTTGTTCTGTTCCATTGGTCTATATCTCTGTTCTGCTACCAGTACCATGCTGTTTTGATTACTGTAACCCTGTAGTATAGTTTGAAGTCAGGTAGCATAATGCTTCCAGCTTAGTTCATTTTGCTTAGAATTGTCTTGGCTATGTGTGCTCTCTTTTGGTTCCATGTGAAGTTTAAAGTGATTTTTTCCAGTTCTGTGAAGAAGGTCAAATAAAGAGTATTCAGTTAAGAAAAGAGGAAGTCAAATTGTCTCTATTTGCTGATTGTATATTTGGAAGACCCCAACATCTCAGCCCAAAATCTCCTTAAGCTGATAAGCAACTTCAGCTAAGTCTCAGGATACAAAATCAGTGTGCAGAAATCACAAGCATTCCTATACACCAATAGCAGACAAACAGCCAAATCATTAGCAAACTCCCATTCACAATTGCTACAAAGAGAATATAATACCTGGGAATACAGCTAACAAAGGATGTGAAGGACCTCTTCAAGGAGAACTACAAACCACTGCTCAAGTAAACAAGAGAGGACACAAACGATGGAAAAACATTCCATGCTCATGGTTAGGAATAATCAATTTGGCATTTTTGAGAAGAAAAAAAAAACCCAATATTAAGGATTTGTCAGATAAATTTAACACACTCTCCTAGCAAAATTTTAAGGAAAATGGAAGAAGTTGTAGAGCCACATAGTTTGCACTATAGTATGAGTTTCCAAGAAAAAATAGAACATAATCAACCTAGTATCTAATAATAGAACATCTGTTCGCACTTAGATAATAAATGTTTAGGTTATAGTAAATTACCTGCTCTATGAGGCAAATGTTAGGATTTAGAGGCATGTCATATAGACATTGTTTAAAAAAAAAAAAAGCCAAAATCTTGCATGAAATAAAATCTAACCTGTTGGGTTTGCATTTTCATTTCACCTGATAGAATCAGGGTGAATGTATATAGCTATCTTTGAAATCCCCAAATCAAGGCAATTTTAATTATCTAATGTTTTAATTGGATTATGTTATGTCAACTAGAATTAAAATGTAATTATTTTAAGTCATTTTACCTCATAATCTTCAAACCTTCTAAATTATGTTCAGAAGAGTTCCCTACAGGTCTTTTTAGGATCTCTAATACTGGATCTAATGCCAATTTTCATATTTTTGTTCTTCTGCAACTCAGTGGGGATGCTGAGGATTTTACACTTAAGTTAGATCTTTGCTTTTCTCGTGGAAAAGCTTTAGAAAAAGAAACAAGGAATTTCAAGGCAATTCCATTAACTTGCATCAAGAGGGAAAAGAAGCTATGAAAAGCTTATAACTTGGAATAGTATTAATAGCATTATCAATGGAATATGAATCATGTAAATTTCACACCTAAAGCAATCTCAAAATAGGGTTTAACTCTGACCAGCAGTGGACAGGTAGGTGAGGGAAGAAAGTATCTTAGAATGTAAATACTTTCTATCTTACAAAAATTTAAGTGAAGATAAATAAAATATCAAAAATTCTTAAGTGTTTGTTTTGAAACAATTTTTAAAATTTTAATAGAGGGTTCTTCCCATTTATAAACAAGCATTTCCTACAGGTAGACTGGTCCTTAAGTCCCAGGAAAACTTCTTTGGGAGCTGGAGAAGGCAATGGTTATAACAGTCTCTTACGTACAGTGCCTCCTGTCCCTTAAACATCATTGCTCCTTTCTTTAAAAATTAGGTTTTAAAAAATTAAGTTTTATACATATGGGGTACATAAGACATTTGATAAAAGCATAAAATGGGGTATCCATCACCTGAAGCATTTATCATGCTGCATTTGGCAGTAGCATAATGGCCTGGGCCCATTATGGGTCAAGGGATCTAGATTTTTCCCTAGAATCAAAAATGTGGTAAAGCTTCCAGAGAAAAAGAAAACTCCTATAAGCAATAAGAGTTGATATCTTAGCTTCTAGGATAGAATGATAGAATTTTTCCAATCTGAAGAATAGGGAAAAATACTGGAGAAAATGAAGAGCCTCAGGAACTTGTGGAACAATATTGAAAAAGCCAATATCTAGGTAGCAGGAGTCCTAAAGACAAAGAGCAGAGAATTACAGGTAAAAATATTTGAAGAAATGACAGGAGAAACATTTTCAAATGTAGGGAAAGACATAAATGTCCAGATCTAAGAAGCTCAGCAAACCCTAAGTAAGATAAACACATGAAAATCATGGCGAGGCACACCTTAGACTGGTATCACAGGACTTAATTTCTCCCTGCTTTGTTTTTTCTGCTTGAATACACCTATTGTCATTAAACTAGTTTTAGAAGAGTTGTTTTGAGATAGTATAGCAACACAGAACATATAATGGGAGTGGGGGGAAGGCTGGACAGGAGCATGGTCCAGTGGACAAGAATTTCTCATGTAGGAGGAAGATTGAGAAGCATCCCCATCATTTTTAATACTTCTTTAATTCACAGAGGTATCATTCACAGTGCTAACACTGAACTAGAAGCCAGAAGACCTGGATTCTGGGTCAGCCACTGAGTTTCCTGTCACTAATGTGAAGTTAATTCACATCTCCCCTGGCACTCTGGATGACTTTCATAATATAGTGATACTATTTAAATTAGCTGACACTTTATAAAGTACTACCAGGAAGCACTGAGGGGTCGTGGAGCAATTTAGAATTAAACAGGAAGTCCATAGGCTAGAATTTTATTTTGACTAATTGAACACTGCCATCTGCTGCACAGATCTGGGAAATAGCAGGTATTAGGTCTCCAGGAGAAAGGAGATTCCTTCAAAATAACAAGTTTGCTTCCTTTATTTCTTGTCCCTTTGACTTCACTTTCCAAGTAAAAAGGCACAATACATCTAGTTCAATTCCTGTGAGGTAGCTGTAACACTTAAAACTGAAATGTCAACTTTAGGGTACATTTGACATTGAAAGAATAATTAGAAAATAACTTGGTTTTGAGGGGGTCATGATTAAGAAATGATATATTGGTTTCATTTATAGAATTATAGTGCATACAAATCAGCAACCAGTCAGCAAAGAAAACTGAAAACTCTATTTTTTGTTGTTGTTCTTTAAGTTCTGGGGTACATGTGCAGGATTGTCACATAGGTATGCACATGCCATGGTGGTTTCCTGCATCCATCCCCCCATCACTTACATTCAGTATTTCTCCTAATGCTATCCCTCCCCAATCTACCCATTCCCTGCTATCCCTCCCCTAGTCTCCCGCCCCCAACAGATCCCAGTGTGTGATGTTCCCCTCCTTGTGTCCATGTGTTCTCATTGTTCAACAGCCACTTATGAGTGAGAACGTGCGGTATTTGGTCTTCTGTTTTGTGTCAGTTTGCTGAGCATGATGGCTCTGTATTCTTTTGCCTTCAATCTGTTGTCTTCAAAACAAACAAAAAGCTTCTTGTGCCTTTCCCTCCCCTCTTTTCTTCCTTTATCTTTCTGCTTGTATGCACAAGGTAAGACCTTATTTCATAAGAAACAAAATGCCAGTGTTTTCTTAAGCCATAATGTGAAACCAATGACCCTGTGGCCACATGGCACAGAACACTGAATTTTGGTCCCATGGCTGAAATTTGAAGGTGACTAAAAGTAATGCCTGTGAAACATGGTATCCATCTGGGATGGCCATTTGATCTCTAAATAAGAGGAATTTTGTATACTCCACAGAACTCCTACCTATAGTAAATTAATTTTCTGCTTTAAATGTGGGCAAAAAGGCATTTTTTCTAAGATTTTAAAACTAATTCTTATTTTTAAATGGTTTACCAAAATTTGTCAGTACATTTTACATGTAGAAACATTTTAAACATCATTTTTAGCAAGCACTTTGGCATCTGGTCAGCTGTCTACTCCTTTATTTTATCAAAATAGTAAGAGTTTCTTTGAATAAAATAATTTCTCATAATTAAGCAGCAGAACATCTATCTTTACAAAGTATGAGGGATGTCAGATGTTGACAAACTTATTCCTAATTTGGACAAAGTAAACTTAACAGATTCTTCTGATGAGCATGTTTTATGAATCCTTGGTTGTGCTCCACTCTATCACATGCGCATTTTTCATGTTAAGCTACAATTACTTAAACTCTTCCCCTATCCTTCTAAAGAAATTTTCCGAAGTTGGGAGTGTAGTCTTTTCGCCGTTAGGCTATGCATTAATCAAAGCTTTCTTTGCACCATGACTTTATAATGTTTAGTATAAAATATTTCTACTTTTCACTCCTTTGCTTTACACAGTCACCTTGCCCTTCTTCCCACCACCTAAGAAAAAAGATGGTCATCCTAACAGGTGAAGTGTACAAGGTGTCTGTGTGTGTTGTGTAGCTTCAGAGTTAGATTGAAATTACCAGGCACAAATTTAGTCTTGTCATTTTGTTTACACATTGGGGAAAACAATTCAGTTTATTAAACGTTTCATGTAACTGCACTCAAGTTTTGCTAAGCTGGAAACTTGAACCTCTTCTGTGTAGTGACTTTATTTACAGTTTTCATAACCTGGAGATCAGACTGTTACTTTCTCATGATGTATGTAGTGTCTCATGACTGGAGTTTGCTTTATTTTATAGTATCTGTACTCCTTGTATTTTTCAAGAGCTATTTTGTAAACAGATGATGTGTTTCTCCATTGAAAATACAATTTAAAAAACAGCACACAAAAAGGTTAAAATAGCCTTGCATAGGCCACTCTGACTTACATGAAAGGGTAGAACTGAACTTTAGAGGACAGGTGGAATTTGAATAAGCGTCATCGTGAAAGGAAGAAACAGCATAAGGAGAACTAACAGGATGATAGTTAGCAGCTCTGGGGGAAACACTGGCCTGGAGTCAACCCTAAGCACGGCCACGTCCAGCTGTGCTGAGGGGAGGTCCCTGCATGAATAATATTGGGATAATAATGGTGGCAACCACTTAGATTGTTGTGAGATTTAGTGAAAGGGGTTATGTCTTGTTTTTAGGACACTACCTGTTAGTAAGTTTATAACAAATATTAGCTGCTACTGGCATAACTCAGACTGGGAAGAAATAAAGGAAGTTGATTAAAAATTCACTAGCACCTTTGGAATAAAGTCCATAGTAGCCCCATTCTCCCAGATAGATTTGGAAGAAGGAAGTGAAAGGAGCCAGGTGATGAGATTTTTCAACTTCAGCAGGATGTAAACACAGAATGACAATAACAGTAACAGCTACCTTTCAATGAGACTTTACTGTGCACCAGGTGTAGCTCTGGTGTTACATGTATTAACTCATTTAATCTTTATATCAACTCCATGAGGTGGGAACTTTTAACATTCCTACTTTACAGATGAGGAAACGGGCATAAAGAGGGACTGAATGTATTCAAGGCCATGTGGCCAATGAATGACATAGCTAGTGTGACAGTTTATTGTCGAGGCTAAGAGATGCCCAGGTGGCCAGGTGGATGTTACCTGTAAGGTTTTTCTGGAGGAGATTAGCATTTGAATCAGTAGACTGAATAAAGATCATCCTCACTAATGTGGGTTGGCATTATCTAATTTCATGAGGGCTAGAATAGAACAAAGTGGAAAAGCAAATATGCTTTCTTTTTGTGTTGGTCATTGGCTCCTTTGTTCAGTTATTGGCTCTATTGGTTCTTAGGCTTTTGAACCTAGACTGAATTACTGCCGGCTTTCCTGGGGCTCCGGGCTGCAGGTGGCAGATCATGGGACTTTTTGGTCTCTGTAATTGTGAGTCAGTTTCTTATAATCTTCCTGTATATGTATTCATATATCTCTTATTCATCTACCTATATTCTATTGGTTCTGCTGCTCTGGGGAACCCTAACTAACATGACTGGAATGTAAATCCATGGGATCTTGCCTCACATTTTCAGTGCTTACTTGCTATATGAACCATAGAAAACCAAACCTGTCTTCTTTTAGGGGTAGTGGGGGCAGGGAGCTGTAACTATATTATGACAGTTCTTTGCATGTTAAACTCTATGCCAAATTTGTGCAGAATCTGGCAACACACAGTGCAGCAGTGAGGATGACCACTGTCACTCTTGTTGCCATCTTGGTTTTGGTGGGTTTTGGCCAACGTCTTTACTGCAACCTGTTTTATCAGCAAGGTCTTTATGACCTGCATCTTGTGCTGACCTCTTGTCTCACCCTGTGACTTAGAATGCCTTAATTTTAACTGTCTGGGAATGCAACTCAGTAGGTCTCAGCCTTATTTAACCCAGTTCCTATTCAAGATGGAGTTGCTCTGGTTTAAATGCCTCTGACAAAACTTTGCCTCAATGTTGCTTGTTTGCCTCAAAACTGTGTGTACAGAAGCCACTCCGAATTTGGGTTTCCAGATTTAGCAAATAAAAATAAGATGCTCGGCTGGGCATGGTGGCTCATAGCTGTAATCCCAGCACTTTGGGAGGCCTAGGCAGTCAGATCATGAGGTCAGGAGTTCGAGACCAGTTTGACCAACATGGGGAAACCTCGTCTCTCCTAAAAATACAAAAATTAGCCAGGCGTGGTGGCATGCACCTGTAATTCCATCTACTCAGGAAGTTGAAGCAGGAGAATCAGTTGAACAAAGGAGGTGGAGGTTGCAGTGAGCCGAGATCGCACCACTGCACTCCAGCCTAGGAGAATGAGACTCCGTCTCAAAAAAAAATTAAATTAAAAATTAAAAATGCAGATGCTCAGGTAAGCCTAAACTTCAAATAAAGGATGAAGTTTTTGTTTGATAGGCCACGTGTCACCCAACATTTAAAATATACTTATTTAGAACATACTAAAAACAGTGGTTGCTCTGAAATTCAGATTTAACATCCAGTGTTTATCTTGCAGCCCTACCTTGACTACACCCAATAAATGTGGCATGTTGCTAAAACTGCCAGATACATTTCCTACTGAACAGGGCCAAGTGCCATGCTTCTTAAGAGAAGCAGACAACGGGCCTCGAGATGTGACAGCTGACAGTGAGCTGGGGGCCAGAATGTCTCAGTTGCTTGACAGAGTTCAGAATTAAAGTCAGCTGTGGGGAGAATTCCAAGCTTTTCAGAGTGTCAGTCCAATGTGGTGGTTGAAAATAAGACTTAAGTGAGTTTATTTCAAGGTATGCTAAGGCTTGGGAAAAGTGGCTCACCCTTCCTGATGCAAGTATGGGGATGAGTGAATTAGAGATATCTTCCAGGGCTTCACCCCTTCACCACCACCTGGGGATTTCCCTTACCTGGCCTTTGCTCTATTCTTACTTGATTTACTCTCATTTTGAGAAGCACATAGTTGAGTAATTTTCTAGGGAGCTCAGATATGCCCTCTGGCTAAGATTGACAGATAGCCCAGGAGGCTGTTCTAGCATCAGGCAGCTTTGTGCTAAGAATGGTAGGTTTTAGGAATAGGAGGGCCTGGTGGTGGCATAAACTGTCAGAGGCAAGGTAGACACATGTAGAAACAGGCAGCAAGGCTAGAATCACAACCAGAAGGTCTCACCTGTAGGAATCCATAGTGATAGATAATACACCACCAAGTTGCTAGGGGCAAGGTCGCTGGGCAGCCAACAAAAACTACTAATAGATTCATTAATACTGAGACTGACTTCAGCCTTCCCAGTGGAAAACCATGATTCTTAGTATCCAGAACTGAGCCACTGATTAAACAGAAGCCTGAATTTCCTTGGGGAAAGATCCTGCAATGGGACAGCAAGTATATTCACAAGTTATTTTCCCAGTCCTTCCTCATAGGAACTTACAGTCTTTAATCAACTTAGCTGTGCACTAGGGGAACGGAAACACCCATATCTTTCAAGGGCAGTTGGATATAGGGTCTAAGAGGATGTTAAAACTATGAGGTCTAAACCAGGAAGAAGCCGAAACCCTGAACAGACCCATAACAAGGTCTGAAGTTGAGGCAGCAATTAAGAGCTTACCACCCAAAAAAAGCCCAGGTCCAGACGGGTTCACAGCGAAATTCTACCAGACATACAAACAGGAGCTGGTACCATTCCTTCTGAAACTATTCCAAACAATACAAAAGGAGGGAATTCTTCCCAAATCATTTTTTGAGACCAACATCATCCTGATTCCAAAACCCAGCAGAGACTCAACAAGAAAAGA
>NW_016107803.1:907372-947002 GCF_001604975.1 Cebus imitator | reverse complement strand
ACCGTATGTTCTCACTCATAGGTGGGTGTTGAACAATGAGAACACATGGACACAGGGAGGGGAGCACTACACACTGGGGTCAGTTGGGGGGAAATAGGGGAGGGACGGTGGTGGGTGGGGAGCTGGGGAGAGATAGCAAGGGGAGAAATGCCAGATGTAGGTGATGGGGAGGAAGGCAGCAAATCACACTGCCACGTGTGTACCTATGCGACAATTTTGCATGGTCTTCACATGTACCCCAAAACCTAAAATGCAATAAAATGGGAGAAAAAAAAACTATGAGGTCTCACATACCTTCATGCTTTCTTCTTAGATTGGAAGAGGTATATAGAGGCCAGGTGGCAAACAGAGTCCTGGCCTAAATCCATGTCACAGCGTGTCAGTGTGTTCATGGACTCACCTGCGTTGATTTCCCTGATCCCTTGGTGGATTAATCAGGATGATAGTACTTAGCAACTGGCAGAATGCTCATGCCAAGTCCTTAAACTGTGGGGTATACTCATGTAATCGGAACATCTAAGTGGAACCCTCTGAAGTTACCCAACGTCCAGGCCAAGACAGTAAATATGCAGCAATATATTATGTAGGGTGGAATGGCAAGGAGTGCCATTGGAGTGCTGCTCTCAAAGATTTTAAGGAGATGAGGGTGGTGGTCCCCATTACATCTCCATTTCATTTGCCAGTCTGGCACCTGAAATAAAAAGATAGCTCACGACTGATATAACTACTATCAACTCCATCAAGTGGTAGCCTAATTATAATTATTATTATATTGTGGTTTCATAATTATCACAGATAATTATGACATAGCTTCTGCTACTTAGCATGTGGTCATTGATTTGGTGAATGAATTCTTTTCAGTCCCATCAGAAAGGAGGATCAAAAGCTTTTGCATCCACTTGGGACAGATAGTGGTACACAATCTGTCCCAGGAAATTGTAGTCTCTCTAATGCTTTCACCAGCAATATAGTTTAATGGGTTTTCTATCATCTGGATATCATCATAATAGAATATTATGCTGATCCATTATATTGATGACATCATGAAGATCTGACCTAAAAAAGGAGAAAACAACCAGAATGGTGGAAGTCTTGATAAGGTATATGTGCACCAGTGGGTAGAAGAAATCCCTCCAGAATTTCAGCAGCCTGCCAAATTGGTGAGTTTTTAGGGGAACAGTGGTTATTGCATCTTACATGTACTTCCTATTGTAAGTCAAAGGAACCAGGACTAGGCGTAGGCCTTCTGATTTGGAAAGGTCATAAGTCATGCTTGGGAATATTGCTGTCATCCACTAACTGGGTTGACTCTGAAGGCTGACGGTCTTGAGGGACCAAGGGCAAGAAAGCAATCGGCAGCACATTAAGCTACAGCCCCAGTGGCTCTGCCACATGACTGGAAAATCTCATGGTGCTAGAGCAGGACCAGCATGCACGACCTGTGGGTCAGCTGCCCGTTTTCATAAATAAAGAACTATTTGTTTCTCTAAGAAGTTTTCCTACCTTTGTTCTAGGGCAATGGCTTTCAAATTTTAGTGTGTGTATGCATATGTATATATGTGTGTATTCCATCTACTCAGAGGGACCACAAATGCATGAATGGGGAGAGGCAAAAGCTCTTTTTTGTTGTTGTTTTATACAGTAGAATAACACCAATAAATAAAGAATGGAGCTCAAAAGCAGCAGTGGATGCTGTGGATTAAAGTTTGAGATACACAGTCTCAAAGTGTGCTGTGTAAGTTGCCTATTGATCATAAAGGGGAAAATATTAACTTTAAAGTGGAGGAACCTAATAGATATCACTTCAACATATGATGAACCCCACCTGGTGCCTTTATCTCGGTTACTAAATGTCATAACCAACTGAAAGGAAGCTTGTAACTTGGAGGAGAGGCTGATTTCAGGATTAAGACAGGGGCAAGATGAGCCTAGGGCAACTTATCCAGAAAGTAATGAAGTGTTCAAAGAATGACGGGGATATATCAAAAGTACATGCAGGCCATCTAAAATGTTCACATTGGACAAATCTGTGAACATTTTAATGGCAGTAAATGATGGCAGTAATGAGGAATAGTTGTCTTTTGGTTTCTGCAGGGGATTGGTTCTATGACTCCCCATGGATGCCAAAATCCACAGATGCTGAAATCCCCCAGTATGCCCTCTGTACCCTTGGGTTCCTCATCCATGGACTCAGCTAACCACAGATCAAGTTCCCATGGATAGAGAGAACATACTGTGTACATGTTTTTAAAAATCCATGCATCTGTCTATGTAAATAATTGAGTAAATACATAAGTGGGGAGAAGTGAAAACTTTTTTAAATAATAGAATAATGCCTACATAAGAAAGGATAGAGTTCAAGTATCAGCAGTTGTTGCTGTGGACAGAAGTTTGAGATAGTTACAGTCTCAAAGTGTCTTCTACAAATTGCCTGTTGATTACAAACAGGAAAATCGTAACTTTAAAATGAAGAAACCTAACAGACACCACATAAACAAATGATCAAAGTTAACACTAGCACTATTGGAATAAACGAATGTCATGAGCCTTTTGATCAGAGGCACCAAGAAGGACACGCCATCACTTCTGGTGTAATCCTGCCCCGTGTAACCTGAATCAAATCATGAAGAACACTCAGACAAACCCAAGTGTCTTCCTCTTTTTTTTTTTTTTTTTTTTTGCTTGGACAGATTTTCTACCAAAAAAAAAAAAAAGTGACCCTAACTCTTCAAAATTATCAAAAGGAGAATGAGGAACTGTTTCAGATTAAAGACATGATAACCACAATGTGATTCTGTACTGAGTCCTGCACTGGGGGTAAGGGGAGCTAGAGCAGACATTACAACAATTGACGGACATTTGATAAAAACTATGAATTAGATAATCAGTGTAACTTCCCTGGGTTTCCTAATTGTACTGTGGTTATATAAGAACATTCCTATTCTTGGGTAAAAGGTTTTGATGTCTTAAGCTTAATATTAAGTGGTTTAGAAAAAAATGTGTATGTGGGTCCCCATTTGTATTTGCGGGTGAATATGAATACATATACTTACATTGACACACAAACAAAAAAGAGGAAAGGTAAACAACTGGTGAATTTGGGCAAAAGCTGTATGGCATTTATTATACTATTGATGTAATGTTTCTATAATTCTAATACCATAACAAAATTTAAAGCTTGAAAGAAACTACAAAAGTAAGAAGAAAGATGAGATTGTGGGAATGCAAGATTACAATGCAGTGGTCTGGTGGGTCACAGTAAAGAGCCAAGACTTTACCCAGTGTAGCCAGTAGCATGGGTTGAAGGTTGGGGGTATTTTGGACAGATGACTTTATCCATGGCATACAGGAGGCGGAAGATTGCAGACCAGAGAAACGGTTTAAAACAGTAGCAGCACCAACAACAAACTTCTGAAAAAGCCGTAGACTGAATGGTGGAATTTAACCCACACAAGCATCAGCACTTCTCCCTGTGAATCCTGATTGTGTGGCTTTATTCCTGGAAAGCTGAAGTAAGGAAATGTACTCAGTAAACTTGACTAATACATATCCATCTGTTTATGGACATCAAGAGAGTAGTGATGTGGCTTGCTCAGTGGCGTGTAGTAAACAAACTTCTAAGGTATGACATGCTCTCACTCTGTGGCCCAGGCTGGAGCGTAGTGCACAGTCATGGTTCACTGCAGCCTCATTCCCCCCAGGCTCAAGGGATCCTCCCACCTGAGCCTCCTAGTACCCGGAACTACAAGCCTGCACCACCACGCCCGACTATTGATTTTTTTGTTTTCAGAGATGGAGTTGGTCAGGCTGGTCTCTAACTCCTGGGTATAAGCCATCCTCCTGCCTTGTCCTTCTGAAGTGTTGGTGTGAGCCACTGTACCCTGTCAGTAGCAAAATATATTAACCCTGTTTCTGGATGACCAGACCAAGGCATAGTTCATTTTCCACACTTTCATTAGGAGTTTAGTTCTCGGCCACCTACAACATTTTTCCTGGGCATTTGTGAGTATTTATTCTAGAGGATACGCTGCTTTTGGTGGGTTTGTGGGTTAGGAAAGAACCCAACTGGAACCAGGTCTCCTGGGGCCCTAAGGCCCTGCTCTGCTTAGCATCCTGCCAGGCTGGATTCTCAACTCTTTTCTTTAACTGCATGGAGGTCTGTGCGGAAATGGCATTGACTTTACTAGGCTAATAAAGATACGTTTTACCACCTTTCATCTTTCTCTGCTACCCTCATTTCTAAAGTGGAGATAAATAATAGCACCCAAAAGAGGTGAATAAATGTAAAGCAATTGAAAAAAGGAGGTGGGCGGGGCCCGGAGCGGGGTGTGGGGCGGGCATGCGACTGCCGGCGCGGAGAGAAGTTGGCAGATGCTGGGGGCTGCGTGTGCCTGCTCTGTCGGCGCCACTCAGGGAGGCGGAGGCTATTCGCTGGAGGAAAATGGGGGACTACCAGGCTGCGGAGGAGACTGCCTTTGTTGTTGATGAAGTGAGCAGCATTGTAAAAGAGGCTAAGGAAAGCGCAATTTGTGGTAATGCTTATCAACACAACAAAGTGAACCAGTAGGCCATAAATGCAGAACAAACTTTAAGCCAACTCGGCAAGCTGGGAAAACCATTTAAGTACATAAATACATTGTGACCTGTGTAGTTACGCAAAAGAGTGGAGCTGGATTACACTCGGCAAGTTCCTGTTTCTGGGACAGCTCTCCTGATGGGAGGTGCACTGCGCGCGCGATGGGAGAGTAAGACCGTTTAGTGCATCCTCAGCTCCTTCGGACTATTTGACCTCCCAGTCCATCCTACAACCTTTCTGCTTTTGTTTCTAGTTCATCTTCTAACCACTAGCAGTGAAATCAGTGAACTCCTTTCTCATTCTTTAAGTGCGTTTTGTGGCACTCTCAAAACGTAGAGGAAAAATTCAAGTGACTGCACTGTGAGGTGAACTCCACCGAAGTCAGATGAGCATCCCCCCAGGTCACCTGCAGCCTGCGTTGCCACATGTCTTCACTCTGAATATTTCTTTTCAAGGCGCTAAAATCTGAAATCTGCTAGTGTGAAACTTGCTTTGAAATGATTCAAATGCGCTAATTTTTCATACTTTATACTGTTAGAATAAAATATTCAAATATTAATAAAATGAGTTGATTACTTTTGTGCTCTTTCAACAAAAGCTGTTTTCAAAAACTGTTAAACACTTATCCAGAGTTTTCCAGTACCTAAGCTAGATTTAACTTCATGGGGGTCTGTGTGGAAATGGTACCCTCTTCACTAGGCTAGTAAAGATATGTTTTACAGTCTTGTAAGTTTTGCTGAAAGATCCATTTCCAAAGGTGCCTTCCTTTGCCATTCAAAGGATCTGAAGCAATATATGTTAACCATAAAAGAGGAGACCATTTTCCCCAAGAGACGACATAAGATTATTAGCACCTGTATTAGTCAACTGTGGCTTAGAAGCTCAAGTTTAACTGTACAAACGTCCAATGAAGCTCCATAATAGCTGTGCTGCCATATAGTAAATTATTTGTCCTATATTAAATGATAATACAGAGAAATCCATAGCAAGCTTCCTTTTGAACTTCGTAATGAGAGGGAAAAAGGAGGATAGTGAGAAGTATTTTCAATAAATTTTCATTTTCCTTCCTTCAGTAGATGTTAACATTCTGTCCCCTTCGGATCCTTTTTTACTATTCTCTGTACATCCTCCCAACAGACACGCATTTTCTCCCATGGCTCACATTTACCTCTTTTCTTCCCAGGATTGTAGTTGAGCTACTGGATCTGCCTTTGTTGCCTATACCACAGAGCACACAAAGAGCTGTAGGTGCTAAAGTGTAAGCCCCTTGCAGCAGGACTAAGGCACCTCAGATTCTAGGCTTCAAAACTGGATGAGCTCTAAGACGCTCTGAGTAAATTCTCACCTCTGAGGATCAGGCTGTAGCCACACTCGAGAGGACTCTGACATCACACTCCCCTGACTTCTGCCCCTGCCTTGTTGTTCTTTCCCAGTTTTGTTTGGGAGCACATCTTTAATGAACCACTTACACACACATCATCACAGGCTCTGATTCAGGAAACCCAAACCAAGATCTTCCTAAGCCCATTCTCCCCTGAGTGCTCAGCAGATGCAGATTCTCACACCTAAGGCCCTCTCTCCTCCTCCTCTTGGACATGGCGATGAGTTAGGGGGTAGGAAGGCAACAGAGCCCTGGTTTTCTGTGCAGTTGCCAGTTGCCAATGTCGTCAAATCCACATCTCATATTCCCTGTGCTTGTAAGTGATAGTCTAATAACTATAAATTTTATTTTTGAAAGAATATTTACAAGAGGAGGAAACCTTACTGGCCAAAAAATGTATAGGTGATCTCAAGGCCAGAAGCCTTTCTTTCAGGCACTTAATAGGATTTTTACAGACAGAGGCTTCCTGAGACAGTCATGCTTTGGGAATCAAGAGACCTAAGGTCTAGACCTAATTCTATCAAGGGCTTATGATATGAATTGGAGGCCCATGGAATATAAATGACTAATTTCCATGCTGCAAAGTGAAGGTACTTGGACTCATACACCTTCGAGAATTCAAAGAATAGAAATTCTTCCCATAAAAAAAATTCATTGTACACAAACATAATTTTGCATTCAATTTCAAGGGTTTCCAAATAGATCTCGCTGAAGTCCACCACTGGATCCTTTACCAGATGGTTTCTAATTATCTTAGTGCTCACATTCTACATTTCTGTTTTCTCAAGCCTGTAACTGAGACCCATGTAATCAAGGACAGATTGAGAATCCTTGAGTAAGTATAAATTCTTCGGAAGCAAGAGGATCAGAACTGTTTTTAATTTGGTTTCTTTGTGGAGCAAAGATGCTATTTACTGCCAAGAAGAAAATATGTGTTTTAAAAATAAATCCTCCCACGTGCTAGGAGAAAGCATCTTGGAACAGGGTACATCTTAGATCCTTGGTGGGGAATCTCTCATCTTTCTACTAGAATGGAGTTGGAGTCTCACAAAATATTCCAATCCCAGCTCAACCACTTAGCAGATTTGTTTGATGATGAGCAAGAATAATAGCTCAGATTCAAAGTAATTTTACTGTTAAAACAGGAAAAAGAATCCTCATGCCCTCTTTATAGGGATGTACTGGTAATGAAGTTAAATGAAACAATGCTCACGCATTCTTTGACACATGATTCCTCTCCTCCTCTGTTTTCTCTCTAGTTTCTGTTCCTCTTCCTGTCTTAAAGAGTGGTATTCCCTGAATTCTTTCATCCTTGGCTCAATCTTATCTATACTCTCCTTCGGTTTTAACTTCAAGGATGGCTGATGACTTCCAAGTGTTTACCTTCAACCTTGTCTTCTCCCTCTACATTCCGCAGTCATATAATCAGATGGGATGTTTTCCCATGGAGTGGGTTTCTGTTGCTTTGGCCTGTTCACTAGACAAATCTATTTTGGTAATGGGACTGCTCGCTCTTTCAGAGCCTTCCCTGACTCTACTTCCTCCCACCAGCAGGAAGGACACATAATCCAGAATCGCTGATCACTGTTCATATTCTTTCTTCCCATCCACTCAGTGATTTTCCAGGGGGCAGATATATGAGCCAAGTGGGAACTGTTCAAGTTTCTTCCCAAGAGTTGATGTGGTTGCTAAAAGCCAAGCCTCTTCAGCTGTGAGGATGATTGATCGGAAAATAAAGCCTGTCAATTGTTATCACCACCATAGTGAGCCCAAGGGTGCTGCAAAAGGAAATTCCAGCTGAGAGAATGGAAGAAAAATTCTGATTGTGGTTGAGTCCCAGAATCCAGCTGTGATAGGTATAACCATGAGCCATATCAAAACCAAGTCAAACGAGCTGACATAATTTATGTAACAAATTTACAGAAATTAGCTTATGTAATTAGGAATCTATTGTGTTATCTGAACTCAAACATTTCTCCTTCTCTTTTTCCAGTTGGAGGCACTAACATTCACTTAGTCATTCCAACAAAGACCTGGAGTCACCCTTAACTCTTCTTCCTCCTCCTCCTCCTCCTCTTCCTTCGTGCCTACACCCATTATATCCACCAGTCCTACTGTTCTTCAGTATTTCTCAAATGGTCTCACTCTCCTCCATCTGAGCTCCTACTGTCCTAATTCAGACACCCTCTTTCCTGGTTACCATTAGATCTTACTAGTCTTTTTGTCTCTGATCTTGTTCCTCTCATGTTACTGCGGTGTGAGACCAAAGAGAATGAATTTACATAAAACACATCTGGCCATGGCATTTAACTGCTTAAACCTCTACTGAGATCCTGTTGCCCCAGGATAACATCCAACCTCTTCACATGGTACATAAGAGGTTTCATGTGGCCAGGCTTGCTGGCTCACATCTGTAATCCCAGCACTGTGGGAGGCCAAGGTGGGTGAATCACCTGAGGTCAGTAATTCGAGACAAGCCTGGCCAACATGGTGAAACTCCATCTCTACTAAAAATACAAAAATTAGCCAGGTGTGGTGGTGGGTGCCTATAAGTCCAGCTATTTGGGAGGCTAAAACAGGAGAATCACTTGAACCCAGGAGGCAGAGGTTGCAATGAGCCAAGATTGCACCATTGCACTCCAGCCTGGGCAACAAGAGTGAAACTCCATCTCAAAAAAGGCCTCAGAAGCAGCACTACACATCTACAAGGATCTGATTTTTGACAACAGACAAAAGCAATGGGGAAAGGATTCCCTGTTTAATAAATGGTATTGGGAAAACTGGCTAGCCATATGTAGGAAGCTGAAACTGGACCCCTTCCTTACATGTTATAAAAAATTCACTACAGGTGGATTAAAGATTTAAACATAAGAACAAACACCATAAAAACTCTAGAAGAAAACTTAGGCCCAACCATTCAGGACACAGGCATAGGCAAGAACTTCATGACTAAAACACCAAAAGCAACAGCAACAAAAGCCAAAATAGACAAATGGGATCTAATTAAACTTAAGAGCTTCTACACAGCAGAAAAACAATCATTAAAGTGAATTGGCAACTAACATAATAGGAAAAAACTTTTGCAATCTACCCATCTGACAAAGGGCTAATGTCCAGAATCTACAAAGAACTAAAGCAGATTTACAAGAAAAACACAAACTCATTCAAAAGTAAGCGAAGGATATGAACAGACACTTTTCAAAAGAAGACATTTATGCAGCCAAGAAACATGAAAAAATGCTCATTATCACTGGTCACTAGAGAAATGCAAATCAAAACCACATTGAGATACCATCTCACACCAGTTAGAATCATTAAAAAATCTGGAGACAACAGATGCTGGAGAGGATGTGGAGAAAAAGGAACACTTTAACACTGTTGGTGGGAGTGTAAATTAGTTCAACCATTGTGGAAGACAGTGTGGCCATTCCTCAAGGATCTAGAACCAGAAATACCATTTGACTCAGCAATCCCATTACTATGTATATACCCAAAGGATTATAAACCATTCTATTATAAAGACACATGCACAGACATGTTCATTGCACCACTGTTTATGATAGCAAAGACCTGGACCCAACCCAAATGCCCATCAATGAAAGACTGGACAAAGAAAATGTGGCACATATACACCATGGAATACTATGCAGCCATAGAAAATGACAAGTTTGTGTCCTTTGTAGAGACATGGATGAATTTGGAAACCCTCCTTCTCAGCAGACTGACACAAGAACAGAAAACCAAGCACTGCATGTTTTCACTCATAGGCGGCTGATGAACAATGAGAACACTTGGGTACAGGAAAGGGAACAACACTCACTGGGCTGGGGGTGGTGGGTGGAGGGCCGGGGAGGGGGGAGGGACAGCAAGGAGGGGGAGGATAGGGAGGGCTAACACTGGGAGAAATGCCTGATGTAGGCGGCGGGGGTGGAGACAGCAAATGACCATGGCATGTACGTACCTATGCAACAATCCTACAGGATGCAGGATGTGCACATGTACCCCAGAGCCTAAAGTACAAAAAAATAAAAAGTTTCATGTAATCTTGAGCTGCTCTCTGCTTCCCCCATTACCATCTGGAAACAGCACTCTTTGTAGTCATTACCCTCTGATGATATACTGTCACCCACATTTGGTACCTTTCCTCATCACTTTGGGAGAACAGTGTAGCTTGTCTCTATCAAAAATGAGGCTTTAGAATTATATTGACCTGAGTTCAAATCCTCATTCTGATGTGTACCACCCACTGTTTGGGCAAGCTGCTTAACTTTTACAGCCTTATTGTTACATTTGAAAAACAGGGACGCTGATAGTAGTGGTTGCATTGAGCACGGTGTCATCAGAGTTAACACTGCATGGAAAGCACTTAAGACAACATCAGAAGGCAGCAAGTCCTGATAGACGTTGACATCTTTTTGTTTGTATTTCCTTTACCTAGAGTGCTCTTATTGCTGACTTTGTCCCACTATTCATTTTGCTGGATCACTGCTGCACAACCTCTGACTTGGCTCAGATATCATCTTTTCCAGAAGGCATCCTTGGTTTGAGGAGTCTGCATCTCTTACCCTAGGTTCATCGACCTCATTGCTCTTAGCGCATGTATTAGACTTACCTTCTCATCTATTCTGAGTTCCTTGAGGGCCATGTCATCGTCTTTGCATCTCCAGTTCCTAACAATTTTTGGATTGAATTGAATAGAAATGTTATCTTCCTCCTTAGCCTATGGCAGGGAGCATGAGAGAACTAAACAGCAACGATGTTAATTTCCTTGGATTGTTTTACATGCTGTTTTTCATTTATTTTTCTCAGTACACATAATTTAAAGCCATCCTACCTGTCTGCTTTTGTCCCGTTAGTCTCTGACAGGTGAGATATTGGGAGAGACAGGATGTGTGAATACAAATAAATAGTAACAACTTGACATTCTCTTTTCCTTCCAAGAAAAGCGGCTCCTTTCCTGTTTTTCACTGCCTTGGAATGATGGATTGTTAAAATCAAAACAACATCTCCTTTTATTACAGCACATTCACTAGGCCCAACCAAAGATTCATAGCTTTCTGTAAAAAAAAAAAAGTCAGTCTAGGGGAATGTTAAATACTCAGTTTTTACTATCCTTTCTACTCATCACCCCTACCCCAATCCTGTAGGAATAGATGGTCAACACGTGGTGCTTAGGTAGTTACCAAGTCTGGGAATTGCTAAGTTAGAACCAGATGCCCAGGAGAAAATGCTGGTTAGCTTAGTTTGTTTCATGAATCAGACTTCTGAAAGCAGCTTGGTTCTTATTTTATCTTTTAAATATGGAGTCTTACTCTATTGCCCAGGCTGTCAGCAAACTCCTGGGCTCAAGTGATTCTTCCACCTCAACCTCCTGAACAGCTGGAATTACAGGTGTGAGCCACTGCACCTGGCTAGCTTGGTTTATATGAAAAAAACGTGAGTTTGGAAATAGTTGAATCCATTTGTCCTTTTTATAGGTAGAGAAACCAGGACTTAAGAAGTTTAACATTCACTAGCTGGGTGATCCTGGGGAGATTATTTTCCTTAACAGTTTTGTGCGTGTACACCTAGTAGCTGAAAAGACTTGTCCAAACGTGTCACTGTCCAGTTCCCCTTTTAGGTTGTATTTCCCCTAAAGGAGACATCCTGTTACTCTTACCCACATTCCTCACATTTTTACATAGAGAAGGGACTTTCTGTTCCACTCTCCAGAAGTATATGAGGAGCACTTTCAACTCTCTTCCTTACGAACTTTGCTGTGACTCAGAAGAAGAGTAGAGGGGTACCACCTTGTTATGATAATGAGCCGAGCCTGTGTGGCTGACCACCATGGTAATCATTCTTTCCTAGGCTACCCCAGCCCACAGGATGTGTGTTGTGTCCTGCTCCCTCTTGTGGGGCACTGGCAGGGCCCAGCTGACCCTGTAAAGAAGACTGGGATGTCCTGCAGGGTCCGTGACTGGGTGGCAGGTGTCTGTATCATGTGAAATCTCAAGAGGCTTGTTAGGACCGCATGTATCAACTGTGTTCTCCAATCTAGTTGCCAGGAATGAAATTAAGGTGTTTAACTCCATCTGACTTCTGTGTTATTCCTTGGTTGATTTCCTAATTTAGGAATAGATACAAAAGTTGAAGGTGCTAGGCCCATTGCTCATGCCTATAATCCCTGCACTTGGAGAAGCTGAGGTGACAGGATCACTTGAGCCCAGGAGGTCCAGACCAGCCTAGACAACATAGTGTAGACCCCATCTACACACACACAAACACACACAAAATTGACCAGCCATGGTGGTGCATGTCTGTAGTCCCAGCTACTCAAAAGGCTGAGGTGGGAGGATTGTTGAGCCCAGGAAGTTGAGGCTATAGTAAGCCATGATCACAACACAGCATTCTAGCCTGGGTGACAGAACATGAGTTTAAAAAAAAAAAATAGTTAAAGGCTAATGTATTAGTCCATTCTCATGCTGCTATGAAAAACTATAAATACCTTAGACTGGCTAATTTATAAAGGAAAGGAGTCTAATTGACTCACAGTTCTGCAGGGCTATGGAGGCTTCAGGAAACTTACAATCATGGCAGAAGGGGACACAAACACATCCTTCTTCACATGGCAGCAGCAAGGAGAAGTGCAGAGAGAAGGTGGGAGAAGCTTATAAAACCATCAGCTCTCATAAGAACTCACTATTAGGAGAATAGCATAGAGGTAGCCCTCCCATGATTCAATTACCTCTGACTGGTTCCCTCTTATGACACATGAAGATTATGGGAACTACAATTCAAGATGAGATTTGGGTGAGGAAAACCATATCAGCTAACTAATATTAATGTCTTGTTAGATCTTGATCCATTGGCCAGATGTGTTGAGAGCCAAATTCTGGTGGCTGGGAACAAAACTAATAAGGAGCCAGATCAAGTCTTTGGGCCTTGCCAGGGCCCAGGACCTCAAATTTTAGTACAAGAGCAGTTGGTGGATCATGGAAGCATCTTTCTTCATTGCTCATAATGAACAGCTGTTTCTACTTGGTCAGGCTGATTAGGACTTAGGAAGCAGGGCCCTGTGATGCTCCAGCACTGACCTGAACTGACTCGGGTATGTAGCCATTCCCTTGGCAAAGGGCGGCTCAGGGGAAGATAACAGGAAAAGCATATTTGAGCTTTGGTTAAGGCTCCATTCCAAATAGGCAAACCTTTCCAGTGTGACTGACTTGACCTTGGTGGTTGTTCCTATTTTTCTTGTTTCCTAGCCAAGTCTGTAGGCCAGGACTTTAATCTGGAAAGACAGCTGTATTTCTTGTGGGGCTCAAGGCATTCCTGTAGGCTTCTTGCTAGTCATATGAAGTTAGCCTCGGACCACCTGCCTCAAAATCAGTTCCTACTTGTGCTATTTACAATAGCACCCAGAGCCAAGTTACATAGCTAAGAAAGTAACAGGCAAACAAAATGCAAAAACTTTGTTTAGATCTTAATTCAAACAATACATTTTGAGACAATTAGGGATATTTAAATACAGATTGGGTGTTAGACAATACCAAAGAGTTCTTAATTTGGGGGGTGTAATGTTTTGATTTACATAAGAAAAATATCTTTTTTAAAGGGCTAGCTATGGAATTATGTAGCAATCACCTGTTTGCTATTAATATTAAGAAAAAATTGCTTTGGGTATCAATTCTCTAAATCAATGTGAAATATTAGGAGGCCCACTAGGACCATGCATATAAACTATATTTTGTTGGGTATAATAGTGTCAATAATAGTAACAACAGGAGTAGTATCAATAATACAATCAGTTAAATGGAATTCAGGATGGTTCAATGATTCACTTTATTAATAGTCCCAAGGAGAAAACATATAATCATTACAATGTAAAAGGTATTTGAAAAAAAATTCAACAACCATTCCCAAGAAGTAATTAGATTATAGATGCCAAAGCTTATTATAAAGTTCAATAATTGCCAATGTAATACAGGAGAAAATAACTGTGTAGAATAGTATGTTCACATGCTGACCTATGTACATATGAGAATATAGTAGACTTTAATGTCTAGCAAGTTATATGTGTTTCTAATCAGATTCCTCTGCCCAAAGCAGTAAGCCTGGATTAGAGTGAAAAACCAAAAGTAATCTGATACTTACTAGTACTAATGCTAGATTTGATATTAGTAGTACTATTTTTAATCTCTATTTTAGAGATGGGTCTCACTATACTGTCCAGGCCAGTCTTATACTCCGAGGCTCAAACAATCCTACCTTCTCAGCCTTCTGAATAACTAGTACTGTTTAATATGGTTCTTAATGTACCAGTCAAAACAGTTAAATAGAAGAAAAAATAGGTATAACAAGAAGAAATAACTTCGTATGTTATTTGCAATAATTTCTACATATGTATACTAATTTTATGCAAATTATTTTGGTATCATATTTACTAATACCAACTTCAGAAATGTGACAAGTTGGAACTTCATGGAAATTAACATTTTTTTTAAACAGATTAAAAACAATGATTAACATACAATGGAAGAAAAGATCACGTTTATAGAACTAAGTTAAAACGATTAAACACATAGGAATAAGCCTAAGAAATGTGGGGAACCTATACATAATCAAACCTTTTTTTTTCTCCTTTTTCAACTTTTAGGTTCAGGGTGTATATGTACAGGTTTGTTTCATGGATAAATTGTGTGTCACTGGGGTTTGGTGTACACATGGTTTCATCACCCAATTAGTGAGCAGAGCACCCAACAGGTAGCTTTGTGGCCCTCACCCTTCTACCCTCCACATTCAAGTAAGCTCCAGTATTGATTGTTCCTCTCTTTGTGTCCATGTGCACTCAGTGTTTAGCTCCCACTTACAAGTGAGAACATGCAGTGTTTGGTTTCCTGTTGCTGTGGTAATTTCCTTAGGAGAAGGGCCTCCAGCTACTTCCATGTTGCTGCAAGGACATGATTGTATTCATTATTATATCTGTGTAGTGTTCTATGATGCCTATCATTTTCTTTATTCAGTCCAGTGTTAATGGGCATCTAGGCTGATTCCATGTCTTTGCTATTGTGAGGAGTCCTGTTACAAACACACAAGTGTATGTGTCTTTATGGTAGAACAATTTCTATTCCTTTGGATATTGATATAGTTTAGATTTGTGTTTCCACCCAAATCTCATGTCAAATTGTCATCCCCAGTGTTAGAGGATGGCCTGGCAGGAGGAGATTGGATTGTGGGAGCAGGCTTCTTATGAATGATTTAGCACCATCCCTTTAGTGCTGTTCTCGTGATAGCGAGTTCTCATGAGATCTGGTTGTTTAACAGTGTGTAGTACCTCCCCCTCACTCTTTTCCTTCTGCTCTGGCCCTGTAACATGTGCCTTGCTTATCTTTTGCCTTCCACCATGATTGAAAGTTTCCTGAGACCTCCCCAGAAGCAGAGGCCAGCATCATGCTTCCTGTGTAGCCTGCAGAACTATAAGCCAATTAAACCTCTTTTCTTTAGAAATTACCCAGTTTCTCGTATTTCTTTATAGCGATGTGAGAATGTACTAATATAGGCATATACTCAATAATGGTATCGCTGGGTCAAACAGTAGTTTAAGTTCTTTGAGAAATCTCCAACTGCTTTCTACAGTGGCTGAACTAATTTACATTTCTCACCAAAATGTATATAAGCATTCCCTTTTCTCCACAGCCTTGCCAGCATCTGTAACTTTCTGACTTTAATAATAGATATTCTGACTGGCATGGAATATGGCACCTCACTGTAGTTTTGAGTTGCATTTCTCTAATGCTTAGTGATGCATTTTTCATGTTTGTTTGTTGGCTGCATGTATGTCATCTTTTGAGAAATATCATCTTGAGCAATATCTTTTCATGTCCTTTACCGATTTGAACAAGATTGCTTGTTTTGTGCTTGCTGATTTGTGCGTGTGTGTGTGTGTGTGTATTTTACTGCATTTTAGGTTCAGGGGTATATGTAAAGAACATGCAGGATTGTTGCATAGGTACATACGTGGCAATGTGGTTTGCTGCCTCCATCCCCTTCACCTATATCTGGCACTTCTCCCCATGTTATCCCTCCCCAACCTCCATACACCCCGCTGTTCCTCCCCTAATCCCCTCCCACACACAGACCTCAGTGTGTGATGCTCCCCTCCCCGTGTCCATGTGTTCTTATTGTTCAACACCTCCCTATGAGTGAGGACATGTGGTGCTTGATCCTCTGTTTCTGTGTCAGTTTGTTGAGAATGGTTTCCAGGTTCATCCATGTTCTTATAAAGGACACAAATTCATCATTTTTTATGACTGCATAGTATTCCATGGTGTATATGTGCCACATTTTCCCTGTCCAGTCGATCATCGATGGGCATTTGGGTTGGTTCCAAGTCTTTGCTATTGTAAACAGTGCTGCAATTAACATACATGTGTATGTGTCCTTATAATAGAACGATTTAAGATCCTTTGGATATATACTCAATAATGGGATTGCTGGGTCTAATGGAATTTCTATTTCTAGGTCCTTGAAGAATCACCACACTGTCTTCCACAATGGTCGAACTAATTTACACTCCTACCAACAGTGCAAAAGTGTTCCTATTTCTCCACATCCTCTCCAGCATCTGTTGTCCCCAGATTTTTTAATGATCACCATTCTAACTGGCATGAGATGATATCTCAACGTAGTTTTGATTTGCATTTCTCTAATGACCAGTGATGAGTATTTTTTCATGTTTATTGGCCTCATATATGTCTTCTTTTGAAAAGTGTCTGTTCATATCCTTTGCCCACTTTTGAATGAGTTTGTTTGCTTTTTTCTTGTAAATCTTTTAGTTCTTTGTAGATTTTGGATATAAATCCTTTGTCAGATGGGTAGATGCCAAAAATTTTTTCCCATTCTGTTGACTGCCAGCTCCCTTTAGTGATCGTTTCTTTTGCTGTGCAGAAGCTCTGGAGTTTAATTAGATCTCATTTGTCTCTTTTGGCTTTTGTTGCCAATGCTTTTGGTGTTTTAGTTATAAAGTCCTTGCCTATGCCTATATCCTGAATGGTTTTGCCTAGGTTTTCTTGTAAGGTTTTTATGGTGTTAGGTATTATGTTTAAGTTTTTAATCCATCTAGAGTTAATTTTAGTGTTAGGTGTCAGGAAGGGGTCCAATTTCTGTTTTCTGCACATGGCTAGCCAGTTCTCCCAACACCATTCATTAAACAGGGAATCCTTTCCCCATTGCTTGTTTTTGTCAGGTTTGTCAAAGATCAGATGGTTGTAGATGTGTGGCATTGCCTATGAGGCCTCTGTTCTGTTCCATTGGTCTATATCTCTGTTTTGATACCACTACCATGGTGTTTTGATTACTGCAGCCTTGTAGTATAGTTTGAAGTCAGGTAGCATGACACCTCCAGCTTTGTTCTTTTTGTTTAGAATTGACTTGGCTATGCGGGCTCTCTTTTGGTTCCATATGAAGTTTAAGGTGATTTCTTCCAGTTCTGTGAAGATAGTCATTGGTAGCTTGATGGGGATAGCATTGAATCTGTAAATTACTTTGGGCAGTATGACCATTTTCACGATATTAATTCTTCCTAACTATGAGCATAGAATGTTTTTCCATCTGTTTGTGTCCTCTCTTATTTCATTGAGCAGTGGTTTGTAGTTCTCCTTGAAGAGGTACTCTACATCCTTTGTTAGTTGCATTCCCAGGTATTTTATTCTCTTTGTAGCAATTGCGAATGGCTGTTCATTCTTGATTTGGCTGTCTTTAAGTCTGTTATATGTGTATAGGATTGCTTGTGATTTTTGCACATTGATTTTGTATCCTGAGACTTTGCTGAAGTTGCTTATCAGTTTCAGGAGATTTTGGGCTGAGACAATAGGGTCTTCTAAATATACAATCATGTCATCTGCAAATAGAGACACTTTGACTTTCTTCTTTCCTAAATGAATACCCTTTATTTTTCTTGCCTGATTGCTCTGGCTAGAACTTCCAATACTATATCGAATAGGAGTGGTGAGAGAGGGCATTCTTATCTAGTGCCAGATTTCAAAGGGAATGCTTCCAGTTTTTGCCCATTCAGTATGATATTGGCTGTGGGCTTGTCATAAATAGCTTTTATTATTTTGAGATACATTCCATTAATACCTAGTTTATTGAGAGTTTTTAGCATAAAAGGCTGTTGAATTTTATTGAAGGCCTTCCCTACATCCACTGAGATAATCATGTGTTTTTTGTCTTTGGTTCTGTTTATGTGGTGAATTACATTTATAGACTTGTGTATGTTGAACCAGTCTTGCATCCCTGGGATGAAACCTACTTGATTGTGATGGATAAGCTTTTTGATGTGCTGTTGCAATCAGTTTGCCAGTATTTTATTGAAGATTTTTGCATCTATGTTCATCATGGATATTGGTCTGAAGTTTTCTTTTCTTGTTGAGTCTCTGCTGGGTTTTGGTATCAGGATGATGTTGGTCTCATAAAAAGATTTGGGGAGGATTCCCTCTTTTTGGGTTGTTTGGAATAGTTTCAGAAGGAGTGTACCTGCTCCTCTTTGTATGCCTGGTTGAATTTAGCTGGGAACCCATCTGGACCTGGGCTTTTTTTGGGTGGTAAGCTATTAATTGCTCCCTCATCTTCACCCTTGTTATTGGTCTATTCAGAGTTTCGACTTCTTCCTGGTTTAGGCTTGGGAGGGTGTGAGTGTCCAGGAATTTATCCATTTATTCCAGGTTTACTGGTTTATGTGCATAGAGCTGTTTGTAGTAATCTCTGATGGTGGTTTATATTTCTGTGGAATCTGTGATGATATCCCCTTTATCATTTTTTATTGACTATTTGATTCTTCTCTCTTTTCTTTTTTATTAATCTGGCTAGTGGTCTATCTATTTTGTTGATCTTTTCAAAAAACCAGCTCCTGGGTTTATTAATTTTTAAAGGGTTTTTTTGTGTTTCTATCTCCTTCAGTTCTGCTCTGATCTTAGTTATTTCTTGTATTCTGCTAGCTTTTGAGTTTCTTTGATCTTGCTCCTCTAGCTCTTTCAATTTTGACCATAGGGTGTCAATTTTAGATCTTTCTTTGCTTCTCATGTGGGCATTTATTGCTATAAATTTTCCTCTAGACACTGCTTTAAATGTGTCCCAGAGATTCTGCTATGTCGTGTCTTCATTCTCATTAGTTTTGAAGAACATCTTTATTTCTGCCTTCATTTCATTGTTTATCCAGTCAACATTCAAGAGCCAGTTGTTCAGTTACCATGAAGTTGTGCAGTTCTGAGTTAATTTCTGAATTCTGAGTTCTAATTGGATTGCACTGTGGTCTGAGAGACTGTTTGTTATGATTTCCATTCCTTTGCATTTGCTGAGGAGTGATTTACTTCCGATTATGTGCTCAATTTTAGAGTAGGAGCCATGCAGTGCTGAGAAGAATGTATATTCTGTGGATTTGGGGTGGAATGTCTATCAGGTTTGCTTGGTCCAGGACTGAGTTCAAGTCCTGGATATCCTTGTTAATTTTCTGTCTTGTTGATCTTTCTAATATTAATGGTGGAGTATTAAATTCTCCCACTATTATTGTGCAGTAGTCTAAACCTCTTTGTAGGTCATTAAGAACTTGCTTTATGTATCTGGGTGCTCCTGTATGGGGCGTGTATATATTTAGGATCATTAGGTCTTCTTGTTGCATTGATACTTTTACCATTATGTTTTGCCCTTCTTTGTCTCTTTTGATCTTTGTTGGTTTAAAGTCTATTTTATCAGAGACTAGAATTGCAACTCCTGCTTTTTTTGCTCTCCATTTGCTTGGTAGATCTTTCTCCTTCCCTTTATTTTGAGCCTATGTGTATCCTTGCATGTGAGATGGGTTTCCAGAATACAGCACACTGATGGGTTTTGGCTTTTTATCCAATTTGCCAGCCTGTGTCTTTTGATTGGGGCATTTAGCCCATTTACATTTAAGGTTAATATTGTTATGTGTGAATTTGATCCTGCCATTTTGATGCTAGCTGGTTGTTTTGCCCATTGGTTGACACAGTTTCTTCATTGTGTTGATGCTTTTTACCATTTGGTACATTTTTGGAGTGGCTGGTACTGGTTGTTCCTTTCTATGTTTAGTGCTTCTTTCAGGAGCTCTTTTAAAGCAGGCCTGGTGGTGATGAAATCTCTGAGCAATTGCTTGTTCATAAAAGATTTTATTTCTCCTTTGCTTATGAAGCTTAGTTTGGCTGGACATGAAATTCTAGATTGAAAGTTCTTTTCTTTAAGGATGTTGAATATTGGTCCCCACACTCTTCTGGCTTGTAGGGTTTCTGCCGAGAGATCTGCTGTGAGTCTGATGGGCTTCCCTTTGTGGGTAACCTGAACTTTCTCTCTGGCTGCCCTTAGCATTTTTCCCTTCATTTCAACCCTGGTGAGTCTGACAATTATGTACCTTGGGGTTGCTCTTCTTCAGGAGTATCTTTGTAGTGTTCTCCGCATTTCCTGGACTTGAATGTTGGCCTGCCTTGCTAGGTTGGGGAAGTTCTCCTGGATAATATCCTGAAAAGTGTTTTCCAGCTTGGATTCATTCTCTCTGTCACATTCAGGTACACCTGTCAAACGTAGATTAGGTCTTTTTACATAATCCCATATTTCTTGAAGGCTTTATTCATTTCTTATTATTCTTTTTTCTCTAATCTTGCCTTCTCATTTTATTTCATTGAGTTGATCTTCAGTCTCTGATATCCTTTCTTCTGCTTGGTCGATTAAGCTACTGAAGCTTACGTGTATTTCGTGAAGTTCTTGTGTTGTGTTTTTCTGCCATCAATTCATTTATATTCCTCTCTAAGCTGTTTATTCTCATTAGCATTTCATCAAACCTTTTTTCAAGGTTCTTAGTTTGTTTGCATTGGGTTAGAACATGATCTTTTAGCTCAGAGAAGTTTGTTATTACCCATCTTCTGAAGCCTGTTTCTGTCAATTCATCAGACTCATTCTCCATCCAGCCTTGTTCCCTTGCTGGTAAGGAGTTGTGATCCCTTGGAGGAGGAGAGGTGTTCTGGTTTTGGGTATTTTCATCTTTTTTGCACTGGTTTCTTCCCATCTTTGTGGATTTATCTACCTGTGGTTTTGTGGTTGGTGACTTTCAGATGGAGTCTCTGAGTGGACGTCCTTCTTGTTGCTGATGAAGTTATTTCTTTCTTAGTTTTCCTTCTAACAGTCAGGCCCACCTCTTGTAGGACTGCTGGAGGCCCACTCCAGACCCTTCTTGCCTGGGGATCACCTGCAGTGGCTGCAGAACAGTAAGGGTTGCTGCCAGTTTCTTCTTCTGTTATCTTTGTCCAAGAAGGATACCCGCCAGAGGTCAGCCTTAGCTCTCCTTTATGAGGCATCTCTTTGGTTATGCAAGGTTTGGGAAGCTGCTTGAGGAGACAGTCTGACCCCTATAGGAGCTCAAGTGCTGAGCTATGAGCTCCGTTGTTCTGTTCAGAGCACCTGGGCAGGTACATTTAAGTCTTCTGCAGTGGAACTCATAAATGCCTTTTTTTCCCGGGTGTTCTGTCCCAGGAAGGTGGGGCTTCATTTATAAGTTCCTGCCATTATGCTGCCTTTTTTCAGAGATGCCCTGCCCAGCGAGGAGGTAGCCTAGTCACAGTCTGCCAACAGAGGCATTGCTGAGTTGCCTTGGTCTCTGCCCAGGTGCTGTGTGAACTTCCTTTCAGTTTTGTTTATAGGGGTGTAGTTAGAACTGCCTTGGTAATGGCAGTCTGCCTCCGTAATGGCGGTCTGCCTCAGTAATGGCGGTCTGCCTCAGTAATGGAGGACTGCCTCTGTAATGGCGGACTGCTTCAATAATGACAGACTGCATTTGTAATGGCAGATTGCCTTGGTAATGGTGGACGGCCTTCCTCCCACAGAGCTGGACCATCCCTGGTCCAGCTTTGCTTGCTGTGAAACTCTCAATCCAGAGGGTTTCAGATTGCCGGTCTTTGTGGGGGTGGGACCAGCTGAGCCAGATCACCTGGCTCACTGTTTCAGCCCCCTTTCTGTCAGTTGAATGGGTGGCTCTGTCTCTTAGACATTCCAGTCACCAATTGAAATGGTGCCCGGATTTGTGTGAGTTTTTGTGGGGAGACCCACTGTGCCAGCTGAAACAGCCATGCTGGTGACTTGTGACACTTTTCCGCCCAGAAATCTCCTGGCAGTAAAAATTTGTTTGGAAATTCAGTGATCACTCACCCTCTGTGTTTACACTAGGAACTGCAATCCAGAGCTGTTCCTATTTGGCCATCTTGGATCCTCTTGCTTGCTGATTGGTTTAAGTTCTCTATAGATTCTGGATATTGGAACTTTGTCAGGTGCATAGTTTGTCCATATTTTCTCCCATTCTGGAGGTTGTCTGTTTACTCTGTTGATAGTTTCTTTTGCTGTGCAGAAGTCATTTAATTGGGTCCTATTTATCTATAAATATTTTTTTCATTGCAATTGCTTTTGGAGACTTTGTCCTGAAATCTTTTCCAAGACCTATGTCCTGAATGGTATTTTCTAGGTTTTCTTCTAAGGTTTTTATAGTTTTAGGTCTTACATGTAAGTCTTTAATCCATCTTAAATTGAGTTTTGTATGTGGTGAAAGGAAGGGGCCCAGTTTTAATCTTCTGCATATGGCTAGCCTGTAATCTCAACACTATTTATTGACTTAAGGAATCCTTTCTCTGTTCTCGTTTTTGTCATTTTTGTCAAAGACCGGATGGTTGTAGGTATGTGGCTTTATTTCTGGGTTTCCTAACCTATTCCATTGGTCTATGTGTCTGCTTTTGTATCAGTATCGGGTTGTTTGGGTTACTGTAGCCTTGCAGTATAGTTTGAAGTCCAGTAGTGTGATGTCTCTGGCTTTGTTCTTTTTGCTTAGGATACCTTTAGCTATTCAGTTTCCTTTTTGGTTCCATATGAATTTTAGAATCTTTTTTTCTAATTATGTGAAAAATGACATTGCTGACCTGAGAGAAAGAGCACTAAATCTGTAAATTGCTTTTGGTAACATGGTCATTTTAACAATGTTGAGTCTTTCTATCCGTGAGCATGGAATGTTTCTACATTTGTTTGATTTGTTTGTGTCATCGCTGATTCCTTTTTTTCTTTATTTATTTCTTTATTTTTTGAGAAAGAGTCTCACTCTGTCTCCCAGGCTGGAGTGTGCAGTGGCACTATCTTGGATCACTGCAACCTCCGTCTTCCAGGTTCAAGCAATTCTCCTGCCTCAGCCTCCTGAGCAGCTGGATTTACAGGTGTGCACCACCACACCAGGCTAATATTTGTATTTTTAGTAGAGGTGGGGTTTTATCATGTTGGCCAGGCTGGTCTCAAACTCCTGCCCTCAGGGCATCCACCCACCTTGGCCTCCCAAAGTGCTGGTAATACAGGCATGAGCCACCACACCCAGCTGTCATCTCTGATTTCTTTGAGCAGTGTTTTGTAATCCTTTTTGCAGAGATGTTTTACCTCTCTGATTAGCTGTGTTCCTAGGTATGTTATTTTTTATTTTTTATTTTTTTTGCTGTTACGAATATAATTGCATTCTTGATTTTGCCCTCAGCTTGGATGCTACTGGTCTATAGAGATGCTTCTAATTTTTGTGCATTGATTTGATACTCTGAAACTTCACTGAAATTGTTTATCAGTTCTAGGAGCCTTTGGGCAGAGACTATGGGGTTTTCTAGATAGAAATATATTATCAGCAAGGAGATAGTTTGACTTCCTCTTTTTCTATTTGGATAATATCAAGACTTCCTACATATCAAACAAAGCATATGCCTCTGTTGTCTGTCAATTTTCTCACCATGTCAAAAATGAAAATATATCTTATATATCATAAACAAATTATTATCTCAAGTAACGCCCACCATTCAATAAAAGTTTACTTTAAATGTTACTTAACTATTAATGAATTATTTAATTCATGTGGAGAAATAAACATTTAGGAAGAGCCCAAGGGAATGGCAAGAAGAGAAGGGAAATGGTGAAGGGAAGAAGAGAGCTAACACAGCTTGTCTGATCCTTAGAAGGCTCTGCTTGAGGGTTGGCCCCAGGCTGGTAAACAGTTACTCACACTGATAGGAAGTTTCCTCTCAGTAAGAGTGGCTCACTGTGCCTATTGTTTGCAGACAATGTGGTTTGTGCTGAATGCATGCCAGGCAGAGGTTGTCTACAAAACCAGGCCCTAATTTAAAACTCATCTGATGAGCTTCTCTGATATGTGATACTACATATATGTTGTCACAATTCCTTACAGTAGGAATTAAGTATGCCCTGTGTGACTCCATAATTAGAAGATTGCTGGGGGCTTGCACTTTGTTTCCTCTGGACTAGTCTCTATGTACCCTCCCATTTTGCTGACTGTATTTTGTATCCCTTCACTATGATAAATCTTAGCTACAAGTAGGACTATATGATGGGTCCTGTGAGCACTTGTAGTGGGTCATGAAAACTCGGGTGGTCTTGTGGGGAACACTTAGACAGATGGAGACTTGAAGGAGATGGTTGGAAAGATGGAAGGCAACTCGGGAAGAAACACAGATTTGGAAATGCTAGAGAAAGGAAGGTTTTAAGAAAACTGGAATGATTAATTTTCAAATGCTTCTAAGTAACACTAAAATTAAAATGCAAATCTTAAAGTAGTTTACTAAAAGCTAAATAAGACAACCTGCCCAGAAGGCTAGATGACGAACATTGCCAGATTGAGGCAAAGGGATGTCTGATTGTTTGTCTTAGAGTCTAGATTGCAGACTAAAGGTTAATAGAAACCAGAGAAACTTCGCACATGTACACTGTTGTGGATTGAATTTTGTTCCCTCAAGTACAAAACCCTAAATGTTATCAATGTGACCGTATATACAAATAGGGTATCTGCAGATATAGTTAGGTGAAGACTTGTTGGATTACCATGGACTCTAAATCCAATATGACTGGTGTCCTTAGAAGAGGGAAACTTGGATACAAAGACACAGAGGGGAAAGGCAGAGCAAGATGATGGAATAGAAAGCTCCACTGATTGTCCCCTCCCCCCAACAAGAAGACCAAGTTAACACCTACCTACACAGAAAGAAAACACCTTCATAAGAACTAAAAAGCATGTGAGTACACACAGTACCTGGTTTTAACTTCATATAGCTAAAAGAAGTACTAAAGCGATAGAAAAAACAGTCCTGAATCACCATACCGCCTCTCCCTCCCTCACTGGTAGTGGCAGGCACAGCAGCATGGTGCAGAGGGCATCTCTGAGCACTGAGGGAGGCACAACACAACAATTGTTAGATCTTGATCTCAGTGCTGTCTTGTTAGAGCAGAAAGGAAATCCAGATCAAATTGAGCTGATGCTCACCCATAGAGGGGGCATTTATTTTATTTTATTTTTTTGTAATGCTAAGTTTTTATTCCCTTTTCTTTATTGTTTGTGTATCTGCTAGTTTTTTCTTTTGGATTTACCTAGGACTAAAACAAAACATCTCATAAGTATAGTAGACTATCTTACACTGATAAATTAAATTCTGTTGCATGCAGAAACATTAGGCTTGTACCTCTTCCCCACACAATTTTTATCACTTATTTTACTATTTACATATTTTTATATTATGTATTTCTTAAAAACTTATTGTATCTATCGTTGTTTTTGACTGTTTTGACTTTTTTTATTATACTTTAAGTTCTGGGACTCATGTACAGAACATGCAGGTTTGTTACATAGTTATACACGTGCCATGGTGATTTGCTGCATCCATCAACCCACCATCTACATTAGGTATTTCTCCTAATGCTATCCCTCCGCTAGCACCCTACTCTGTGTCAGGCCCTGGTGTGTGATGTTCCCCTCCCTGTGTCCATGTATTCTCATTGTTCTACTGCTACTTATGAGTGAGAACATGCAGTGTTTGGTTTTCTGTTCCTCTGTTAGTTTGCAGAGAATGATGGTTTCCAGCTTCATCCATGTCCCTGCAAAGAACATGAACTCATCATTTTTTATGACTGCATAATATTCCATGGTATATAATTTTCTTTATCCAGTCTATCATTGATGGGCATTTGGGTTGGTTCCTAGTCTTTGCTACTGTGAACAGTGCTGCAATACACATACTTGTGCATGTGTCTTTATAGTAAAATGATTTGTAATCCTTTGGGTATATACCCAGTAATAGGATTGCTAGGTCAAATGGTATTTCTGGTTCTAGATCCTTGAGAAATCACCACACTGTCTTCCTCAATGCTTGAACTAATTTACACTCCCACCAACAGTGTAAAAGTGATGCTATTTCTCCGCGTCCTCTCTAGCATCTGTTGTTTCCTGACTTTTCAGTGATCACCATTCTAACTGGCATGAGATGGTATCTTATTGTGGCTTTCATTTGCAATTCTGTAATGACCAGTGATGATAAGCTTTTTTTCATATGTTTCTTGGCCACATAAATGTCTTCTTTTGAGAAGTGTCTGTTCATGTTCTTCACCCACTTTGTGATGGGGTTGTTTTCTCTTGTAAATTTAAGTTTCTTGTAGAGCCTGGATATTGCCCTTTGTCAGATAGATAGATTGGAAAAATTTTCTGCCATTCTGTAGGTTGCTTGTTCACTCTAATAATTCTTTTGCTGTGCGGAAGCTCTTTAGTTTAATTAGATCCCATTTTCAAATTTTGGCTTTTGTTGCCATTGCTGTTGGTGTTTTAGTCATGAAGTCTTTGCCCATGCCTATGTCCTGAATGGTATTGCCTAGGTTTTCTTCCAGGCTTTTTATGGTTTTAGGTCTTACATTTAAGTCTCTAATCCATCTTGAGTTAATTTTTGTATATGGTGTAAAGAAGGGATCCAGTTTCAGTTTTCTGCCTATAGCTAGCCAGTTTTCACAATATCATTTATTAAATAGGGAATCCTTTCCCCATTGCTTGTTTTTGTCCAGTGTTTCAAAGATCAGATGGTTGTAGACATGTGTCATTATTTCTAAGACCTCTGTTCTGTTCCATTGGTCTATGTCTGTTTCGGTACCAATACCATGCTGTTTTGGTTACTGTAGCCTTGTAGTATAGTTTGAAGTCAGGTAGCATGATGCCTCCAAATTTGTTCTTTATGCTTAGGATTGTCATTGCTATATGAGCTCTTTTTTGGTTACATATGAAATTTAAAAAGTAGCTTTTTTTCTAATTCTGTAAAGAAAGTCAACAGTAGCTTGTTGGAGATAGCACTAAATCTATAAATTACTTTGGGCAGGATGACCATTTTCCTGACATTGATTCTTCCTATCCATTAGCATGGAATGTTTTTCCGTGTGTTTGTGTCCTCTCTTTTATCCTTGAGCAGTGGTTTGTAGTTCTCCTTGAAAAGGTCCTTCCCATCCATTGTTAGTTGTATCCCTAGGCATTTTATTCTCTTTGTAGCAATTGTGAATGGGAGTTCACTCATTACTTGGCTCTCTGTCCACTATTGGTGTATAGGAATGCTTGTGATTTTTGCACATTGATTTTGTATCCTAGACTTTGCTGAAGTTGCTTATCAGCTTAAGAAAATTTTGGACTGAGATGATAAGGTCTTCTAAACATACAATCATGTCATCTGCAAATAGAGACAATTTGACTTCCACTTTTCCTAATTGAATACTCTTTATTTGTTTTTCTTGCCTGATTGCCCTGGTCAGAACTTCCAATACTATGTTCAATAGGAGTAGTGAGAGAAGGCATCTTTGTCTTGTGCCAGTTTTCAAAGAAAATGCTTCCAGTTTTTGCCTATTTAGTATAATATTGGCTGTAGGTTTGTCATAAACAGCTCTTATTATTTTGAGATATGTTCCATCAATACCTAGTTTATTGAGAGCTTTTTGCATAAAGGGCTGTTGAATTTTGTTGAAGGCCTTTTCTGCATCTATTGAGTTAATTACGTGGTTTTTGTCTTTGGTTCTCTTTGTGTGATGAATTATGCTTAATTATTTCCATATTTTGAACCAGCCTTGCATCCCAGGGATGAAGCCAACTTGATCGTGGCTTTTGATGTGCTGCTGGATTCAGTTTGCCAGTATTTGATTGAGGATTTTCACATCAATGTTCATCAAGGATATTGGCCTGAAATTTTCTTTTTTTCATTGTGTCTCTGTCACGTTTTGGTATCAGGATCATGCTGGCATCATAAAATTAGTTAGGGAGGAGCCCTTCTTTTTCCATTGTCTGGAAATGTTGTAGAGGGAATAGTACCGGTTCCTCTTTGTGCATCTGGTAGAATTCAGTTGTGAATCCATCTGGTCTTGGGCTTTTTTTTTTTTTTTGGTTGATAGGCTATTACTGCCTCAAATTCAGAAATTGTTATTGGACTATTCAGGGATTCGACTTTTTCCTAGTTTTATCTTGGGAGGGTGTATGTGTCCAGGAATTTATCCATTTCTTCTAGATTTTCTAGATTTGCATAGATGTGTTTATAGTATTTTCTGATGGTAGTTTTTATTTCTATGGGATCAGCGGTGATATCCCTTTTATCATTTTTTATTGTGTCTATTTGATTTGTCTCTCTTTTCTTTATTTGTCTGGCTAGTGGTATAACTATTTTGCTGATCTTTTCAAAAATGAAGCTACTGGATTCATTGATTTTTTTAAAGGGCTTTTCGTGTCTCTATCTCCTTCAGTTCTGCTCTGATCTTAGTCATTTCTTGTCTTCTGCTAGCTTTTGAATTTGTCTGCTCTTACTTCTCTAGTTCTTTTAATTATGATGTTTGGGTATCAATTTTAGATCTTTCCCACTTTCTCCTGTGGGCATTTAGTGCTATAAATTTCCCACCAAACACTGCTTTAGCTATGTCTTAGAGATTCTGGTACATTGTGTCTTTGTTCTCATTGGTTTCAAAACTTATTTATTTCTGCCTTAATTTCATTATTTACCCAGTAGTAAATTCAGAAGCAAGTTGTTCAGTTTCCATGTAGTTGTGTGGTTTTGAGTGTGTTTTTTAATCCTAAATTCTAATTTGATTGCACTGTGGTGTGAGAGGCTATTTGTTATGACTTCCGTTCTTGTGCATTTACTGTGGAGTGTTTTACTTCTAATTATGTGGTCAATTTGAGAATACGTGCAATGTGGTGCTGAGAAGAATGTATATTCTGTTGATTTGGAGTGGAGAGTTCTGTAGATGTCTATTAGGTCCACTTGGTCCAGAGCTGAGTTCAAGTCCTGAGTATCCTTGTTAATTTTCTGTCTCATTGATCTGTCTAATATGGACAGTGGGTTGTTAAAGTCTCCCATTATTATTGTGTAGGAGTCTAAGTATCTTTGTAGGTCTCTAAGAACTTGCTTTATGAATCTAGGTGCTCCTGTATTGGGTGCATATGTATTTAGGATAGTTAGCTCTTCTTGTTGCATTGATTGCTTTACCATTATGTAATCACCTTTGTCTTCTTTGATCTTTGTTGGTTTAAAGTCCATTTTATCAGAGACTAAAATTGTAACCCCTGATTTTTTTTTCTTTCCATTAGTTTGGTAAATATTCTAGCATCCCTTTATTTTGAGCCTATGTGTGTCTTTGCATGTGAGATGGGTCTTGACTGTGTCATTCTGTGTCTTTCAATTGGGGTATTTAACCCATTTATATTTAAGGTTAATATTGTTTTGTATGAATCTGATCCGTCATTATGATGCTAGCTGGTTACTTTGCCCATTAGTTGACATAGTTTCTTCATAGTGCTGATGGTCTTTGCAGTTTGGTATGTTTTTGCAGTGGCTGGTACCGGTTTTTCCTTTCCATATTTAGTGCTTCCTTCAGGAGCTCTTGTAAGGCATGCCTGGTGGTGACAAAATCTCTTGGCATTTGCTGGTCTGTAAAGGATTTTATTTCTCCTTCACTTATGAAGCTTAATTTGGCTGGATATGAATTTCTGGACTGAAAATTCTTATCTTTAAGAATGTTGAATATTGGCCACCACTTTCTTCTAGTATGTAGGGTTTCTGCAGAGAGATCCGCTAGTAGTCCAATGGGCTTCCCCACCAGAAGATGGGTAACTGAACCTTTCTCTCTGTTTGTACTTAACATTTTTTTCTTTGTTTCAACCTTGGTGAATCTGATAATTATGTGTCTCGGGGTTGTTTTTCTCAAGGAGTGTCTTTGTGGTATTCCTGTATTTCCTGAATTTGAATGTTGGCCTGTCTTGGTAGGTTAGGGAAGTTCTCCTGGAGAATATCCTGAAGAGTGTTTTCCAACTTCATTCCATTCTCCCTGTCACTTTCAGGTACACCAATCAAATGCAGGTTTGGTCTTTTCACATAATCCCATATGTCTGGGAGGCTTTGTTCATTCCTTTTCATTCTTCTCTAATCTTGTTTTCATGCTTTATTTCATTAGTTGATCTTGAATCTCTGATATCCTTTCTTCCACTTGATTGATTTGGCTATTGATACTTGTGTATCAATTAAGTTCTTGTGCTTCAGTTCCATCAGGTCATTTATGTTCTTCTCTAAACTGATTATTCTAGTTAGCATTTTTGCTAACTTTTTTTCCAAGGTTCTTAACTTCCTTGCATTGGGTTAGATCACGCTTCTTTAGCTCGGAAGAATTTGCTATTACCCACCTTCTGAAGCCTACTTCTGTCAATTCATCAAGCTCGTTCTCGGTCCTGTTTTGTTCCCTTGCTGGTGAGGAGTTGTCATCCTGTGGAGAAGAGGCATTCTGGTTTTTGGAATTTTCAGCCTTTTTGTGCTAGTTTTTCCTCATCTTCGTGGATTTATCTACCTTTGGTCTTTGATGTTGGTGACCTTCGGATGGGGTTTCTGTGTGAATGTCCTTTTTGTTGATTGTTGATGCTATTTCTTTCTGTTTGTTTTCCTTCTAACAGTCAGGCCACTCTGCTGCAGGTCTGCTGCAGTTTGCTGGAGGTCCACTACAGACCCTGTTTGCCTGAGTATCATCAGTGGAGTGTGCAGAACAGCAAAGATTGCTGCCTGCTCCTTCTCTATAAGCTTTGGCCCAGAGGGGCACCCACCAGATGCCAGCTGGAGCTCTCCTTTATGAGGTGTCTTATTGACTGACCCCTGCTGGGAGGTGTCTCTCAGTCAGGAGGCACAGGGATTAGGGACCCACTTCAGGAGGCAGTCTGCCCTTAGCAGAGCTCGAGCACTGTGCTGGGAGATCTGCTGTTCTCTTCAGAGCCTGCAGGCAGGATTGTTTAAGTCTGCTGAAGTTGTGCCCACAGCTGCCCTTTGCCCCAAATGCTCTGTCCCAGCGAGATGGGAGTTTTATCTATATGCCCCTGACTGGGGCTGCTGCCTTTCTTTAAAAGATACCGTCCCCAGAGAGGAGGAATCTAGAGAGGCAGTCTGACTACAGGGTCTTTGTTGAGCTAGAGAGGGCTCAGCCCAGCTGGAACTTCCCTGCAGCTTTGTTTACATTGTGAGGAGAAAAACACCTACTCAAGCCTCAGAAATGGAAGGTGCCACTCCCCCCACAAACGTCCAGCATCCCACGTAGATTTCAGACTTTTGTGCTGGAAGTGAGAATTTCAAACTGGTGGATCTTAGCTTGCTAGGGGGTCTGTGGGGGTGGGATCCACTTGGCTCCCTGGCTTCAGCCCCCTTTCCAGGGGAGTAAACAGTTCTGTCTCGCTGGTGTTCCGGGCACCACTGGTGTATGAGAAAAAGCTCCTGCAGCTAGCTCAGTGTCTGCCCAAATGGCCACCTAGTTTTGTGGTCAAAACCCAGGACCCTGCTGGTGTAGGTACCCGACAGAATCTCCTGGTGTGCAGGTTGTGAAGACCATGAGAAAACCATAGTATCTGGGCCAGAGGGCACCATTCCTCATGGCACAGTCCCTTATGGCTTCCCTTGGCCAGGGTAGAGAGTTCCCTGACCCCTTGCACTTCCCAGGTGAGGTTATGCCCCACTCTGCTTCAGCTCACCCTCTGAGGGCTGTACCCATTGTCTAACTAGTCCCAATAAGATGAGCCAGGTACCTCAGTTGGAAATGCAGAAATTACCCACCTTCTGCGTTGATCTCGCTGGTAGCTGTAGACCAGAGCTGTTCCTATTCTGCCATCTTGCCATCCTGTATTATTTCTGAGACAGGTTCTTGCTCTGTCACCCAGGCTGGAGTACAGTGGCACCACCATGGCTCACTGCAGACTACCTCCTGGGCTCAAGCAATCCTCCCACCTCAGCCTCCTGAGTAGGTTGGAGCACTGGCATACAGTACCATGCTCTGCTAATTTTTTCTATTTTTTAATTTTTTTTGTAGAGACAAGGTTTTTCCATGTTGCCCAGGCTGGTCTTGAACTCCTGAGCAAGCAATCCACCCACTACAGCCTCCCAAAATGCTGGGATTACAGGAGTGAGCCACTGTACCTGGCCAATTTTTTATTATTTAAAGGAGGGTTCAAAATTTGTGTAAATGTCCACCTCACCTCACAAAACTAGTTCTGCCCTTGACTGTGGTCTTAGCTTGAGAAATATAAGTACTTCTCAGGGAGATCTTGGCAATGGGGAAACTGGAGGAATACATACCCTGACCTTTTTCTCCTGCCACCTTCTGACCTTTAAACCCAAACAGAGATTAAGGGGGCCCATGTATTTCAGTCCATAGAGTTCAGCCCCTCTGGACATAAGCAGGGTGGTGATGGGACAAGCAGAACATATCCAGCATTGTGGAGAACCTCAGTGGTTGCCATGAGAACCACAATAGTTGCCATGAGAACTGCAGTGGTTGCCATGATGGGTCTTCCACTAGAATGACACCCAGGGACACCCTAGCTGTGCTCATCCCCACTCATTCTTCTCCACTGGAAATTGAATGACATGCAATTACTGCCTCTGGGACAAGGAAGTGAGCATGGAAAGGTCAGCTGCTTCTAAGCTCTCTTCTACTGGTGCCAACCTGCCTGCCTACCTGCAGAAAGGGCCTGTCCTGTGTGTGCTCAGGCCATATGGCTTGTAGTTCTCCAGCTCTGCCAGCAAATGGGATTTTGTCTGCCAATCTGTGGCCAAAACAGAAGAAAGCTCACTTGAGAACCTGGTTTAGATGGACTGAAATAGGGTTCCTTCCAGTTCTGCTTGGTGGTAGCAATAATGATAGTAATAATAAACACCGTTATTTTTATGATCTAGTCTTGCCCCTACATTCTACAGGTTAAAAATTTATTTTGCTTTTAAAAATGCTTCATTTAAATATTTATTGCTATTTTTAGCTTTTTTACAAGTCTTAGTTCTTACTGTCATTGAATATATGGATAACATCCAGTTTTAGAAAGCATTTGTGTAAATTACCAGCAAATACAACTGATAATAATGATCTTCTCTCATTTTATTTGAGAAGCCTGAGTTCTAAATTATACTTTTCTATGGCTTTCCTAGTGAAAGTTAAAACCAAAATAAATATAGACTGGGAAGAACACTTTTTCCTGCTAAATATAATACATAATCCTTTAGAAGGTGGGGGTTTGTATAATATTGAAGCTAGATGAAACAAATTGACTAGGCCAGTATTTTAATTTTTTAAAGTTTTTAAATAACATTTGTACATATTTATAGGGTACATGTGATGTTTTGTTACATGCATACAATGTGTAATGAGCAAGTGAGAGTAGTTAGGGTATCTATCACCTTGAACGTTTACCAGTTCTATATGTTGGGACCATTTCAAGTCCTCACACACACACACACACACACACACATATATATATATATATATATATATATATATATATATATATATTGGGATGGAGCTTTGCTCTCGTTGCCCAGGCTGGAGTGCCGTGGTGTGATCTCAGCTCACTGCAACCTCTGCCTGCTGGGTTCAAGCAATTCTCCTGCCTCAGCCTCCCAAGTAGCTGGGATTAGGGACATGCACCACCACACCTGACTAATTTTGTCTTTTTAGTAGTGATGGGGTTTCACCATGTTGGTCAGTTTGGTCTCGAACTCCTGACCTCAGGTAATCTACCCGTCTTGGCTTCCCAAAGTTCTTGGATTATAGGCATGAGCCACCGCACCTGATCCTTTCTATGTATTTTAAAATGTACAACATGTCACTAACCAAAGTCGCCCTACTCTACTATCAAACATTAGAATGTATCCCTTCCATCTGTTTGTACCAATTAACCAATCTCTCTTTATTCCCCATCCCTACCCACCAGTTTCACACACACAACCTTCCAGCCCCTGGTGACCATCACTGATCTCTCTACCTCTATGAAATTAGCTGTTTTAGCTCCCACATATGAGTGAGGATATGTGGTATTTTTCTTTGCTTGGATTATTTCACTTATCATAATGACCTGCAGTTCCATTTATGTTGCTGCAAATGTCAGGATTTCATTCTTTTTATGGCTGAATATACTGTTCATTATATATATATATATATATATATATATATATATATACACACCACATTTTCTTCACTCATCCATTCATGGAAGTTTAGGTTGATTTCTTTCCTATTGTGAACAGTGCTGCAATAAACTTAAGAGTTGCAGGTATCCCTTTCCTATACTAATTTCCTTTCCTTTGGATAAATACTTAGTAATGAGATTGCTAGATTGTGTGGTAGTTATATTTTCAGTTTCTTGAAAAATCTCTAATGTTTTCTATAATGAATGCATGAATTTACATCCCCCCAGCAACAGTGTATAAAGTCCCTTTTGTCTGCATCCTTGCCAACATCTGCTATGTTTTGCATTTTTGATAATAGTCATTCTAATTGGGGTAAGATGATAGGGTAAATTAGGAGTACACCAAAAGGTCAAATTGATTCTTTTCCTCAAAACATTTGCAAATTAAAAACAAGAGCCACCGTAATAGGTAAAATTGAAGCTGTTCTGGCTGGAATGTGGGTGGGGGGTGGAGACTCCAGTGCCACCTGCTTAGCCCTGAAGCACCTGCCCAGTGTCCCAAGTGATTTTTAAACCAGGGGACCAGCTTAGAGATCTCCAAGGGCCCACCCACACAATGGCTAGTTATAGGAGGTCATTACAAAGTAGTATTCAGAATTCTTAGGTGGTAGATGTCCATGGTTTAAATTACCGCATTAAGATCTTTAAGGGCCAAATCCTCAAAGATGGCATTGGAGAGGAGGGCTGTAGAGGGGTGAGGTATAGCTGTCATAGGATAAGCCTTATCTGAGTTGCTGAGATGCTGATGGGCAGACTACCCTGTAATCTGATACACTATTTGCTCCCTAGTGTTTAAGGGAAAATTAAGAAATTTATTTTTTAGTATATTAGGCTCAAAAGGGTAAATTGCCAAGTTAAGGATATGATTGCTTTTTGTGTCAGTTTATAGAAATATGTAAAAATGTTTGAATAGCAAGGCTGTAAGCTACTTCCCCCTGAAGTTGTTGCTTATTCTGTTTTAATAAAAGAGAACTTTATGATTTGCCAGTGTGGTCCCTGGACCAGCAGCATCAACATCTTCAGACACACTGACTCAGAATCCGCTTTTTAATGGGATTCATAATAATTTGCATGCACAATAAGCTGGTGCTTCTCAAACTCCACTGAGACTTGAAATCACAGGCTTATTATGCACAAGGCCCTGGGAAGCCTTGCTCTCAGTCCCAGCAATACAGTAAACTAGGAACAAAAAGCCATAGCAAGCAGGTATTCTACTTTGGAGAGACTAGTGCTGAACAAGTTCTTAACTGAACTGGACAGCAACAGAACCTTGTTCACTTCCCTTCAACCCTGGATTTCGGGGTTTTGTCCCATGTGCACAGTGCAAGGACACTGTCAGTCCCCCACTTCTTCCTTCCCGCTTACGCCTTCCCCCTTACGCCTCTGGTACATATTACCATTAATTACTGCCTATGGCACTGCTTCCTCTAATAACATAAAGATGCCATCTTCCCCACTGGACCATAAGCACTTTATATTTCCTTTTATTTTCTAAGAACAATAGCAATGTCATGGCAACATCTAATCCCTAACTGTGGATGGGGGTGGAGTTGGTGAGGTCATCAGGGCAGGTGTTCTTGGGAAAGAAAACGGTTCACCAGATGAAGGGAGAAATGAAGGAGTAGTGTTCTAGTCAGTGTTTCTCACACTCTCATCTGCATGAAAGCCACCAGGCATCTGCAGATTCTGATCCAGTCGGTTGGGATGGGGCCAGAAATTCTATAGTTTTTCCAAGATTCAGGTAACGCTGATGCTGTCAGATCAAAGACCACATTTTGAGTAGCAAATTCTAGGCAACGTGAGGACAAGAATCTTGCTAGCATACTCACTGTTACATCAAGATGGTCTGTGCCTGCCCCAGAAAAGATGTCAGTTAGTGCTTATTGAACCAACACTATCTGAGATACCATGTTGAGTGTTTGAATTCTCATAATAATCCTTCAAGATATAAAATATGCTAATTTTGGCTGTAAAATTAGAGCTAATACTACATGTTTTGGGGCACAGGAAGGCTGAGTTACTTGGGCAAAGTCAGACAGTTAATGTGGCAAGTTATTTAGCAAATATTCCACGTGCTCCCCTATATTTCCTGATTTCTCTTGCAGATGGTTGAAACTGTTGAACTAATTCCAGTTCATGGAATTAGTTAATTCCATGGAATTAACTAATGGAATGTTGGGGACATGTCACATGTCACTTCCTGGCTAAGGTATTATAGAGCTAGTGTTTCTTTCTCCTGCCCTCTCTTCTCTGTTTTATATTCTGCCATGTGAAGCATGTGGCCCCCAAGGTGATGTTGGCAGAATGCTGTCCAACCTGTAGCAGACTTCGCATGGGTATGCATAAACATTTGCTATATTTAAAGCACTTCAAATTTTATTATTTGGACTAATATAGGCTTAGTGTTCACATCAGGCAGCTCTTTGTATAATGGTCGTTTTTCTGGAAATCGACATCCCCTAAATGTGAGCATATCCCAAGTACAATCTGGATTAGACATGCTCCAGTATTGCCAATGGCCAGTGAGCCAATCCCAGTTAATTTCAGGCGCTGCCACTGTGAGCAATGAATAGCCAATGCTCTGAGGAATATTTGAAAACTTGTAAGGTTTAGCAATAGCAGCAGCAGACACAGTTCTTTACAACTTGGTCAGGGTGCATTCTATAACAAGCACCATTTGCTTTCTAGCTGTATTTTTTTACATAAGGGCATGTTTCTAAGCACAGTTAGGGTGATGACAACCATGTTCTTAGAGATTTCATGAGCTGCATTCATGAACTGAGTAAAACACTATTTTTGGAACAGTGTTAACACATACCTACCAAACATTTCACTTTACAACATATATTTACTCATAATAGATGAAGGATTAGGTTATATACACAATGGCTGCTGTGGTCTGAATGTTTGTGTCCTTTCAAAATTTATATGTTGAAGCCTAATCTCTAATGTGGTATTAACTGGGGATGCCTCTGGGCAGTGATTAAGTCATGAGGGTAAAGCCCTCATGAATGGGATTAGTGCCCTTAGAAAGAGACTTTAGAGAGTTCATTCATTTCTTCTATCATGTGAGGACTCAGTGAGAAGGTGCCTTCTATGAACCAGGAAGTGAGCCCTTAGACACTAAATCTGCCTACACCTTGATTTTAGAATTTCCAGTCTTCAGAGCTGCAAGAAATAAATTTCTATTATGTAAGCTACGCGGTCTATAGTATTTTGTTGCTGGAGCAGGAGGCTAAGGTAATGGCATATAGATCTGTGTGTCTCACACAATAATAAAAGGTGCATCATCTGACTTGCACTTATATGCCAAAAGAACTGTTATTTATGTTTCTAGTGATAGTGAACTGAGTAGAAAAATTAAGAAGATAAAACCTGAACAAAAATAATCAGTATAGTAATCAAATCAGAATTTGAGACTTTCCAAACCCTCCTTTCTGACCCTATTCATGTTTCTCCTTCTTTGTTAAAGACACCTACCCAAGATGTTTCCATTGGTGAGATGGCTTACCACTTCAAGGACCAGTTAATTTCTAGTCTCTGAAACAATTTACATCCAATAGAGAAATACAGAAAGTGACCCAACTCACTTATAATCTTGATAATGAAACACTGTAAGGATAGTATTGAAAGAGGAAATTACAGAGCAATATCACTTAAAGATTTCTATTAGATCTGCAAAGTTAGCAGTACCATCTATACATACAGATCATGACAAAGTAGGGTTCATTCCAGGAATATAAGGAGAAACATGAGAAAAATCTATTCAATATCTTTAAAAGAAACAAAAGGAACTCTTAAAAGAGACAAAAGTCACATAAACGTAATGTTAAAATTTTATGTTAAAAAAGCCATTTGGAAATAAAGAAAAATGCCTTAAACTGAGCATCTTCCAAAAACCTATGACAAAAATTATGTTTAAATGAAATGGCAAAAATCTTAGGGCCCTTTTGCCTCTTGTAATATTGATTTAAGCCCTAATCTTTTGTCTACCTAGGAAATACAGAGATACCTATTTTTATTTTTAATTTCATATTACATTGGTTAGGGCTTAAAGTGTTCAAGAGAAGAGGTGATGGAAACAAACATTCCTGCTAGAGCTATTTCCATTTCTCATGCATAGAAACCCAAGTGATTTTTTTTTTTTTTTGATATTGAATTTACACTTGGAAATGTTGCTCACCTCTCTTATTTGCAAATTCTAAAACTTTCTTGATGGAATCCACTAAAATTGATTTTGCAATCTGTGGTTTTAATTTTAATTGCAAATGAGATCTTTTCCCCAAAATATAGGAAATAAATTGTGAAATGTTATTGGTCTGGTGTAACTTTATTACATTTACCAGACTAAATGGTGATAGCATGTTCCCATTGATGACGATTTTCCTCAAATGCAACTAAAATTCCAATGGTATTCCAATAAAAAATCTCAGCAGGGTTTAAAAAGCATTTTAAAATGCATATGGGCTGGGCGTGGTAGCTCATGCCTGTAATTCCAGGACTTTGGGAGGCCGACAGGGGTGGATCACTTGAGGTCAGGAGTTCGAGGCCAGCCCAACCAATATAGTGAAACCCCATCGCCACTGAAAATACAAAAATTAGCCAGGCATGGTGGCTAGCACCTGCAATCCCAGCTACTCGGGAGGCTAAGGCAGGAGAATCACTTGAACCCCGACATAGATCTACACGGATGCGAAACCTGGATATACAGATGTAGTGTGACACACAGAAGGAAAAGCTTGGACTCTTTAACAATGGGTTTAAGGACTAGTGAGTAAATAATCCACATGGAATTAACTTTTGTGAGAGTGTGGACTTAAAAAAGACTTTGATATTTTTTCATATTAAAAAAAAAATCTGGACCTAGATCCTTTTGAAAAAGATTTTACAAAGCCCATAACTGACCACTTGTATAACAATATGGAGTCCACTGTTGTGTGAAAGTTTATTTTTATTTTTAATATTAAATTTAACATGAAAGACTATTTTTTTTAAACTCAGGGTAGAGAAAGATTTCTTTTTTAAAAACAAGTACAAGAAGCCCAATCCTAAAGATGTTTTTATGAATTTTTAAGAGTGCCCACATTTTCTTCTAAAAGTTTAAAATAGCTCAATAGTAGAGAAAGAATATATATTATACAGAGAAATTCAGGCCGGGCGCGGTGGCTCAAGCCTGTAATCCCAGCACTTTGGGAGGCCGAGGCGGGTGGATCACGAGGTCAACAGATCGAGACCATCCTGGTCAACACGGTGAAACCCCGTCTCTACTAAAAATACAAAAAATTAGCTGGGCATGGTGGCACGTGCCTGTAATCCCAGCTGCTCAGGAGGCTGAGGCAAGAG